>NC_091364.1:527541-655041 GCF_038502225.1 Cherax quadricarinatus | reverse complement strand
GGACTGGGCCGCAGGGCCACTGACCCCCAAAACACTTTCCAGGTATACACCAGGTATACCATTCCTCTTTTCACCCTATTATATGTATTTTCGAATTCATATATCCAAAAAAAATGTGGCCTTATCTAAACATTGCTCAGGTACATGTATGCTTCAATGTAAACCTTTAAAAATTTTGTTCTGCTCCAGTCCTACTGTCTATCGCTCCCATAACTCTTTCAATAATAATTCTGGGGCACACTTTACCTGGTACATATATTCAACAGAATTATTCCCCCTACAATACTTGAAGTCATTCCTGTCTGTTTTCTCCTTCAAACTATGCATACTCTTGAGTAATCTTATAAGTATTGTCCCTTCACTAATATGTTAACCTTATGCACCAACCATTCCAAAACTATATCCTCTCTATTTTAAGCATCTGCCACAATCTCGTGTATCTCTGCTCCATTACCCAGTGTTTCCTGCTTCTACACTCTTGACTCTTGCATTTTTATGTTTATTTATCTTATTTGTCTTCCTTCAAAAAGTTTTCTTATTCTTAGAAAAAAAATTGATGATAGTGTCTCATTCATTCTTTTATTTTCCCTTTAGCTCTCCTTCACCAGTTTTCAAACCTCTCCTTCCTCCTCCATAGATTCTGCTTTCCATATACAATTTTTACATTTAAAAAACCTTCTGAGCTAATTTTTACTCCTTTACAAACCTTTTTTGCCTCATCATTCCACTAATCACTCTTTTTTTTTTTTACTGCACCTTCCCTCCTACAACTGCAACCCTCTTCTGCACACTACAGCATTGCACTCATAAAGCCATACTATATATCTATGACTTCTGCATCATTATCTAATGTACAGTATGTATGTACATGTGTATGTAATGTATGTATGTGTGAGTGTGAGTGTGAGTGTGTGTGTGTGTGTGTGTGTGTGTGTGTGTGTGTGTGTGTGTGTGTGTGTGTGTGTGTGTGTGTGTGTGTGTGTGTGTGTGTGTGTGTTAAGCCAAGATAGTAAAGCAGAATAAAGAATAGACTTTAAATGAAGTAAAGCAAAAAATTATATCAAAAAGCCAAAAAACATGGATAAAAAAAAAGGCTAAAATATAAGATGGAAATCACAAAGAAACGGCATACCAAAGCTCTGAAATGTAATTAAATTTTGAAGGACTGTGAATGACACCTCTGGAGAGCCACTGGAGCATTTGGTACATATTATGGGAAGTGTTAAGTGCCTGAATACTGACAGGCCTGGTGGAGGGCAGGCTGAGTGAAACAAACACATTGTACTTACCGCCCGGTTCATGAGTACCAACGTTGTCCTGGCTGCCCACTGCTCCCGAGGGCCCGGGCATTGCTGGAGAAGCAATTCATACACTATGGTAAGCATTAGTAAATTCACTTACAGTATATTCATTTCATTCATCTATTAGTCGACCTCGACAGGACCTGAAATAAGGTGGGTAGACCATTTGTAGGATATGTTAGACTCTCCAAGTTAAAAACAATCCATTGCACAGCTGGATAATTAATTTTATCTGACCTTGGGAAGACAACTGAGTGTCTGCCATGTTAAATGATGTATTTTATTCAACTTTGTGGATTTTCTGAAGTCAGATAGGAGGCGTAGTCGGTGGTCGGATAATAGGTGAATGACTATTTCAAAGCAAGCAACAAAATAAAAATGTTAAAAATAATAGAACTTAGATAAAAAAAAAGGCATTTTAAATTGTAACAAAAAATTTAAAATAAATAAGTAAAAAATGAATCTTATTAATTCAGTAATGTACCATAAGAGGCTCCACTCATCAAATTATGGCTTCACTGTCAAGATACACATTCAGCCATTCCTCTAATCCAATCCCAAAGCTCGAAAGGAACTAAACTTGAACTATATTTACCATTTCTTACATTATGCTTGCTCCCACCTTACCAGATAAGCAAGCTCATATTTTCCTTACATCCTTCAATTTTTTTTTTAACACACCAGCTGCCTCCCACCAAGGTAGTGACCCAAAAAACAAGGAAACACATTTGTTATCATTCATTCAACAGCTGTCTTGCCAGAAGTGTACAGATGTCACAGTTTAAATGACTTTCTGAATTGCAACATCCCCACCCGTCCTTCAGAGTGAAGGCACTGTACTCTCCACCTCCAAGACTCAAGTCTGGCTAGCTAGTTTCCTTGAATCCCTTCATAAATGTTGCCTTTCCTCACATTCCAACAGCCCGTCAAACCACGAAAACCACTAGCTTTCACTCATGCCAATCTAACATGCTCATACAAACCTCGTAGATGCTTGAACCCTGAGCATACAAATCCTTCTTTACCCCTTTTCCCCCATCCCTTCCTAGGATGAGCCCTTATTAAACATCTTTAATCAAATCTGGTCCAATGGTATTTTACCCCCTTAGTTAAATGCAGCAGTACTGTACTGTCAGTGTCAGTGCCAAGGGGGTGCAAATTGGGCTAAAATGCCCAAAGCCACCCAAATACTGTACATAATAATAATGTTGGTAGAAGTACTGACAATATGATAGGTAAAATGACACACGTGCAACTAATGCAACATTTTATTGTGGCAACATTTTGCTCTCCAAGAGCATCTTGACAAAAACTCCTCAAGAGAGAAACGTTGCCACAATAAAATGCTGCACTAGTTGCACTTGTGTTCTTTTACTTAACAATAATAATAATGCTTCAAGGCAAGTCCCACTAGTCCACTCTTACGACCAGATTGCCATCTATAAGTCCTTCCTATATAATTCTTTTGAAGCTGCCAGTTTACTGTACTCCCAACTCAGAAACCAGGTACAGTATGTCAATAATATGTTGCATAAGTGCCTCAATCTTCAACTTGTCAGTTTTAAACCATTTATCACTTCAATGAGACAACTTGAGTGTGCTCATGCATCTTAGGAGAAAGCTAATACCTTTTGGGTTTATGTTGTGTAGAGGTGGAGATATGCTGCAATTTTTTAACTGTGGTATCAGCATGCCTCTGGCAAGACAATGACAGAGTGTGTGATGATAAAGCGTTTCTTCTTCGAATTACCCTATTTCAGTGGGAAATGGCTAATGTTTAAAAAAAAAAAAGTACAAATCTGCCAATTTTCTTAAGATTACATTAGATTAGATAATAACTTGGAATCACTGCATTATGAAAGATAACTTGAGAATCAAACTTCTAAGTAGCTTCAAACTTTAAGCACTAGTGAACTTTGGGATATGGTCTCTGATCTCTATGTAATAACTAGCGTATGCCACTTCTGACTGACCTTAAACTTTTAAATCATGTTTCTTTGTAGAAATTTAAAATTGGTTTTCAACTGTGTAGGCACCCATTTACTAATTTTAGCAAAGAAGTTAGAAAAACAATTTGCATGCAGCAACATGTGAATGCTGCTTCTGACCAGTTTTAAATCTTCAGTGTTGATGTTTATATGCATTATAAAGTTGTGCTGCATTCTGTACTATTCTGTTTGCATACAGTGAGACAGAGGAGGCTAAGCTTATGGGATATAGATACATCTTTTTGAGACTGATCAGCAACTGAAACACATCTTATTTAAACAGGATAACTGTAGTATTTTTTTTTTCAACTGTCATATCTGACTATGTGTGAATGATGGTGAAAGTGCTGAATGATGGTGAAAGTGCTGAATGATGGTGAAAGTGATCTTTCTTTATTTTTGGGTCACTGCCTCAGTGGGAGACGGCTGATGTCTTAAAAAAAAAAAAAACAGCAGTATTGGCATGCCTCTGGAGAGACTGATGGAGCGAGTGATGATGAAAGTGTTTCTTTTTTCTCCAGGTCACTCTGCCTTGGCGGGATATGGCCAAAGTTAAAAAAAAAAAAAAAAACTGGTGGATACTTGATTTTGATTATTATAATCATAACAAAGTGCCCTAAATAGCTCGCTGGAGTGACACAGTGCACAGACAATTGCTGGAAAAAACACTTATGGCAAGAGCAGAGATTTTATCAAATTTCATATTTCACCTACAAGAGACTTTAACAAGTACCTGCTAAAATCATATTCAAATAAAGGTTTGTTTTTGAAATACATGTTATTTTCTAAAAGCCTCAGGCACTTGCCACTGACATAACCTTCTTACACAACCTTACAGTCCCAGTATACATCAAGGTTTTTGCAGATTTTCATACCCTTTCTAGCGTCAGGAGAGATATTGTTCACTACATCACGATATAAATCATGAGTTTACTATATAGCACAGGGTCACATTCTATGTGGTTGATGAGTCCATTAAGTTAGACACATGACTGTAAAGCCTCAATAGGCAGGGAAGCTCCCACACAAACAAAACTCCATCTTGATTAACACATTCATAATTCCATGACTGACTGCTACCTTCTTTTGGTTGTTTATTATCAATCTAAAGAAGGCTTAAGGCACCACCTGGTGATATCACATCTTGCCTCTGGCCCAGTGTTTTGTTCACCAAGACCTACAATATTACCACATTTTCTAAAGGCCTTTATGTTTGAAGGTACTTTCTTCAGGTCATTAATAGCCCTTTCTTACTTTAATACAAAGGAATTTCACAATGATGTATACCCAGCAGCAACTTGTTCCCAACTGCAATCAACTGACTCACTTCAGTTCTCCCTTATGGGTTTTAGTCTTCCCTATATGTGGATAATTTAACTACTAATCTTGCTGGCAGTCAGCTCATCACTGCCTTATTGCAAACGTGCCATCATACAGTACTTCTGGTTAGGCTACATCATGTGGATTCAGTTTTTGTCTAAAACTAATTCTATAACTCAAATGGCACTATCATTCACTACTCCCTGTTAGGGCTTGCCAAACTGTCAAATTTAAAAGTCTACTCTTCAAGTGCTGTATTTCAAGAAAACAACAACAATAATAATAATAATAATAATAATAATAATAATAATAATAATAATAATAATAATAATAATAATAATAATAATAATAATAATAATAATAATAATAATAATAATAATAATAATAATTATTATTATTATTATTATTATTATTATTATTATTATTATTATTATTATTATTATTATTATTATTATTAAACACACTGGCATTTCCCACCAAGGCAGGGTGACTCAAAAAAAGAAGAAACACTTTTGTCATCACTCACTACAGTTCTAAAACTGCAACACATCTGCACCCCTCCTTCAGAGTGCAGACACTGTACTTCCCACTAAACTCACATGGACTTTCATCACTACATGGTAAGGAAATATTACTGCCCACATAAAAACTGACACTGTACTTCCCACTAGACTCATGTGGACCATTCATCACTGTATGTGGTAAGGAAATATTACTGCCCAGATAAAAACTGCTTGGCATGATAGATTAAATTTTATCAAGAATTTCTCTCATTTTTCCAAGGACTCTTAATTATAATCACCCATCCTTAGGCTTATCTAGACTAAATTATAGAAACCAAGTATGTACAGTGGAACCCTGAATGTCAGCTGTAATCCGTTCCAGAAGGCTGACCTAAATTTGAAAAGGTCTAAATTCAAAGCAATATTTCCCATAAGAATTAATGTAAATACAATTAATCCATTCCAGACACTCAAAAATATTAAAAAAAAAAATTTTAAAGACTATGGTTTTATACACACAAAACAATGAGAACTAAATAAAATAAATAAATGAACATTTAAATCACTATTACATATCTTTACTGAAGACTCTTGTTGGCTTATGGACGACAGGGATGAGGAGAGAGGGATGAGTGATTATTGTTTGGAAGGGAAATCCGCCTCCATAAGAACTTCCCTCCCTGCCTGCTACACTCCCTACATGTCTCTACACTCCCTGCCACCCTCCTACACTCCCTGCTACACCTTGCCACCCTACTACACTCCCTGCCTGCCTGCTACACTCCCTCCCTCCATGCTACATGCCCTCCCTCTATGTTACACTCCCTACCTCCCTGCTACACTCCCTCCCTCCATGCTACACTCCCTGCATGCCTGCTACACTCCCTGCCTTCCTCCTACACTCCCTGCTACACCCTGCCTTCCTACTACACTCCCTGCATGACTAATACACTCCCTGCTACACTTCCTGTCTTCCTCCTACACTCCCTGCTATGCCCTGCCTCCCTACTACACTCCCTGCCTGCCTGCCTGCTACACTTCCTCCCTCCATGCTACATGCCCTCCCTCCATGCTACACTCCCTGCCTCCCTGCTACACTCCCTCCCTCCATGCTACACTCCCTGCATGCCTGCTACACTCCCTGCCTTCCTCCTACACTCCCTGCCTCCCTACTACACTCCCATATGCCTGCTACACTCCCTGCCTCCCTGCTACACTCCCTGCCTCCATGCTACATTCCCTGCCTGCCTGCTACACTCCCTGCCTCCCTGCTACACTCCCTGCCTCCATGCTACATTCCCTGCCTCCCTGCTACACTCCCTCCCTCCATGCTACACTCCCTACATGCCTGCTACACTCCCTGCCTGCCTGCTACACTCCCTGCCTCTCTCCACATCTTCCATTATCTGTGATCTCTTTTTCGTTAATATGTTTACTCCTTTTGCCACATCAGCTTCCTTGATTTGTTCTTTCTTTGCCAGGATAGAAGTGACTATTGATTTGTTTTTGCCATACATCCTGGCAAGCTGGAGCACACGCACTTAATAAACAAGCAAAAAAACTAATGGATTTTAAGGAAATGTTTGGATGAATGTGTGGAGTATATGCTCATTCTCCGAGAGACACAGGGAGACTGACTCACCTACACACGGCAGCCCGGTGGGAGGCGGGCTGACGCGTTTACAATTACACTTACTCACCCACTGACTATAAACCCAGAAATACTAATCTTAATCTTAAAATAATAAATCCTAACTAGTCATAAGTTTGCCTATGATACTCCAATATAGACACTTTGTACTGTGCCAAAACAAAAGCATTCACATTGCTAAACTCACAAATTATGATGTAGTCACTAAGCCTTAATACCATAATCTGTAAGGATTTAATGTTAAGAATTAATCTAAGTCTGCCCAAAATGCCTAGCCATGCTAGGTGTCCTAGTGGCCCCCTCTGTAATTAGTATTTTATAACATATGACTCAGCCGATAAACGCAGCAGCAGATATTTGGGGTTCCACTGTATATTCCTACGAATCAACAGCTACTCATGGGTTAGATGCCATTCATCCCCATGAGTCTGGGAGCCTTTCAGTCATCCTTAGTTCAATGCCTGTATACAAAATTGAACTCCTTCATTGTAGAATAGCTAAAATGACCAGTCTCCAGTAGCTCATTCATTCCATGACTCTCAACAACTTGACCTAAAGAATTTTTCCAGAGGTTAGTAAAGCTAACAGTTAAGTGTCGCCATTTTACACTGTCTTTTTAGTCTATACAGACTCTTCACAAATGGTAATTTTTGGAAATAATACTCACATACATGTATTGGTCACATTAGACTCACTAAGGAGTGCCCGGTGTGACAGTGAATAACGTGTCAGGTACTACTCACAGTTCCACATGTTTTCTCTGTCATACCTTATTCATCAATTACATAAACATCATTTTAGGTGTCCCGTAGCTCAATCGCTAGCGCACTCAGCTCACACACTGAGGTCCAGGGTTCGAATCTCCTCTAGTATGGCTTGAAAACATTAGGGACGTGTTTCCATAAGACACCTGCTGTCCCTGTCCCTGTTCACCCATCAGTTTAAAATGGGTACCTGGGTGTTAGTCGACTGGTGTGGGTCGCATCCTGGGACAAAACTGACCTAATTTGCCCGAAATGCTCAACATAACAAGCAGCTTTCTATATAGTAGCACAGTATGTCATTGATGTCAGCTAGGCCTGTATACCATGTACAGTGGACCCCTGGATTAAGACGTCATCAGATTAAGTAATACAGTGGACCCTCGACCAACGATGGCATCGTCTAACGTTAAATCCGACTAGCAATGCATTTTAACGCAAAAATTTTGCCTCGACTAGCGCTAAAAAACTCTACCAACACGATTCGTTCCGTTCGAGACATGTCCATTTGTGGCCAGTGTTTACAAGCCAGCCAGCCACCGTGGTCCCATCCAAACATACAATCGGAACATTTCATATTATCACAGCGTTTTTAGTTTGCACCTGCAAAATAAGTCACCATGGGCCCCAAGAAAGCTTCTAGTGCCAACCCTACAGCAAAAAGGGTGAGAATTACTAAGGATATGAAGAAAGAGATTATTGTTAAGTATAAAAGTGGAGTGCATGTCTTTGAGCTGGCCAGGTTGTACACAAAACCCCAATCAACCATCGCTACTATTGTGGCCAAGAAAACGGCAATCAAGGAAGCTGTTCTTGCCAAAGGTGCAACTATGTTTTCGAAACTGAGATCGCAAGCGATAGAAGATGTTGAGAGACTGTTATTGGTGTGGATAAACGAAAAACAGATAGCAGGAGATAGCATTTCTCAAGCGATCATATGTGAAAAGGTTAGGAAGTTGCATGACGATTTAATTAGAAAAATGCCTGCAACTAGTGGTGATGTGAGTGAATTTAAGGCCAGCAAAGGTTGGTTTGAGAGATTTAAGAATCGTAGTGGCATACATAGTGTTATAAGGCATGGTGAGGCTGCCAGTTCGGACCAAAAAGCAGCTGAAAAATATGTGCAGGAATTCAAGGAGTGCATCGACAGTGAAGAATTGAAACCTGAAGACACTGATAATGTTGTGAAACACTTTAGGAATGTCATAAAGGAACGGGAGGTACAGGCCTCTATGGACAGATATGTTGTGCGACAGAGGTCCAGTGACTCTCAAGCTGGTCCTAGTGGCATTAAAAGAAGAAGGGAAGTAACCCCAGAAAAGGACTTGACACCTCAAGTCCTAATGGAAGGGGATTCCCTTTCTAAACACTAACACCATCCATACTCTCCCCTCCTCCCATCCCATCAATCATCACCAGATCTTCAATAAAGGTAAGTGTCATGTAACTGTACATGTCTTCTTCAGTTTGTGTGTATTAAAATTAATATTTCATGTAGTAAAAATTTTTTTTCAATACTTTTGGGTGTCTTGCACGGATTAATTTGATTTCCATTATTTCTTATGGGGAAAATTAACTCGACTAACGATAATTTTGATTAACGATGAGCTCTCAGGAACGGATTAATATCGCTGGTCGAGGGTCCACTGTAATTGGTTTAAGTAACGTTTTTGCATTAGAATGTTGGCTCAGTTAATGACACTGAACTCAGTAAAAGTCATACGTCCCAAACGTGCCCACGCACCATGAGCAGCCTGGACACTCCATGTACAGCTAGTGTGCCATTGTTTACCAGCCAGTGAGGACGATTCCATGCGTACATGCGATACATTTTGTATTATTCCATTGTTTTTAGTGCTTGTAACTGCTAAATAAGGCACCATGAGCCCAAAGAAAGCTTCTAGTGCCAGCCCTTTGGTAAAGAGTGTGAGAAACACCACAGAATTCAAGAAAAAGTTTGTAGAAAGATACAAAAGTGGTGGTGGTAGTATGGGCCAACAGGTCTATCGAAAACCCACCAACCAAAACAATCTTCTCCACTTCTACTCTCACCACGACACCAAAACTAAACGTGGTGTAATTATAGGTTTCTTCCTGCGTGCACTCAGAATCTGTAGCAATGAGTTTCTTGAGGAAGAATGCACTATAATTGAACAAGTATTTTCTAAACTCCACTATCCTCGTCACTTCATCAGAGACTGCAGATGACGGGCATTAAACATCTTCAACACACCCAGAGAAGACACTGCTGAGAAGAGACACATAGTCCTCCCCACCAACTCCATTGCCAAACACGTTTCCAACATCTTTTCCAATACCTCATTCCAAGTATCTACCTCCACAACCACGACCATCAAGGACTTTACCAGTGATAGACAGGACAAGCTTCCACCCTCTGCAGGGGTATACATAATCCCTTGCAATGACTGCAACAAATTATACATGGGCGAAACATCAAGGGACCTCCAAACACATATTTCAGGACACCAATACGCAAGCAGGTCTGACGATACAAGGAATGCCTGTGTACAACACCGTAATTCACACAACCACTTGATAAACTACAGAAACTCAAGACTTATCGCCACAGAAGACAACACTCAATACCGAAGAATCCTGGAATCATCACTTATTTCTATATCCGACAACTTCAACCAGAATTGTGGCTTCTATAACATAGCTGAACCACTTGCCAAGAAACTTCTCCATCGCTATCCCACATAAGAACATAGGAATGGAAGAACACTGCAGAAGGTCTGCTCACAAACCTATCCTTTCCAAGCTACCAAGATTTTAGACTCTATAACCCCACTCGGTACATCATCAGATGCAGCATTCTCCACCTGACCTCAGCATTCTGAACCTGACTATATATACTCGCGTACTTTCCACCCCAGGCAGATCTGTTTGTGACTTGAAAAAGCCCACTGTGTGGGCGAAACGTTGTCAATAAAGGATCACATTATACTGCATATGTGTTTTTATTTCCAGGTCTGCTGCAGTGTTCCTGCTTTCTTATGTACACCAGCCAGGGTACTTTCCCCACACACCAGCCAGAGTACTTCCCCACACACACCAGCCAGGGTACTTCTTCACACACACCAGCCAGGGTACTTCTCCACACACACCAGCCAGGGTACTTCCCCACACACACTAGCCAGGGTACTTCCCCACACACACCAGACAGGGTACTTCCCCACATACACAATTTAATTTGATTGGGATTTGCACATGAATGAGTGAATAGAATTACTAAAGCTTATTGCTTGGGAAGCATTGAAAATTGGGTTGGGTAAATATGATTCTGTTAGTGGGATGGTTTGTGAAGGACCTGCCTAGTATGGGCCAGCAGGCCTGCTGCAGTGTTCCTGCTTTCTTATGTGCAAATATTTATGGATGAACATCACCCTGACACAGCTGTTGCAGGCCATGCCAGCAACATCTACAATGACAATGTTGTGTCCCATTATACGGAAATCTTAAAGAGACGCCAGAAACAGAGCTCTCTGGACAGATATTTTGTGCGACAGGGGTCCAGTGACTCTGAAGCTGGTCCTAGTGGCATTAAAAGACAAAGAAGGGAAGTAACCCCAGAAAAGGACTTGGTACCTGAAGTCTTTATAGAAGGGGATTCCCCTTCCAAACAATAGTACACCTCCATCCTCTACCCTCCTTCCATCTTATCAGTCATCAATAAGCCTCCAATAAAGGTAAGTGTCATTTTAGTAATGCTTTACTCTTCATGTTTCATTGTTTTCTGTGCAGGGAAATGTATATTTCATGTAGAAAAATTATTTTATTTAATACTTTTGGGTGTCTGGAATGGATTAACTGGATTTCCATTATTTCTTATAGGGAAAATTAATTCGAATTAAGTCAGGTTCGGTATAAGACACTCTCTCTGGAACGTATTAATTACGTTATCTGGGGGTCCACTGTACATGTATACTAGTAGTAAATAAAGATACACCTACCATCCGACTTACGACCGAGTTCAGTTCCGAGAAACCGGTCGTAAGTCGAAATGGTCGTAAGTCGAACTTTACTACTGAATATCAACAAAACATTTTTGTAATGACTTATTTTATTGTTTTATTTTGGTATTTCATGTTTTACTTTACTTTTTATGTTGTTAGTACTGTATTTTATACTGTAAGGTTTAGGATAAACACTGTGTACAACACAAATAGTTGTTTATTTGCCAGAAATTTGGCATAAAAAACACGGTCGTAAGTCGAGTGCTCGTAAGTCGAGCAGGTCGTAAGTCGGATGGTAGGTGTATTATTATTATTTAACCTCTTCTTAACCCTTTCAGGGTCAGTCCTGTATATGTATGGCTTGATAGCAGTATTTATATGCCAAAAATCTAGTGCTTTTAAATCTGGTGGAAGGAAGCTGGTAGGCCTACATATGAAAGAATGGGTCTGCGTGGTCAGTGAGAGACTTTGCAGTGTATTTTCGTATGGTATTTATGGTTGCATTCTCATTTTCTTGGTCTCACTTGATAGAATGGAAGATATATTACAGAAATAGAGATGATTTTGATTGGTTTGACAATGAAAAGTACCTTGAAATTGAACTCAAACTAGCAGAAATGTTCAATTTTTGCTGATGTTCCAGAGTAAGCAAATCACGCCACGCATCCAATACAGTGGACCCCCGGTTAACGAACTTTTTTCATTCCAGTAGTATGTTCAGGTGCCAGTACTGACCGAATTTTTTCCCATAAGGAATATTGTGAAGTAGATTAGTCCATTTCAGACACCCAAACATACACGTACAAACGCACTTACATAAATACACTTACATAATTGGTCACATTTGGAGGTAATCGTTATGCGGGGGTCCACTGTACATGTCAACTGGTGAGTCCAATATTCTTTCACAAGTGCACTGATATTATTTATACTATTTTTTACAATAATGCAGTAGTCTGCATAACAGTAATTTTTTTTTTTTTTGATTATAACAATTCAAAATGGAGAGCAAGAGTAATATAAGAGGGGCCTGAAGACATGACTAATGAACAGATAAAATGTTATTTTAGTGCCAGGAATGTCTATCTTGTTTATTCTGGACCCTATTTTGAAATTGGCATCTTTCTAAATTTGGTTGAAATTGGCCAAATTGCCAATTTCTGACCACTTTATTGGGTAGTTGAAATCAGTAAATGGGTGGTTTCTTGTACTCAATCGACAGAACAAATGCAGTTCTATCAAAATAGTTATGCTTTTAGTCGACTCGAACAATGGAATTGGCTGAAAATAGGGCTCAAAGTGGGCGAAATCACTGATGCGTAAATATCGCCAATATTGCTAACTTTGCGAAATCGTAATTTTGTAAGTTTTCTATAAAATTTCGTACTTTTGGTGTCATTACCATCGGGAAAAGATTCTCTATCATTTCAAAAGAAAAAATCATTTTTTTTTTTTAATTTTTCGACTCTAAGAGTGAGTTAAGAATTGGGGTCTCAACATTCAAAGGGTTAAATACCCTCGTATGTTTACTGTCAGTAATACAGTGGTCCCTCGCTTTTTGTAGTTCTCGGCAATCGTAAATTTCGCCAATCATAGGGGTATTTTCGTATAAACATGGACTCGCTTTTCATAGGTTAACTCGTGAATAGTAGTTCATCCGGGACGCGTACGCATGGTGTGAGCCAGGGCGGCCTCCCTACCCAGCCAGTCTGGCATTGTTTACCAGTGAGTGAAGGTCCCCTCAAGTGCTCCTATGAAATATTTCATAATATTCCACTCATTTTAGTGCTTGCAATTACTAAATAAGCTACCATGGCTCCAAAGAAAGCTCCTAGTGCCAAGCCTGTGGTAAAGAAGGTGAGAAATATGTACAGTCTTGGGCCATTTTCGGGAAGTGTTAAAGAGACGCCAGAAACAGAGCTCTCTCCACAGTTACTTTGCGAGACAGGACTAGAGTGACTCTCAAGGTGGTCCTAGTGGCATTAAGAAACAGAGAAGAGAAGCAACCCCAGAGAAACAATTGGTACCTGGGGTGTTGCTGGAAGGGGATTTCCCTTCCAAACTGTAAACAATCCTATCTCTCTCCTCCTCCACTCTCCCATACACTAACAAGAATCTCCAATAAAGGTAAGTGTTATGCTGTTAATGTTTCATTCATCATTTCCCATTGTATTGTTTATATACTATATGTATATTTCATGTAAAAAAATTTTTTGTTTTAATACTTCTGGGTGTCAGGAACGGATTAATTGTATTTACATTATTTCTCATGGGGAAAATTGATTCGCAAATCGTAAATTTCATTTATAGTAACGGCTCCAGGAATGAATTAATTATGTTTTTTAACTGACTGACTTTCTCCTTGTGCTAGGCTGGCAAATTTAAAGGTAGGCCTGTGTGAATGTAGTCATGTGTGAATGCAGTCAACCCCAAACCATTCCAGGAAATGTTGCAAATTACAGTGAAGAAAATTTAATTTTTTTTTTAACACATTGGCCATCTCCTACCAAGGAAGGGTGACCCAAAACAAGAAACACTTTTACCATCATTCACATATAATCACTGTCTTTGCAGAGGTGCCCAGATACAAGAGTTTAGATGTCACTCCTAACAGCCAAGCTCCATTGAAAGTGCAAGCACTGTACTTCCCACCTCCAGGACTCCAGTCTGGCTAACCAGTTTTCCTGAATTCCTTCACAAAACATTACCTTGCTCACACTCTAACAGCTCATCAAGTCCCAAAAACTATTTATTTCCATTCACTCCTATCTAACACATTCACACATGCCTGCTGTATGAATCTATAATACTCATTGTCTTGGTAGTAGTTGAGAGGTTTAGCAACACAGTATAACAGATAGTAAAGTACAAGTTTCAGTCCTAATATCTGACAACGCAGACAGAAATCACTAAATATTTTAGTTAAGATGATAACTTCATTTAATGTTTAGGTTCAGTTTAACATGTAAAGATAAAAAATTTTTTTATTGAAGTTAAGCTGTCATGTGTGGAACAAATACTGTATTTTTAAAAATATATACATGTATATGTATGGATATAAAACCATTGAAACCAAAGTTCTTCCTACTGAGGGCTACAACAGATGTTAGTGGGCTAGGTGAAGAAATTTCATATATTTTTATTTTACATTATGTATTTTTTCTCACTAGATTTCATTTAGATTTTCATTAATTTTTGGTTTATGATTACTCGGTGCATTTGTGGTAAGTTCATACTTTTTTATAATGGGGTCTTAAATATGAATTATGAGTTTTGTTATTTTTGAGTTCTCAATAAAATTATTTTATTTATTAATATTGTTCTGAATCACAATACTCACAAATATTTGTTCTATAAACCTTGCTAATAAAAATTAGATTCTACCAAGATTACCTGCAATTTCAATTATTTGTCCATCACTTCCTCCCTCTTAGGGCAGATAACACAGTGATCAGTCTGCGCTTCAACCTTAAAATATTACAGTGGAATCTCGAGTTTCGGCAATAATTCGTTCCAGAAGGTTGTTCGAGTGCCGTTATGAAACGAATTTGTTCCCATAAGGAATAATGTAAATTAGATTAGTTCATTTCAGACCCCCAAAAATACACTTAGAAAAGCACTTACAATAATACACTTACATAATTGTTCAAGTTGGGAGATAGCTGAAAATCAGGGTACCACTATCTGTGGGGACATTTTTATAATTTGTTTTGTTGGCGTCTTCGTAACATGTTTTAATAAGCTTTGAGGTAACAGTTTCCTATGTGACTGTAGATATAAATGAGTTATAATTAAATAATTAAAACGTTATCATACGTTAACTAATCTGTATAGGTTATACATGCACTGCTTGTGTAATACTGTCTAGGTTAAGGGTTAGTGTAGATGCAAAATTAATATGTTAGTGGGAAAAAAAAAAAATGGTCAAAAAGTGAGTCTGCAGTGAAGGTATGACTTTCAGCAAGAGTGAGAGCATCAGTGTTGCAGTCAAAAGTAAATTCTGCATGGTCTCTGATAGACTGAAGAGTCTGTTAAGATGTGGTGAACCAACAGCTCAGCCTGGCAGTCCTCGCAGCAAGGCACTGTCATCCCTCTGTTTGGTATCAGTGTGAGTCATGTGAATGTCCAATTGACAATTCTGTGAGTGTAGATTCACATACCCGGCAGCAATGGAAAGAAAATGGCCAGGAATCCACTTGCAGTTTGATGGAAAACACTTTGTTGGGCCCTAACTTGGACCAACATTAATGCAGCAATTTTGGAGTTGTTGAGAGATTACAGTACAGGCAAATAGTCCGAGAAAGCGACTCCACCCTGAGAGATTTGGTCATAAACAAAGGATCAAGTGGTTGAGTTGAAATCTATAATCAAATGTTTTATGTACCTCTTAGGACAAATATTCTTACTCAATAAATTAACTACTAATCCTCTATGGTTATGTTCTTTGGAAGCTCTATACCAAGAGCTGTGAATAAAATTTTTCCAATTCATCAGGCCTGGTCTGAGACAAAGTCATCAGGCAATGTTCCTGGTTGTTGTAAAAGTCAATTAAAATGCCGGGAACAATGGGCTAGAAATCCCTTTTCCCGTATAGCCTACTAAAAAGAAAAAGAAGAAAACCATCAAAGTGGCATGTTTGAATGTGCGTGGATGTTGTGAGAATGATAAGAAAGAGATGATTGCGGATGTTATGAATGAGAAGAAGCTGGATGTCCTGGCTTTAAGTGAAACAAAGCTGAAGAGGGTGGGAAGAGTTTCAGTGGGGAGAAATAAATGAGATTAGGTCAGGGGTTTCAAACAGAGTTAGAGCTACAGAAGGAGCAGCAATAATGTTGAAGGATAAGTTATGGCAGGAAAAGAGGGAATATGTATAAATTCAAGGGTTATGTGGAGTAAAATAAGGGTTGGATGTGAAAAGTGGGTTATAGTAAGCATTTATGCACCTGGAGAAGAAAGAAGTGTAGAGGAGAGAGAGAGATTTTGGGAAATGTTGAGTGACTGCATGGGTAGTTTTGAACCAAGTGTGAGAGTACTTGTGGTTGGGGATTTCAATGCTAAAGTGGGTAAAAATCTTGTGGAGGGAGTAGTAGGTAAATCTGGGGTGCCAGGGGTAAATGAAAATAGGGAGCCTTTAACTGAGCTATGTGTATAAAGAGGTTTGGTAATAAGTAATACATATTTTATGAAAAAGAGGATAAGTATACAAGGTGTGATATAGCACGTAATGACAGTAGTTTGCTAGATTATGTATTGGTGAATATAAGGCTGATGGGTAGGATGTTATAAGGTTGATTCGATATATCAGTTGAGGGGCAACTGATACATCGGATCATTATTTAGTTGTAGCTACAGTTAGAGTAAGAGGTAGAAGGGACAAAAGGAAAATGGCAACAACAAGTAAGAGAGAGAGGTGAAAGTGTATAAACTAAGGGAGGAGGAAGTTAGGGTGAGATATAAACAACTATTGGCAGAAAGGTGGGCTGGTGCAAGTATGAGTAGTGGGAGAGCTGAAGAGGGTTGGAATAGTTTTAAAAATGCAGTATTAGAATGTGGGGCAGAAGTTTGTGGCTATAGGAGGGTGAGTGCAGGAGGAAAGAGGAATGATTGGTGGAATGATGAAGTAAAGAGTGTGATAAATGAGAAAAAGGTAGCTTACAAGAGGTTTTTACAAAGCAGAAGTGTTGTATGAAGAGTAGAGTATATGGAGAGTAAAAGAAAAGTGAAGAGAGTGGTGAGAGAGTGCAAAAGAAGAGCAGATGATAGAGTGGGAGAGGCACTGTCAAGAAATTTTCATGAAAATAAGAAAAAATTTTGGAGTGAGATAAACAAGTTAAGAAAGCCTAGGGAACAAATGGATTTGTCAGTTAAAAACAGAGAAGGGGAGTTAGTAGATGGGGAGCTGAAGGTATTGGGCAGATGACAGGAATATTTTGAGGAACTTTTAAATGTCGATGAAGAAAGGGAGGCGGTAATTTTATGCACTGGCCAGGGAGGTATAACATCTTTTAGGAGTGAAGAAGAGCAGGATGTGAGTGTGAGGGAGGTGCGTGAGGCATTACGTAGAATGAAAGGGGGTAAAGAAGCTGGAACTGACAGGATCATGACAGAAATGTTAAAAGCACGGGGGGATATAGTGTTCGAGTGGTTGGTATTTTTGTTTAATAAATGTATGAAAGAGGGAAGGTACCTAGGGACTGGCAGAAAGCACGTAAGGTTCCTTTATATAAAGGGAAGGGGGACAAAAGAGATTGTAAAAATTATAGGGGAATAAGTTTACTTCATCCTAGGTAGTAGGTTGGTAGACAGCAACCACCCAGGGAGGTACTACCATCCTACCAAGTGAGTGTAAAACGAAAGCCTGCAATTGTTTTACATGATGGTAGGATTGTTGGTGTCCTTTTTTCTGTCTCAAGAAAATGCAAGATTTCAGGTACGTCTTGCTACTTCTCCTTACACTTAGGTCACACTACACATACGTGTACAAGCATATACTATATGCACACCCCACTGGGTTTTCTTCTATTTTCTTTCTAATTCTTATTCTTGTTTATTTCTTCTTATCTACATGAGGAAGTGGAATAGAATTCTTCCTCCGTAAGCCATGCGTGTTGCAAGAGGAGACTAAAATGCTGGGAGCAAGGGGCTAGTAATCCCTTCTCCTGTATAGATTACTAAATTTAAAAGGAGAAATTTTCGTTTTTCTTTTTGGGCCACCCTACCTTGGTGGGATATGGCCAGTTTGTTGAAAGAAAGAAGAAGTTTACTACATATACCAGGAAAAGTGTATGGTAGGGTTACTGAAAGAATTAAGAGGTAAGACAGAGAGTAGGATTGTGGATGAGCAAGGAGGCTCTAGAATGAGTAGGGGATGTGTAGATCAAGTGTTTACATTGAAGCATATATGTGAACAATATTTAGATAAAGGTAGGGAAGTTTTCATTGCATTTATAGATTTAGAAAAGGCATATGATAGAGTGGATAGGGGAGAAATGTGGCAGATGTTGCAAGTATAGTGGACCCCCGCCTTACGATGACATCGCGTTATGTTAAATCCGCCATATGATACATTTGAACGAAAAATTTTGCCTTGCCTCATGCGATTCGTCCGGGACGCGTCCCACATGTAGCCTCAGCGCCAATGTTTACAAACCAGCCAGTGTGGTCGCATTCACACATACATTCGGTACATTTCACCTTATCCCAGTGTTTTTTGTGCTTGTAACTGCAAAATAAGTCACCATGGACCCCAAGAAAGCTTCTAGTGCCAACCCTGTGGTAAAAAGGGTGAGAATTAGTATGGAAATTAAGAAAGATTTTGAAGGGTTTGGGGCTAACCCTGAGAAGCCTATGCCAGTTGTGGAATCCACTGTGCCTACTTCAAAAATTAAGGAAATGTGTGCAAAGTGGGTTGAACTGCAAACCTTTATGGATGAAAAGCACCCTAACACAGCTATTGCAAGCCATGCTGGTGACTGTTACAATGACGATGTTGTGGCCTATTTTAGGCAATTCTTAAAGGAATGGGAGGTACAGACCTCTATGGACAGATTTGTTGTACAACAGAGGTCCAGTGACTCTCAAGCAGGTCCTAGTGACATTAAAAGAAGAAGGGAAGTAACCCCGGAAAAGGACTTGATACCTCAAGTCCTAATGGAAGGGGATTCCCCTTCTAAACAATAACAACTTCCACACTCTCCCCTCCTCCCATCCCATCAATCATCACCAGATCTTCAATAAAGGTAAGTGTCATGTATTCTATTCTTAGTAGAATATTAATTGTGCATGTCTTCTTAAGTTTGTGTGTATTAACCCCTTCAGGGTCCAAGGCCCAAATCTGAAGTGGTGCCCCAGCGTCCAAGAATTTAAAAAAAAAAATTTGTTATTTTTTCTTATGAAATGGTAGAGAATCTTTTTGCGAAGGTAATAAAACAAAAAATACGAAATTTGATGGAAAACTGACGAAATTATGCTCTCGTGAATTTTGATGTGTCAGCGATATTTACGAATTGGCGATTTTGCCGACTTTGACTTCCATTTTAGGCCAATTACATCATTCCAGTCAACCAAATTCTTAGCTATTTCACTAGTATTACTTCTATTCTATCGATTGAGCACAAGAAATCGCCAAGTCAACTGTTTCAACTACAAAATAAAGTGATCGGAAATTGGTAATTTGGCCAATTTAACAAAGTTCAAAATATTCCAATTTCAAAATAGCATCCAGAATAAACAATGTAGGCATTCCTGGCACTAAACTAACATTTCCTCAGTTCATTAGTTACGTTTTGAGGCTTTACAAATAAATCCCATTTTTATTTTTTATTTACATAATGAATTTTTATTCACACCAAAAAATAGAAGATTTACTGTTATGCAATATTGTAATAATTGTATAAATATCATCACCACATTTGTGAATGTGTATTAGATCCACCAGCTAGTGTGTATTAGAAGTGTGAGGTCGTTTGTTTACTCTTGAACATCGACAAAAATTTAACATTTCCGCTACTTTGAGCTCAGTTTCAAGCTATTTCCAGTGCTAAAACCAATCAAAATCATCTCTATTTCTGTAATATGTCTTCCATTCTATCAAATGAGACCAAGAAATTGCAAATACAACTATAAAAAACATACGAAAAAACACTGCAAAGTTGCTGTTTTAATCGAAAATCTTGGTTTCAGTTTTTTTTCTCTCATTATACAGAGTGTGCTGCAGGATTTGTTTTATGTGGTGCACACATACCACATAGATGTATTCTCTCATATCTAGGCCCAAGTGTACCACTCACAGTTTATCAGAGTGAGCTGAGCTCATGACGTAGATCTACGGTTTGGACATTGAACGCAAAGCCGTAGATCTACGGGACGGACCCTGAAAGGGTTAAAATTAATATTTCATGTGGTAAAGATTTTTTTTTTCAGACTTTTGGGTGTCTTGCATGGATTAATTTGGTTTCCATTATTTCTTATGGGGAAAATTAATTTGCCTTACGATAATTTCGGCTCATGATGAGCTCTCAGGAACAGATTAATATCGTAAGGCGGGGGTCCACTGTATATGGAATAGGTGGTGAGTTACTAAATGTTGTAAAGAGTTTTTATGAGGATAGTGAGGCTCAGGTTAGGGTGTGTAGAAGAGAGGGAGATTACTTCCCAGTAAAAGTAGGTCTTAGACAGGGATGTGTAATGTCACCATGGTTGTTTAATATATTTATAGATGGAGTTGTAAAAGAAGTAAATCCTAGGGTGTTGGGGAGAGGGGAGGGATTAAATTATGGGGAATCAAATACAAAACGGAAGTTGACACAGTTACTTTTTGCTGATGATATAGTGCTTATGGGCGATCTAAAGAAAAGTTGCAAAGGTTAGTGGACGAGTTTGGGACGGTGTGTAAAGGTAGAAAGTAGAAAGTGAACATAGATAAGAGTAAGATGATGAGGGTATCAAATGATTTAGATAAAGAAAAATTGGATATCACAATGGAGACAGGGAGTATGGAAGAAGTGAATGTTTTCAGATATTTGGGAGTTAACGTGTCAGTGGATGGGTTTTTGAAGGATGAGGTTAACCATAGAACTGATGAAGGAAAAAAGGTGAGTGGTGCGTTGAGGTATGTGTGGAGACAAAAAACGCTATCTATGGAGGCAAAGAAGGAAATGTATGAAAGTATAGTGGTACCAACACTTATGTGGGTGTGAAGCATGGGTCGTAAATGCTGCAGTGAGGAGGCAGTTGGAGGCAGTAGAGATGTCCTAAGGGCAACGTGTGGTGTAAATATCATGCAGAGAATTTGGAGTGTGGAGTTAATAAAAGCATTAGTCAGAAGGCTGAAGAGGGGTTGTTGAGGTGGTTTGGTCATTTAGAGAGAATGGATCAAAGTAGAATGACATGGAGAGCATATAAATCTGTAGGAGAAGGAAGGCGGGGTAGGGATCATCCTCAAAAAGGTTGGAGCGAGGGGGTAAAGGAAGTTTTGTGGGCGAGGGGCTTGGACTTCCAGCAAGCATGTGTGAGCGTGTTAGATAGGAGTGAATGGAGACAAATGGTTTTTGGGAATGTGAGCACGGTAATATTTAGTGAAGAGATTCAGGGAAACCGGTTATCTTTATATAGCCAGATTTGAGTACCAGAAATGGGAAGTACAATGCCTGCACTTTAAAAGAGGGGTTTGGGGTATTGGCAGTTTAAAGGGGTATGTTATATATCTTTATATATGCTTCTACACTGTTGTATCTGGGCACCTCTGCAAAGACAGTGATGGCAATGTAGTGACTTGAGGGGCTGATAATATTGATATTGATCATTATGAGCAAATAGTCAACTATGTCCATTTTGTTGTAAAATGTCACTTTACCTTGAGTTGATGGTAATATGACACAATAATATGCCTCTTTCTTGCAAATTATTTTGTGAACTGCTGCATTAATATAGTGTATAATTTTCTTTCTAAAAATTATCATTATATTTGATAATTTTATCTTCAATTACATTAAATTTAGCATTTAAATCATCCAACTTTAACTATCAAGTAGTTGTCAAGTAGTTTTAAATTCTAGTTTTAGTCTGAATGAAATGCTCTGCATTAGCAGGGATTTTTCAAAATGTATGAAACAGAGTCTCTAATTTTGTAAAAATTAGGTACATTTCAAAAATAATTAGTCTGAGGGGTAAATTATTTTATTCAAAAGTTAGGGTTAATCCCTGATGAGTCATAGACTGCTTGAGTAAAGACATTGTAAAAGTATACTGCTCTTGTACTCTACTACTGACTGACTGAATGAGAGAGGGTGAGCCCTTCTCTGTCTTAGTCTACACATGGTAATAGAAATATGGTACCTTAAGTTACATGCTGGGCTAACTTTAGACCAATAGTAAACTTATGATCTGAAGCAACATATCTCATTAACACCCAATGACTGCTGTGGATAAGAGAAAGGCAGATGAGGTTTGCTGGATGAACATATCAAAAGCACTATTATCATCTGCTTTAATAACTATTAATAGAAGGTAGTAGGTTGGTAGACAGGAACCACCCAGGGAAGTACTACCGTCCTGCCAGATGACTGTGAAACAGAAACCTGTAACTGTTTTGCATGATGGTAGGATTGCTGGTTTCTTTTTCTGTCTCATAAACACGCTAGATAACAGGGATATCTTGCTACAACTACTTACACTTTGGTCACACTTCACAGACACGCACATGCATATATATATACATACATCTAGGTTTTTCTCCTTTTTCTAAATAGCTCTTGTTCTTCTTTATTTCTTCTGTTGTCCATGGGGAAGTGGAAAAGAATCTTTCCTCCGTAAGCCATGCGTGTCGTATGAGGCGACTAAAATGCCGGGAGCAATGGGCTAGTAACCCCTTCTCCTGTAGACATTTACTAAAAAAGAGAAGAAGAAAAACTTTATAAAACTGGGATGCTTAAATGTGCGTGGATGTAGTGCGGATGACAAGAAACAGATGATTGCTGATGTTATGAATGAAAAGAAGTTGGATGTCCTGGCCCTAAGCGAAACAAAGCTGAAGGGGGTAGGGGAGTTTCAGTGGGGGGAAATAAATGGGATTAAATCTGGAGTATCTGAGAGAGTTAGAGCAAAGGAAGGGGTAGCAGTAATGTTAAATGATCAGTTATGGAAGGAGAAAAGAGAATATGAATGTGTAAATTCAAGAATTATGTGGATTAAAGTAAAGGTTGGATGCAAAAAGTGGGTCATAATAAGCGTGTATGCACCTGGAGAAGAGAGGAATGTAGAGGAGAGAGAGAGATTTTGGGAGATGTTAAGTGAATGTATAGGAGCCTTTGAACCAAGTGAGAGAGTAATTGTGGTAGGGGACCTGAATGCTAAAGTAGGAGAAACTTTTAGAGAGGGTGTGGTAGGTAAGTTTGGGGTGCCAGGTGTAAATGATAATGGGAGCTCTTTGATTGAACTTTGTATAGAAAGGGGTTTAGTTATAGGTAATACATATTTTAAGAAAAAGAGGATAAATAAGTATACAAGATATGATGTAGGGCGAAATGACAGTAGTTTGTTGGATTATGTATTGGTAGATAAAAGACTGTTGAGTAGACTTCAGGATGTATATGTTTATAGAGGGGCCACAGATATATCAGATCACTTTCTAGTTGTAGCTACACTGGGAGTAAAAGGTAGATGGGATACAAGGAGAATAGAAGCATCAGGGAAGAGAGAGGTGAAGGTTTATAAACTAAAAGAGGAGGCAGTTAGGGTAAGATATAAACAGCTATTGGAGGATAGATGGGCAAATGAGAGCATAGGCAATGGGGTCGAAGAGGTATGGGGTAGGTTTAAAAATGTAGTGTTAGAGTGTTCAGCAGAAGTTTGTGGTTACAGGAAAGTGGGTGCGGGAGGGAAGAGGAGCGACTGGTGGAATGATGATGTAAAGAGAGTAGTAAGGGAGAAAAAGTTAGCATATGAGAAGTTTTTACAAAGTAGAAGTGATGCAAGGAGGGAAGAGTATATGGAGAAAAAGAGAGAGGTTAAGAGAGTGGTGAAGCAATGTAAAAAGAGAGCAAATGAGAGTGGGTGAGATGTTATCAACAAATTTTGTTGAAAATAAGAAAAAGTTTTGGAGTGAGATTAACAAGTTAAGGAAGCCTAGAGAACAAATGGATTTGTCAGTTAAAAATAGGAGAGGAGAGTTATTAAACGGAGAGTTAGAGGTATTGGGAAGATGGAGGGAATATTTTGAGGAATTGTTAAATGTTGATGAAGATAGGGAAGCTGTGATTTCGTGTATAGGGCAAGGAGGAATAACATCTTGCAGGAGTGGGGAAGAGCCAGTTGTGAGTGTGGAGGAAGTTCGTGAGGCAGTAGGTAAAATGAAAGGGGGTAAGGCAGCCGGGATTGATGGGATAAAGATAGAAATGTTAAAAGCAGGTGGGGATATAGTTTTGGAGTGGTTGGTGCAATTATTTAATAAATGTATGGAAGAGGGTAAGGTACCTAGGGATTGGCAGAGAGCATGCATAGTTCCTTTGTATAAAGGCAAAGGGGATAAAAGAGAGTGCAAAAATTATAGGGGGATAAGTCTGTTGAGTATACCTGGTAAAGTGTATGGTCGAGTTATTATTGAAAGAATTAAGAGTAAGACGGAGAATAGGATAGCAGATGAACAAGGAGGCTTTAGGAAAGCTAGGGGGTGTGTGGACCAGGTGTTTACAGTGAAACATATAAGTGAACAGTATTTAGATAAGGCTAAAGAGGTCTTTGTGGCATTTATGGATTTGGAAAAGGCGTATGACAGGGTGGATAGGGGGGCAATGTGGCAGATGTTGCAGGTGTATGGTGTAGGAGGTAGGTTACTGAAAGCAGTGAAGAGTTTTTACGAGGATAGTGAGGCTCAAGTTAGAGTATGTAGGAAAGAGGGAAATTATTTCCCAGTAAAAGTAGGCCTTAGACAAGGATGTGTGATGTCACCGTGGTTGTTTAATATATTTATAGATGGGGTTGTAAGAGAAGTGAATGCGAGGGTCTTGGCAAGAGGCGTGGAGTTAAAAGATAAAGAATCACACACAAAGTGGGAGTTGTCACAGTTGCTCTTTGCTGATGACACTGTGCTCTTGGGAGATTCTGAAGAGAAGTTGCAGAGATTGGTGGATGAATTTGGTAGGGTGTGCAAAAGAAGAAAATTAAAGGTGAATACAGGAAAGAGTAAGGTTATGAGGATAACAAAAAGATTAGGTGATGAAAGATTGGATATCAGATTGGAGGGAGAGAGTATGGAGGAGGTGAATGTATTCAGATATTTGGGAGTGGACGTGTCAGCGGATGGGTCTATGAAAGATGAGGTGAATCATAGAATTGATGAGGGGAAAAGGGTGAGTGGTGCACTTAGGAGTCTGTGGAGACAAAGAACTTTGTCCTTGGAGGCAAAGAGGGGAATGTATGAGAGTATAGTTTTACCAATGCTCTTATATGGGTGTGAAGCATGGGTGATGAATGTTGCAGCGAGGAGAAGGCTGGAGGCAGTGGAGATGTCATGTCTGAGGGCAATGTGTGGTGTGAATATAATGCAGAGAATTCGTAGTTTGGAAGTTAGGAGGAGGTGCGGGATTACCAAAACTGTTGTCCAGAGGGCTGAGGAAGGGTTGTTGAGGTGGTTCGGACATGTAGAGAGAATGGAGAATGGAGTGACTTCAAGAGTGTATCAGTCTGTAGTGGAAGGAAGGCGGGGTAGGGGTCGGCCTAGGAAAGGTTGGAGGGAGGGGGTAAAGGAGGTTTTGTGTGCGAGGGGCTTGGACTTCCAGCAGGCATGCGTGAGCGTGTTTGATAGGAGTGAATGGAGACAAATGGTTTTTAATACTTGACGTGCTGTTGGAGTGTGAGCAAAGTAACATTCATGAAGGGGTTCAGGGAAACCGGCAGGCCGGACTTGAGTCCTGGAGATGGGAAGTACAGTGCCTGCACTCTGAAGGAGGGGTGTAAATGTTGCAATTTAAAAACTGTAGTGTAAAGCACCCTTCTGGCAAGACAGTGATGGAGTGAATGATGGTGAAAGTTTTTCTTTTTCGGGCCACCCTGCCTTGGTGGGAATCGGCCAGTGTGATAATAAAAAATAATAAAATAATAGAAGGTAACTCTCTTCAAAAGAACATTTATGGGCCAGTATTGCTTTAACTGAACAATTACAAGATAATAAATGAAAAATAACATGTGATTGTGTACAGATTAACACTCATTTTTTTTAACACTCTGGCTGTCTCCCACTGAGGCAGGGCGACTCGAAAAAGAAACACTTTCATCATCATTTACACAATCACTGTCTTGCCAAAGGGGCACAGATACAACAGTTTAGATGTCCCTCTAAACAGCAAATATCCCAAACCTCTCCTTCAGAGTGCAATCATTGTACTTCCCACCTCCAGGGCTGAAGTCCAGCTAACCAGTTGCCCTGAATCCCTTCAAAAATTATTACCTTGCTTAAACTCCAACATAAATTATTACCTTGCTTAAACTCCAACATATCTTCAAGTCCTAAAAACCATTTGTCTCCACTCACTCTCATCTAACACATTCACACATGCTTAAATTTCTCCCAAGCACTTTGATACTGACTGAACTTTTGGTAGTTCTTCTATAATGATATATGATAAACTTGGCATTGGCTAAAGATAAGTTTGCATTAAAAATATATTGTACTATAACAGCCAAGCATGAATAAAGGAAGTCCAAGTCCTACACCCCTGGGAGTATTATCTCACGATGAACATGCACCCTGTTTTGGGAAATACACTAAAGAGGCTGGAAACTCTCTGAGGTACCAAAGAAGACACATTAGGATGCAACAAATCTGTATGTCTACTAGTAGTATCTTTACAACTTGATTAAGGAGTCCTGTGGGGTAAAAAAAAAGAAAAGAAAAGGGAACCTGAACTCTCTCCAAAACACTTTAAAAGTATTCCCACTGGGTATCTGGGCATGAGAATACATATTTCTAAAGCAAACTGACCGTGCATATAGCCAAGATCCAAGTCCGAAGTACCCCAATGATAGCACAATGATTGGAATACCCGAGGATGAAGTTCCCATTTCGTCAGATGATAATCTTGCAAAAGACTGTCTGCCAACATAGTTAGATTTTGGAAGATTGGATACTTCCAGAAATAATCTGGTGGAAGTACAAACATGTGCAGCTCTTTGAGACTAATTTCAAGAGAGCCACCAAAGGCAAATAATACATCTGAAAAGTGGAGAAGGCACTCATAGAGTCTAAAACACTCATGATGGACAGAGAGAATTAAAGTCTCCACCTCATCAGTGAATTGTAAATGGTTTTTAACACTTTCTTGTTTATGTGAAAACTCACCAGAAGGTACCAATGTCTGTGGATGAAAGAGAAAATCTCTTTCATAATGACAGATGCTGCCTAAATGGAAGCGTCTGTCATTATGTTGTTTGAGGGTGGGACATAAGTCATTGGTATCTGCCCTGACAGACTGGATGATTGATTTTACCAGTGAAGTCTGAGAAAAGGAAGGAGGGGCAAAAAATAGTTTGTCTCTGAAGTGAGCAGATGAAAAATAACTGATCAGTAGGAAAACATGAAGCTTATCCAGAGGGAGGAGATTTTTTTTTTTTTCAACAAGTCGGCCATCTCAGACCGAGCTACTGATGAGTTATCCACCGCAAGATCAACAGACTGAATCAGATTATGCCCAACTTTTTCTAAGGTAGAGAAAAATGCAGATACTCTAGGTCAAACTGAACCTGTAGCCATGTGACCACCTGAGAGTTTTCTTAGTTGGGCAGAAATCCTGCTTGTTGAAAGGTGGAGATGACTAGTGCCAGACTCTCATATGTGAACTGAAGAGTCGAGTTGCAATTGGAATGTGGTCTAGTTACACGAACATTTAAATGCCCTTTATCTTCAACATTCCAATAATCAGACAGCAACTCTTGTTAATATCCATGGAGCCATCTTGAAACCAAAAGGTATTGTTCATAAATGGTAGCTGGATCCCTGCAGGTGAAAAGCAAAGTAATACAGTGGACCCCTGCTTAACGATCACCTCCCAATGCGACCAATTATGTAAGTGTATTTATGTAAGTGCGTTTGTATGTGTATGTTTGGGGGTCTGAAATGGACTAATCTACTTCACAATATTCCTTATGTGAGCAAATTCGGTCAGTGCTGGCACCTGAACATACTTCTCGAATGAAAAAATATCGTTAACCGGGGGTCCACTGTATTCAAACTTGGGGATCATCAGGATGTGATGGAACACACTCTTCAGATCTAGTCACTCCCTAGCAAGGATAAGTTATGACCTAGTAAACTAGGTCTACCGAAGTCATCCTGAATCTGTTCAGTAGTATGAATGTATTCAAAATCGTGAGAAGCAGGATGAGACGATGTAAGCCATCTGGTTTCTTGACTAGGAAAGTTCAAGAGAAATGACACCTTAGGCCCTCTGGAACAGGGAGAATAATCTACCGGTGCACCATTAGTAGCAGAATTTCTTTGAATCTGGGGAAAGCGGTACCCCCACAGGGGTCATATAGCTCCTGGGAAATTTCTAGATTTATGGGGAAGAGTGAAGACAGAGTGAAGGACAGGAGAGGAGAGAAAATAAGAAAACTACTTCAAACAGAAAATCAGGTCAAGCAAAGCAATCCAGACATAATGTCTGTCAAACCTATCTGGACAGAAAGGTGGCAAATATGGAAATAGCCAAAGAAGTGGAAAGGAAAGATGATGTGGTCAGTCCATCAACGTTGAAGAAGTAACGACTCACGAAATCGTAATGACATGATTGCAAATAAACCACACCATGGGCGGGGATAGAACCCGCGATCCACTGAGCCAGCTAGCTGGCCCAGTGGTTAGCACGACGGTCTGGAGTTTCGATACTCTCTGATCGAGGGTTCTATCCCCGCCCATGGTATGTTTTTTTTTCCTTGAAGAAGTAGTTTGCAGTGGTCGATCCCTCAGCCTGGAGATGTATCCAATTTCATAGTCTTGAACCATGTAAAGCTGAAGCAGAAGAAAGGAGCCTGTTTTAGTGTCAAGAGGTGAAACACTTCACTTTTGGCACTCTAAAAGGCTCCTTTCTCATGCTTTGGCTTTACATGGTTCATGACTGAAGTTGGATATATATCAAGACTGAGGGACTGACCACTTCAAACTACTTCTTCAAGGTTGATGGACTGATCACATCATCTCCACCTCTCCACTGCTTCTCACCTTATAACCTATCAGGAGTCATTATTTCATTTAAAACCTCCATCCAAATGCAGCAGATCTTTCAGCGACCAACCCCAAGGAAAAAGTCTGGAGTGAGAGTTGATAATATGGCCTGGAATTGTGAGGGATGAGCCTGCAGACAGTTCTACACAGGGAAGTCAGAAAGATTGGGAGGCTCTCCAAGAGTCTTTATATCCATGAAAAGACTGAATACCTGTCTTATAAATTCATAAATTATGTGCTTGAGAATTATACTCTACCTGAGATGTTACCATTGACATTCTGGGAAGCAACTGGACGAGCCATTAACCATTTGACTGTTTTGGTCGTATATATACGTCTTACGAGCCAGTGTTTCTGACGTATATATACTCAATAATTCTAGCGGCTTCAAATCAAGCGGAAGAAAGCTGGTAGGCCCACATGTGAGAGAATGGGTCTGTGTGGTCAGTGTGCACCACATAAAAAAAATCCTGCAGCACACAGTGCGTAATGAGAAAAAAAAACTCTGATCGTTTTTTTGGATTAAAACGCCGACTTTGAGGTGTATTTTCACATAGTATTTATCGATGTATTTGCGTTTTCATGGTCTTAGGTGATAAAATGGAAAACATATTACAGAAATAGAGACGATTTTCATTACTTTGATGATGAAAACAACCTTGAAACTGAGCTCAAAGTAGCGGAAATGTTCGATTTTTACCAATGTTCAGGAGTAAACAAATCACACCACACGTCCAATACACATCAACTGGGGAGTCTAATATTCTTTCACTAGTGCACCGATATTATTTATACCATTTTTACAATAATGCAGTAGTCTGCGTAACAGTAAATTTTGTATTTTTTTGTATGAATAAAAAATCAAAATAGAAATCAATAATAATATAAGAGGGGCCTAGAGATGTGACTAATGAACAGAGGATATGTTATTTTAGTGCCAAGAATGTCTACCTTGTTTATTCTGGGCCCTATTTTGAAATTGGCATCTTTTTTAGTTTGCGTGAAATTGGCCAAATTGCCAATTTCTGACCACAATATTGGGTAGTCCAAATTGGTAAATGGGAGGTTTCTTGTACTCAGCTGATAGATAAAATGGAGTTATAAAGAAATAGCTATGAGTTTGGTCAATGGGAACAACGGAATTGGCTGAAAATAGGACTCAAAGTCGGCGAAATCGCCGATACGCATATGTCGCCGAGACCGCTAACTTCGCGGGAGCGTAATTCCATGAGTTTTCGACCAAATTTCGAACTTTTGGTGTCATTACCATCGGGAAAAGATTCTCTATCATTTCATAAGAAAAAAATTTTTTTTTTTTTTTCCAAATATTTAGCGACATAGAATGACAGTTTCAGAAAGGGGCCTGAAACAGTCAAAGGGTTAATCTGTACCAAACTTGCAACCACAAAATAAATGAAACAGAAAGCAAAAAGCACAGAAAGTCAACTAAAACTGAAGAAAATGTGAGAGGTAAAAGGCTAGTGATAAGTGGATGACTTTCAAGTTTCATGCAGGCATGGCTGATGAAATTCTTGTATTGCCTAGTGGAAATCATCTCACAGTAGTTTCCTACAAATTAAGAGTGAGACAGCAGAGTATACAATGGTTATTGATTGAACATAAGGCACTGTCGTATAGTAAGGCTGTGTTTATGTAAGCTGAAAGTCGGGTATATTTTGGGAAATCAAACCTCATCACTTACAGAAAAGTCATTATCAATAGGAATATTATATTTCGGTGAATCAATACATAATTTGCCTGCCAATTGCTACTGAATGGCCAAATAACCCTTTTTAAGATATTTTTATACTTTTAAAATAACAATTTTTTTTTTCAACAAGTCGGCCGTCTCCCACCGAAGCAGGGTGACCCAAAAAGAAAGAAAATCCCCAAAAAGAAAATGCTTTCCTCATCATTCAACACTTTCACCTCACTCACACATAATCGCTGTTTTCACAGAGGTGCTCAGAATACAACAGTTTAGAAGCATATATGTTTAGAAGCATATAGTATTCTAAACCCCTCCTTTAAAGTGCAGGCATTGGACTTCCCATTTGCAGGACTCATGCCTGGCTATATAAAAATAACCGGTTTCCTTGAATCCCTTCACTAAATATTACCCTGCTCACACTCCAACAGCTCGTCAGGTCCCAAATACCATTTGTCTCCATTCACTCCTATCTAACAATATGGTTAGCTATTCTTTTCTGATCATGTTTACATTTCACTTATTGTCATCCGGATATGTGGGGCCACCTTCTTTTATTTTCTGATCCCATTTTGTAAACATTCTTCCACCCAGTACACCTTCATTATTTATTAACAAATAAGCTGTCTCTCACCAAGGCAGGGTGGCCCAAAAAAGAAAAACTTTCATCATCATTCACTCCATAATTGTCTTGCCAGAGGCACTCTTACACTACAGTTATAAAATTGCAACATTAACACCCCTCCTTCATAGAGCACTGTACTTCCCATCTCCAGGACTCAGGTCCGGCCTGCTGGTTTCCCTAAATCCCTTCATAAATGCTACCTTGCTCACACTCCAACAGCACATCAAGTCCTAAAAACCATTTGTGTCCATTTACTCCTATCAAATACCAACCTCTGCAACTTCTCTTCAGAATCTCCCAAAAGCACAGTGTCATCAGCAAAGAGCAACTGTAACAACTCCCACTTTCTGTTAAATTCTTTATCTTTTAACCCCACACCTCTTGCCAACACCCGAGAATTCACTTCTCTTACAATTCCATCTATAAATATAAAGAACAACCATGGTGGCATCACACATCTTTCTCTAAGGCCTACTTTTACTGGGAAATACTCTCCCTCTCTCCTACATACTCATATTCTAATTTACAATCAATGATGGTACTGAACTGACTGTGAAGTAACATCTAAAATTTCCATTTGATAATTAGACCTTCTAAATACCACTACCACACTCCAACAGATCGTCAGGTCCCAAGTACCATTCGTCTCCATTCACTCCTATCTAACACGCTCACGCACGCTTGCTGGAAGTCCAAGCCCCTTACCCACAAAACCTCCTTTACCCCCTCTCTCCAACCCTTTCGAGGACGACCCCTACCCCGCCTTCCTTCCCCTATAGATTTATATGCTTTCCATGTCATTCTACTTTGATCCATTCTCTCTAAATGACCAAACCACCTCAACAACCCCTCTTCTGCCCTCTGACTAATACTTTTATTAACTCCACACCTTCTCCTAATTTCCACACTCCGAATTTTCTGCATAATATTTACACCACACATTGCCCTTAAACAGGACATCTCCACTGCCTCCAACCGTCTCCTCGCTGCTGCATTTACCACCCAAGCTTCACACCCATATAAGAGTGTTGGTACTACTATACTTTCATACATTCCCTTCTTTGCCTCCATAGATAACGTTTTTTGACTCCACATATACCTCAACGCACCACTCACCTTTTTTCCCTCATCAATTCTATGATTAACCTCATCCTTCATAAATCCATCCGCCGACACGTCAACTCCCAAGTATCTGAAAACATTCACTTCTTCCATACTCCTCCTCCCCAATTTGATATCCAATTTTTCTTTATCTAAATCATTTGACACCCTCATCACCTTCTATTAGATCTGTCTTGAAATAAATCACAAAACTGAATGACTTGAATTCTATAAATTTAATAAAAAGATGCATAAAACAGGTGTGTCTATCATTCTTGTAAACCAATACAGCACAGAATTTTCATGTTGTTGATGTTAGGAAAAGAAACACCAACACTTATGTCTGTTATGAGATAATCTGTTTAGTGGTGTCAGCCCTATGGTGGGGGCATGGCAAAACAAGAGTGTAAGGATGTAAAGGTGCACCAGCCAATATTGGCTCTCTGGCAGACAACGGCAGCAGCAACCGCTAACTTACCAGTGCTAGACTCAATGGTCTGTACATGGCAAGACAACTGACCTGTGTCAGATGCAGGACTAAGATAGGAGCAAGAACAAGTGCCTTCAGTACAAGGGTTAATAAGCATCTTGTGATGACTGCAAGCCCTAGCCCATAAGAATAACCAAATAGCCTGGAACCCAACCATGATGGCCAAAAAAAAATAAAAAGTATATAAGAAACTGTACACAGAATATTCACAGTTCTAGCAGGAGAACAATGTAGAAAAAGACGAAATAACTATCCTTTAACAGAGCTCCACACAGTCTTCCCACAGCAGAGAAATTAAGTCCTTACACCTGTTTGAAGTGTCTATCAGCCAGACTGTGATGGCTATGCAAACCTTCAGGGCACTAGCAGAAACAATCTGTTTGACTAGGCTTCAGGATGGGCTATGAGGAGGTAGCAGAACCCTTGAAAACTGTCACAGATATGTCTGAGCAGTTAGGTCATTGTGCAATTCATGCTCAGCCTGAGAGTGGTAATGCAAAAATTACACTAGAAATAGATCTTTTATTAGACCCCACTAGGGAAGGTCAGCATTGTGATAGCAAAGGGTCGTATCCCACAAATTTGTCACATAATATATTACAGTTTGTAATTACTAAATGCTACTTGAAGCAAGTAGATACAATAAAAAGAATTCAGAAAATTTATTAATATTGAAGTCAACCGGTTATAGATTACAACCCTATCATATAATACAGTAGTTAATTTAGCTATATGATATATCTATCAGTACCATAACAATGAAGAGATCAGGGATAATATAAGGCATATATTGGTAGTGATGTCAGCACACTTCTGGAAAGATAATGACTGAATGAATGGTGAATGTGTTTTCTTCCTTGGGTTACCTTCCCTAGGCAGGAGATGGTTGTTGAGTTAAAAAATTATTGGTAGTGTCTGGTACTCTCTTTATCACTACACTTTACACTATAGACAATGAAGGTCGCCCAATAAACTGAACTTTCAGGTGAGCTTTCCAATCATCCAGGCTTTGTTGACAGGATCTGGGGCTTACATAACATAGTGGGATTCATGCCCTATAATGGTATGTCATTGACAACTAGCTAAACTGGCAGAGAAAATAATTCACTAATGAGGCAGAGAGGTTGTGGGATTCAAGGAACACTAGATCCAAGTTGTTATTCAACGCTCCATGGCTAAAGCATTTACAGACACTCACAGACATAATAAAACACCCTTTTAAAAGATGCCACGTCAATGATGATACTCTAAATTTTAGGCAATTGTACTTTCAAGACTGAAATATTCTTGTACACAAAAAGACCCATTTAAGGTATGCAGAAAAAAGAAAATGAAGAATATCAGAAAAACATTTATAACCTGCCTCAATTCAGCAAAAAAATTAAGAGCATGAGTAAAACCCCTCAAACTGTACACCCCAGGTAGCAGGGAAAACAAACCATAATTTACACCTAGAAAATACTTTAGAAACAGGTTCCATATCTACACTCTGAAGAAAGACTGATGGTTCAGAAAACCCCCAACTAACTGAATACAGTAGGGCTCCCATATCCACAGGTTCAGTATCCAGTTTCAGTTATCAGCAGTTTACCATGGCCTGAAAATAACCCTTAATTTTGCTTAATAATGGCCTCAGAGTGCAAAACTAGTGATGATAGAAGTTCTTCAGAGTCTGAGAGGAATCGTGAAGTGCTTCCCACCAGTGAAAAAGTGATAATTCTCCACTTAGTGTAAGTAACTGTTCAATTAAACTTTATAATAGATATGTATGTAAACAAAAAACAAGTTATACATAGGGTTTGCTACTATCTGTGGCAAGTCCTGGCACATATCCCCCATGGATACGGGGGTCCTACTGTAACTATAAAATTTATGACTTTTCAACACCTTTCTTTTAAATAAAAGGGAATCACCAACAGACCAAGGATGAGATATTTGCTGTTTAGAGAGACATCTGAACTGTCGTATCTGAACACCTCTGACAAGACAGTGATACAGTGAATGATGGTGGAAGTGTTCATTTTTTGGGTCACCATGCCTCAGTGGGAGACAGCCAGCATGTTACTGACCTAACTCTCAAAAACTTATAGAAGAGTCAGTTCAACATCCTCCAGTGTGTGAGGCTGGTAACTAAAGTGTGGGAAATACTGCTTTGGACATCGAACTTTTCGCTGTTCAAACACCACCTAGGAACCAATTAAGTTCAAACACTGAGGTTTCCCTGCATATATACATCTATGTACCATAAAGAAACAAGTGGAGGTAAATACAGAGAATAATCAAGGTCAGTAGGATTCAAACCCACATTCGGGGGCTATCTAAAAGTGTGGCTTAGGGAGGGACAAGGCAATTAATTGTTGCTTTTTTGTTTACCATCTGATTTCCTTCAGTTTTGGTGCACAAGAAGAAGTATTTTCTCTAGTTACTGTAAATATTCCTTTTCTCCTCTGGGTTGTCTTTCTCTCTTCTGTCTCGTGTTTCTGTTCCTTCTTCATTTATTTCACCACTTCCCCTTTCATGCACCTCTGTGCGCTTGCTCTCCCTCAGTGGGCACCTAGCTCTCTTGCAGTGCTCCCCTTCCTTTGTATTTGACTGGCTCGTCCTCCTTATTTCCCCCTTCTACCACTACTACTACCTCTTCTACTACTACTACTACTACTACAACTACTGATGAAATTAAGACACATGTGCGGCGTCTGGTTGTCTTTGTTGTGGACGTTTCGCCATCCAGTGGCTGGCTGGATGGCGAAACGTCTACGATAGGGATGCCCGGGTGTTGCACATGTGTCTTAATTTCATCTTGTCGGTATTATATACCATTCTTGTACTACTACTACTACCACCACCTCTTCCTGCCTATATATAGCCGTCCTGCTCCACTTCTGGTTAGTGTGACTTTGTCAATGGTCCAAGTTGGACCGAAACGTCGTCGTAAGCTTCTCTCTTTTATGTGCGGGTTATTTGTGTATTTCTCTAGACCTTTCTCAGTCTTTTCTCAGTTGTTGTTTGAGGTATCTTATTGATAAGTATTTTCTCTAGTTACTGTAAATATTTATCAATAAGATACCTCAAACAACAACTGAGAAAAGACTGAGAAAGGACTGATTTACTGAAAATGCCCTTTGGCAGGAAGGTAGTCCTACATGGGACGATGTAAGGTTGTTTGGACACTTGGTGCCGAGAGAACAATGCTAATATGAATTTCTAATGATACAATGTCCTCTAAATGTCTTATCTTTATTTCACAAAAAAATAAAGTTTGTTAGTTCTTTTAATGTTGTAAAAACTCTGCCCTTTACTCCCACATAACTCCCAAAATATTTGGAATATTTCCAAAACTGTATCATCAGAAATTAGAGAAACAATTTCTGTGAATATTATTCCACTTAATTAAGTAATAAAGGCTTACCTTAGCAAAATAAGTGAATAAGTTACTTCCGAGATATTGGCCTGGAGCGCTGGCCGGCCCGCCATCTCAAAAAAAAAAAAAAATCGCGAAAATCGCGTTTATTTTGTGTATTTCTTAGTAAACTGATGTTCTAGTGAAATTATCCTCTTCAAAACACCGTTTTCTCTTACTCAAAGACGACATGGAGAAGAGTAACTCATGTACATATATCGAAATATTCCTGGTGGACTCTCGCCATATTATGGCCTATTTTATTCAGTCTAGAGTATATAACATGTTTGTATGTTATTTATAGTGTTTATTATATCATATTAGATCAATTCTGATAGATAAATAAGCCGTAGAGTTGATATATAAGTGTAATAATGAAGTGATTTCTCCTGGCTCTCTCTGGAGCGGGAATACAGTGGACCCCCGGTATTCGAAGGCATCGGTATACGTTAAATTCGGTATTCGATACATTTTAACGCAAAAATTTTGCCTCGCCACTCGTTAAAAAACCCGCCACATGCGATTCGTCCGGGACGTGTCCATGTGTGGCCTGAACTGCCTCGTGCGTGCCAATGTTTACAAGCCAGCCAGTGTGCTTGCATCTAAGCATACATTCGGTACATTCCATATTATCACAGTGTTTTTCGTGCTTGTTTCTGCAAAATTAGTCACCGTGGGCCCCAAGAAAGCTTCTAGTGCCAACCCTTCGAGAAAAAGGGTGCTAATGACTATTGAAATGAAGAAAGAGATAATTGCAAAGTACGAAAGTGGAGTGCGTGTGTCGGAGCTGGCCAGGTTGTATACAAAACCCCAATCAACCATCGCTACTATAGTGGCCAGGAAAATGGCAATCAAGGAAGCTGTTGTTGCAAAAGGTGCAACTTTGCTTTCGAAACAGGGATCGCAAGTGTTAGAAGATGTTGAGAGACTGTTATTGGTGTGGATAAATGAAAAACAGATAGCAGGAGATAGCATCTCTCAAGTGATCATTTGTGAAAAGGCTAGGAAGTTATATGAGGATTTAATTGAAAAAATACCTGCAACTAGTGGTAATGTGAGTGAATTTAAGGCCAGCAAAGGTTGGTTTGAAAGATTTAAGAATCATAGTGGCATACATAGTGTGATTAGGCATGGTGAGGCTACCAGTTCGGACCAAAAAGCAGCTGAAAAATATGTGAAGGAATTCAAGAATTACATACACAGTGAAGAATTTAAACCTGAACAAGTGTTTAACTGGGACGAAACAGGCCTGTTTTGGAAGAAATTGCCAAGCAGGACCTACATTACTCAGGAGGAAAAGGCACTCCCAGGACATAAGCCTATGAAAGACAGGCTTACTCTTCTGATGTGTGCCAATACTAGTGGTGATTGCAAAGTGAAGCCTTTATTGGTATATCACTCAGAAACTCCCAGAGCGTTCAGGCAAAAGAATGTCCTCAAGGCTAATTTGTGTGTGCTGTGGAGGGCAAACAGTAAGGCATGGGTCACTAGGGACTTTTTCTATGACTGGTTACACCATGCATTTGCCCCCAATTGAAAAATTACCTAACTGAAAAGAAATTAGACCTTAAGTGCCTCCTGGTATTAGACAATGCCCCTGGTCATCCTACAGACTTGGCAGAGTGACTTTCTGGGGACATGAGCTTCATTAAGGTCAAGTTTTTGCCTCCTAATACCACTCCTCTCCTGCAGCCCATGGACCAGCAGGTCATTTCCAACTTCAAGAAACTGTACACAAAAGCTGTTTCAAAAGTGCTTTGTAGTGACCACAGAAACTCAGCTGACTTTAAAAGAGTTTTGGAAGGATCACTTTAATATCTTCAATTGTGTAAACCTTATAGGTAAGGCTTGGGAGGGAGTGACTAAGAGGACCTTGAACTCTGCTTGGAAGAAACTGTGGCCAGAATGTGTACACAAAAGGGATTTTGAAGGATTTGAGGCTAACCCTGAGAAGCCTATGCCAGTTGAGGAATCCATTGTGGCATTGGGAAAGCCTTTGGGGATGGAGGTTAGTGGGGAGGATGTGGAAGAGTTGGTGGAGGAGGACAATGACGAACTAACCACTGTTGAGCTGCTAGATCATCTTCAACAGCAAGAGGCCAGACCTGAGGAAACTGCTTCGGAGGAGGGGATAGAGAAACTGAGGAAGTTGCCTACTTCACAGATTAAAGAAATGCGTACAATGTGGACAAAGGTGAAAACCTTTATGGATGACAATCACCCTCACACAGCTATTGCAAGCCGTGCTGGTGACTATTACAATGACAATGTTGTGAACCACTTTAGAAAAGTCATAAAGGAACGAGAGGTACAGGCCTCTATGGACAGATATGTTGTGCGACAGAAGTCCACTGACTCTCAAGCTGGTCCTAGTGGCATTAAAAGAAGAAAGGAAGTAACCCCAGAAAAGGACTTGCTACCTCAAGTCCTAATGGAAGGGGATTCCCCTTCTAAACAATAAGTTCAACACTCTCCCCTCCTCCCATCCCATCAATCATCACCAGATCTTCATTAAAGGTAAGTGTCATGTATTCTATTGTTAGTAGAGTACTACAAACTGTGCATGTCTTCTTCAGTTTGTGTGTATTAAACTTAATATTTCATGTGGTAAATTTTTTTTTTCATACTTTTGGGCGTCTTGCATGGATTAATTTGATTTCCATTATTTCTTATGAGGAAAATTAATTCGCCTTCTGATAATTTTAGCATACGATAAGCTCTCAGGAATGGATTAATATCGTATATCAGAGCTCCACTGTACTGCCGGTGTTCCCAGATGGTTCCTGACTGGCTAGAAGTCTACGGATAAGCTCCACCTACTGTTTTATGATGCCAAATAGTCAGTTATTATATTAGAAAGAATAATGCAAGAAAAAGCAATAAAAAACAAGGAAAAAATTCCAAAAAATATATGGACTGTGAGCAGACGTGCTACCCACATCACCGTCACCATACCTGATATGAATGACTATAATTTCTTGTAGAAACGTCGTAGAACATTGATTCTTGTACCATTGTGTTGCCAAAGAGTTAAGCTATTTTTTCTATATGAATAACTCAATTTCCATAATTTTTCAATTTTTTTTTTTGGAGAGCGCGCGGAAAATTGCCTTGTCGACCCCTTAGCTCCCTGTATGATGCTGTAGACCACTCAGCTCCAGATGCCTCAAAATACTAGGTAGCCTGGTTACAAGCCATGTTTCTTCCTAGCACACCAGTGAGCCTCACGCATGGTCTCCAGCTATTTCATTCTCTTCCTACATGGTTTGGCCACTCGAGTGATACTATATCAACTAACCACGCAGAAACAAGCGGAGGTATATATAGGTCGGCCATCATTAATCCGGCAATCAATCATCCGGTTCCATCAGTAATCCAGCACTAATTTCGGCTAGCAAAAGTTCAAATTTCATCATTATACTGACTCAGAAATTGTGCAGATGGTTGTAAATCCACAGCAGCAAGCAAGTGGAGGAGAAAGCAGTGATGAAAATGAGGAAGATGTAGCAGAGTCTCTATTGATAGGTTAATTAAGTGTATTCTAACCTACCAACTCTGTAATCCAGCAAACTCACTACTCCTGCACACTACAGGTGCCAATGATGCCGGATTAGTGATGGGCAACCTGTACAGAGAAAGATCGTCGTCAGCAGGATTCAAATGATCTTGGTTAAGATGTGGTGGAGGCAGGTTCCATGACTTTAAGAACAGGCACGATAGGACCCACAAGGCTAAGAAGGAGTGAATCTGGCAAGCAGCAAGTTGAGAGGAAGAACCCGGAGATGAGATTCAGCCCCTGCAGTTACACATAGTTGAGTACATATACACGAGTACACACACAAAGTGTGAGAACAAGACTACCTTGGCCTCATATTGTACAGTATTACCTTCAACATGTTTCACTCTCCTCACAAAACACAACCTTCCATGATTTTACTAGAAGCTGCTCATGGCTACCTTCCAGCATGGCTATCACTCCCAAACCAATCAATCCAATAAAATTCTTTCACTTGGACCTAATAATTCAATTCATTCTTTAACCACAAGTGATAATCATGCAGATTTTTAATGCTTACTGCAAGCTACACTAAATAATTTTGGCTATTACTCAGTTATCACACTAGTATGCAAATTCAGCTGTATAACAAAAAATTAACATTCTTTTCTCATTTTATCTTTTCAAAACTGAATTCTGAGGCTACCTGGAGGGTGTTCCAGGGGTTAACGCCTCCGCAGCCCGGTTCATGATCAGGCCTCGCGGTGGATCAGGGTCTGATCAACTAGGCTGTTACTACTGGCTGCCCACAACCCAGTGTAGGAACCATAGCCTGGCCGGTCATGTACCAACTTTAGGTATCTGTTCAGCTTCCTCTTTAGACAGCCAGGGGTCTACTGGTAATCCCTCTTATATGTATATGCTGAGAGGCAGTTGAACAGTCTTAGACACCTAACACTTACTGTGTTATCTCTTAGTGTACTCATGGCACCCCCATTTTTCATTGGGGGATGTTGCACTGCCTGCTGAGTCTTTTGCTGTTGTAGAGAGTGATTTCTGTGTGCAGATTTGGGACTAGTTCCTCTAGGATTTTCTAGGCTTAAATTATGATGCATCTTTCTCACTACATTTCAAGGAGTATAGGTCAAGAAACTTCAAATGGTCCCAGAAACTGAGGTGCTTCACTGTACTTATACATGCAGTGAAAGTTCTCTATATATTCTCCAGCTCTTCTCCAGACCTGCAATTTTCCCTACCTTCAAAGGGGCAGTTAGTGGACAGCAGTATTCCAGCCTACATAAAACAAGTGACTTAAAAGGATCATCATTGGCTTGCCATCCTTTGTTTTGAAGGTTCTCATTATCCATCCTATCATTTTTCTAGCAGATGTAATAATGACATAGTTGTGATCTCTGAAAGCGAGATTCTCTGACATTATCATTCTCAAATTCTTCATATTAGTTTTCCAATCAATTGTGTGGTTAGGATTTCTCTTATACTCCAATCTAGTTTTTATTTCATCAAGTTTTCCATAGCAGAGTAACAGAAATTTATACTCACTGAACTTCTTATTTTCTGTGGATCATTAGAAGACTTGGTTTCTATCTGCTTGGAGATTTGGAGTGTCCTCAATGGATGACACTCTCATGTCAATTCTAGTATGGTCAGCAAAAGCAGGACCAGTGCTATGATTTACATCTCTATGCCAGATACGAGGCTGAGTAAAAGGATGGGAGTAAGTACTGTACCTTGTCCCATTTTCAAAACACCACTCTTAGAAGATTATCTATAATCATAACATTATACTAGGATGGATAACAAATACTCTTTATTGAGTTACACATTCTTCTAGCAATTTCCATTAGTTCAGTTAGCTATACTAAAACTATAAGCTGTAAGAATCCCCAAAACACTTGATCAACTTTTATTTCTTCTATGAATACAACACATCACTGCACTATCATCCTTATCAACTTTCATAGGAAATTCACACACAAAAGCCATAATTTGATTTTCATTAATAAAGTTGCCCAACTGATGCAGACTCACCATTAAAGCCTCTTTTCAATCTAATAATTTTTGGAAAGTAAAATAAAAATAATTAGTGCCAGTGTTTTGTAGTTTTTTCAAAATTAAGGACCTCGGAAACAGCAGTTATATTAATCAATGAAATTATTATCAGAGAAAATTGGGAACAAGTGAAACAAATACAAACTTAGATTATAATGTATATAATTGTGGGGAAGCATCAAACTTGATGAGAACATGCAGCCTAGGGAATGAGAAGTAATTTAGTTTAATCTAATGAAGGAGGCTAACTCCAATCCCTTGAATCCAGAGCCCTTCAACACCAGAGTACCACCCTTCCCTTAAAGAGCACACACTTCTAGAGCACCACCCTTTGGTGCTCTATAACCAGCCTGGCATACGGTTTAAGGTGTCACCCTGCCTCGGCAAGAAACAGTTGTCGAGTTAAAAAAAAGACATATCAGGAAATACTGTAGCACTGTACTAGATTTGCACAACCACAGTAAACATAATGACATCCATGGAACAATTTATGTTCCTAAAAGTAATATAGATCCCTTAAGGGTAATTCCAAAGGATAAACATCGACAAAATGAGAATAAATAACTGTTTTCATTGATAGCCTTCTCAGCTATATCTCCTTTAGTATACATTCCTCAGTTGACAGTTCAACAGTTGACAGTTCAAATGTACATCAGCCCAATACATCAGCAAATTTCTTCCAACCCTTCCTGCAATTGTTCCAGGGAAGGTTGGAGAGAGGGAGTAAATGAGGTTTTGAGTGCTAGGTGCTTGAACATCCGGCAGGCTTGTGTGTGTTAGATCAGAGTGGAAAAAAGTGGTTTTTATGGCTTGATGTGTGTTGAAGTACTTTCGTTTTTCTTTATGGGCCACCCTGCCTCGGTGGGATACCGCCAGTGAGTTGAAAGAAAGTGTGTTGAAGTGTGAGCAAGTAACAATTATGAAGAGATTCAGGAAAACTGGTTACCTGGACTTGAGTGTAGGTGGGAAGTAATGCCTGCACTCTGAAGGAGTGGGGGGAGGGCACATTGCAGTACAAAGGGCCATCCAAATTGTGATGTCAGCAAGCTGCTCACATGACAGCAATTGAATGAGTGATGATGAAGTATTTTCTCTTTTTGGAGTCATACTACCTCAGTGGAAACAGCTGTGATAAAAACTTACTTACAAAAACTACTTTCAAATATTCACTATTTTTCCTCTATCAACCATAAATATTCTTGGCCTAACATCTGTTTTAATGGAATTCTTACATGGGCCAAATCTGCCTCAATAAATCTTGAAATATTTCTCAGATCAGAGTGTTCTATTTTTCTAAACAGTTACTTAAATTTAACAAGGGTTTGAGTCATCTAACAATCTTACATTAATTTCAGATGTACACTAATTCCTTCTCATATCCAGCTGCCAGAGAGAACATATGGCTCTTTACAATATCTCCAGGATATATATCCAGAATTTTTTCTTTACCTCTCTCTCTATATATCTCTCTCTCTATATCTCTCTATATATATATATATTTCTCTCTCTCTCTCCATATATATATTTTTTTTTTTTTCAACAAGTCGGCCGTCTCCCACCGAGGTAGGGTGACCCAAAAAAGAAAGAAAATCCCCAAAAAGAAAATGCTTTCATCATCATTCAACACTTTCATCACACTCACGCAAAAATCTGTTGAGTGTACCTGGTAAAGTGTATGGTAGAGTTATAATTGAAAGAATTAAGAGTAAGACTAGCAGATGAACAAGAGAGAAAGGTAGGGGGTGTGTGGACAGGTACAGTGAAACATATAAGCAGTATTTAGATAAGGCTAAAGAGGTCTTTGTGGCATTTATGGATTTGGAAAAGGCAACAGGGTATAGGGGGGCTCAGATGTTGCAGGATATATATGAAAGCAGTGAAGAGTTTTTACAGATATGAGGCTCAAGTTAGAGTATCTAAAAGTAGGCCTTAGACAAGGATGTGTGATGTCTCTCTCTCTATATATCTCTCTCTCTATATCTCTCTATATATATATATATTTCTCTCTCTCTCTCCATATATATATTTTTTTTTTTTTCAACAAGTCGGCCGTCTCCCACCGAGGTAGGGTGACCCAAAAAAGAAAGAAAATCCCCAAAAAGAAAATGCTTTCATCATCATTCAACACTTTCATCACACTCACGCATAATCACTGTTTTTGCAGAGGTGCTCAGAATACAACAGCTTAGAAGCATATACGTATAAAGATACACAACACATCCCTCCAAACTGCCAATATCCCAGGGAGGTACTACCGTCCTGCCAAGTGAATGTAAAACAAAAGCCTGTAATTGTTTTACATGATGGTAGGATTGCTGGTGTCTTTTGTCTGTCTCATAAATATGCAAGATTACAGGTATGTCTTGCTACTTCTACTTACACTTAGGTCACACTACACATACATGTACACGTTTATTTATACACACTCATCTGAGTTTTCTTTGATTTTATCTTAATAGTTCTTGGTCTTATTACTTTTCCTTTTATATCCATGGGGAAGTGGAATAAGAATCTTTCCTCCGTAAGCCATGCGTGTTGTAAAAGTCAACTAAAATGCCGGGAACAATGGGCTAGTAACCCCTTTTCCTGTAAAGATTACTAAAAAGAATAAGAAGAAGAAAATTGTCAAAGTGGGAAGTCTGAATGGGCGTGGATGTTGTGCAAATGATAAGAAAGAGATGATTGTGGATGTTATGAATGAGAAGAAACTGGATGTCCTGGCTTTAAGTGAAACAAAGCTGAAGGGGGTGGGAGAGTTTCAATGGAGAGGAATAAATGGGATTAGGTCAGGGGTTTCAAATAGAGTTAGAGCTAAAGAAGGAGTAGCAATAATGTTGAAGGATAAGCTATGGCAGGAAAAGAGGGACTACAAATGTATAAATTCAAGGATTATGTGGAGTAAAATAAATATTGTATGTGAAAAGTGGGTTATAGTAAGCGTGTATGCACCTGGAGAAGAGAGAAGTGTAGAGGAGAGAGAGAGAGATTCTGGGAAATGTTGAGTGAATGCGTGGGGAGTTTTGAATCAAGTGTGAGAGTAATGGTGGTTGGGAATTTCAATGCTAAAGTGGGTAAAAATGTTATAGAGGGAGTAGTAGGTAAATTTGGGATGCCAGGGGTAAATGTAAATGGGGAGCCTTTAATTGAGCTATGTGTAGAAAGAAATTTGGTAATAAGTAATACATATTTTATGAAAAAGAAGATAAATAAATATACAAGGTATGATGTAGCACGTAATGAAAGTAGTTTGTTAGATTATGTATTGGTGGATAAAAGGTTGATGGGTAGGCTCCAGGATGTACATGTTATATCGGATGTACTGATATATCGGATCATTATTTAGTTGTAGCTACAGTTAGAGTAAGAGGTAGATGGGAAAAGAGGAAGGTGGCAACAACAAGTAAGAGGGAGGTGAAAGTGTATAAACTAAGGGAGGAGGAAGTTCGGGCGAGATATAAGCGACTATTGGCAGAAAGGTGGGCTAGTGCAAAGATGAGTAGTGGGGGGGTTGAAGAGGGTTGGAATAGTTTTAAAAATGCAGTATTAGAATGTGGGGCAGAAGTTTGTGGTTATAGGAGGGTGGGGGCAGGAGGAAAGAGGAGTGATTGGTGGAATGATGAAGTAAAGGGTGTGATAAAAGAGAAAAAGGTAGCTTACGAGAGGTTTTTACAAAGCAGTAGTGTTATAAGAAGAGCAGAGTATATGGAGAGTAAAAGAAAGGTGAAGAGAGTGGTGAGAGAGTGCAAAAGGAGAGCAGATGAAAGAGTGGGAGAGGCACTGTCAAGAAATTTTAATGAAAATAAGAAAAAATTTTGGAGTGAGTTAAACAAGTTAAGAAAGCCTAGGGAAAGTATGGATTTGTCAGTTAAAAACAGAGTAGGGGAGTTAGTAGATGGGGAGAGGGAGGTATTAGGTAGATGGAGAGAATATTTTGAGGAACTTTTAAATGTTGAGGAAGAAAAGGAGGTGGTAATTTCATGCACTGGCCAGGGAGGTATACCATCTTTTAGGAGTGAAGAAGAGCAGAATGTAAGTGTGGTGGAGGTACTTGAGGCATTATGTAGAATGAAAGGGGGTAAAGCAGCTGGAACTGATGGGATCATGACAGAAATGTTAAAAGCAGGGGGGGATATAGTGTTGGAGTGGTTGGTACTTTTGTTTAATAAATGTATGAAAGAGGGGAAGGTACCTAGGGATTGGCGGAGAGCATGTATAGTCCCTTTATATAAAGGGAAAGGGGACAAAAGAGATTGTAAAAATTATAGAGGAATAAGTTTACTGAGTATACCAGGAAAAGTATACGGTAGGGTTATAATTGAAAGAATTAGAGGTAAGACAGAATGTAGGATTGCGGATGAGCAGGGAGGCTTCAGAGTGGGTAGGGGATGTGTAGATCAAGTGTTTACATTGAAGCATATATGTGAACAGTATTTAGATAAAGGTAGGGAAGTTTTTATTGCATTTATGGATTTAGAAAAGGCATATGATAGAGTGGATAGGAGCAATGTGGCAGATGTTACAAGTATATGGAATAGGTGGTAAGTTACTAAATGCTGTAAAGAGCTTTTATGAGGATAGTGAGGCTCAGGTTAGGGTGTGTAGAAGAGAGGGAGAATACTTCCCGGTAAAAGTAGGTCTTAGACAGGGATGTGTAATGTCACCATGGTTGTTTAATATATTTATAGATGGGGATGTAAAAGAAGTAAATGCTAGGGTGTTTGGGAGAGGGGTGGGATTAAATTATGGGGAATCAAATTCAAAATGGGAATTGACACAGTTACTTTTTGCTGATGATACTGTGCTTATGGGAGATTCTAAAGAAAAATTGCAAAGGTTAGTGGATAAGTTTGAGAATGTGTGTAAAGGTAGAAAGTTGAAAGTGAACATAGAAAAGAGTAAGGTGATGAGGGTATCAAATGATTTAGATAAAGAAAAATTGGATATCAAATTGGGGAGGAGGAGTATGGAAGAAGTGAATGTTTTCAGATACTTGGGAGTTGACGTGTCGGCAGATGGATTTATGAAGGATGAGGTTAATCATAGAATTGATGAGGGAAAAAAGGTGAGTGGTACGTTGAAGTATATGTGGAGTCAAAAAACTTTATTGATGGAGGCAAAGAAGGGAATGTATGAAAGTATAGTAGTACCAACACTCTTATATGGATGTGAAGCTTGGGTGGTAAATGCAGCAGCGAGGAGACGGTTGGAGGCAGTGGAGATGTCCTGTCTAAGGGCAATGTGTGGTGTAAATATTATGCAGAAAATTCGGAGTGTGGAAATTAGGAGAAGGTGTGGAGTTAATAAAAGCATTAGTCAGAGGGCAGAAGAGGGGTTGTTGAGGTGGTTTGGTCATTTAGAGAGAATGGATCAAAGTAAAATGACATGGAAAGCATATAAATCTATAGGGGAAGGAAGGAGGGATAGGGGTCGTCCTCAAAAGGGTTGGAAAGAGGGGGTAAAGGAGGTTTTGTGGGCTAGGGGCTTGGATTTCCAGCAAGCGTGCATGAGCGTGTTAGATAGGAGTGAATGGAGACGAATGATACTTGGGACCTGACGATCTGTTGGAGTGTGAGCAGGGTAATATTTAGTGAAGGGATTCAGGGAAACCGGTTATTTTCATATAGTCGGACTTGAGTCCTGGAAATGGGAAGTACAATGCCTGCACTTTAAAGGAGGGGTTTGGGATATTGGCAGTTTGGAGGGATATGTTGTGTATCTTTATACGTATATGCTTCTAAACTGTTGTATTCTGAGCACCTCTGCAAAAACAGTGATAATGTGTGAGTGTGGCGAAAGTGTTGAATGATGATGAAAGTATTTTCTGTTTGGGGATTTTCTTTCTTTTTTGGGTCACCCTGCCTCGGTGGGAGGCGGCCGACTTGTTGAAAAAAAAAAAAATATATCTCTATATCTCTCTCTATATATATCTCTATCTCTCTCTCTCTCTCTCTCTCTCTCATGATTAAAACAACTTTTCTCAGATAACAGAATTTATTTTCAATACCTATAGTCTCAAGAATTAGGATTCATTAATCATCCACTTCTTGCAAGATATCTGAACACTTATCTGGCAGCCACTTTTAATGCTGTGGCACTGTTCGAAATCCTAGAAATGAGTTTAATATGATTTTTTTTCACTCCATAGTAAAGCTATTGAAATTTACGTTGTCTTATAATCTCACAAAAATTTTAATAGCTTCCTACAAGATGTTTTTTTTATTTTTTTCAATGAACCGACTGCACCCCATCAAGGCAGGGTGACCTAAAAGAAAAACAAAAGTTTTTCTTTTTAAATTTAGTAATTTCTACAGGAGAGGGGTTACTAGCTCCTTGCTCCCGGCATTTTAGTACCCTCTTATGACATGCGTGGCTTACAGAGGAAGTACAGTGGAAACTCGACTTACAAGTGCCCCAACATACGAGTTTTTCGAGATACAAGCCGTTGCTCGATCGACTTTCTTTTTTGAGTTACGAGCCAAAATCTGAGTTACTAGTGAGTTTCCCAATCAAGGGAGGTTCCTTGATGCTGGTGAGGGGCTCTTGATCTAGGGAATTGGATCTGTGCTCCAGTTCCCTAAATTAAGCCTGAATACCTTGCATCCCCTCCCCCACAGGCGCTGTATAATCCTACGGGTTTAGTGCTTCCCCATTTTAATAATAATAATAATAATAATAATAATAATAATAATAATAATAATAATAATAATAATAATAATAATAATAATAATTCTCCATGGGGAAGTGGAACAGAATTCTTCCTCTGTAAGCCATGCATGTTGTAAGAGGCAACTAAAATGCCAGGAGCAAAGGGCTAGTAACCTCTTCTCCTGTATATATTACTAAATGTAAAAGGAGAAACTTTCGTTTTTCCTTTTGGGCCACCCCGCCTCAGTGGGATACGGCCGGTGTGTTGAAAGAAAGAAAGAATAATAATAATAATAATAATAATAATAATAATAATAATAATAATAATAATAATAATAATGACAAGCAAGCTTCAGAACGCTGCCACTAGTTGGTGCAGTGAACACCACAACATCTGCTGAGCAGTGCATGTGTTTACCTCGCCGTGGAAGCATTTTTCTTGCGTTTTGCTTGTGTTTTGTACAGTTATTTTGCCAAATTTCTTTTTTCTAACCATGGTTCCTAAGAAAGTAATTGCAAAGGACAGTGCTGAGAAGAAAAAGAGGATGATGTCCATGGAATTAAAGCATGAAATCATAGATAAACACAAGTGAGGTGTACGGGTTGTGGACTTGGCCAGGCAGTACGAGCATAGTACTTCTACCATATGTACGATACTAAAGGAGAAGGAGTCAATAAAGGCCATAGCACCAGCCAAGGGTGTTACAATAATTTTTAAGCTGTGGACCTCTGTCCATGAAAAGCTGGAGAAGCTGCTGTTGACATGGTTGACAGAGAAATAGTTCGCAGGAGATACCATGATGGAGGGCATCCTCCATCATGGTATCTCCTGCGAGACTTTCAGAGTTTATTGAAAGGAAACACTCAGAGAAAGTTGCAACTGGTCCAATGTTGGAGCTATTTAATGACACTTGCCTAACCCATTTCCAAAACATTCTGAAAGGGAGGATGAAACAGATCTCCTTGGACAGGTTTTTATTGAAACACCCTGCAGATGAAAGTGAAGAAAGTGTGGAGAAAAAGCCAAAAATCAGTGAAAAGTGAAATGAAAAAAAAAAAAAAAAAAATTGTAGAAATTAAATTCAGCGATAAAGTATAGCATTAAGAGTGTAGCAAGTAAATCATTGAAAAGTGAAGTGAAAAAAAAATAAAACCAAATTGTAGCAGGTAAGTTCAGCAATAAAGTGTAGCATTAAGAGTGTAGCAAGTAAGTTAAGCAATTTTGCGATAGAAAAAGGATGAAACGAAACAAACTCTTCCAATGTTATTATTGTTTATAGGGCCACTGACAGTATACACCACTCTGCCTATCTTTTCCACTCTCAACCTCTGCCATCATGTCTTCTCCAAGATAAATACGTATGTACACTTTATAAAACCAGTTTATTTCTTTACATTCTCTATTATGCTTTATTATATTTTAAACAATATTTCTTATTTATAAATACATTGTTTCAGTGTTTTCCTTATGAAACTAGTGATCTAGTGCAGTTACCCTCACAAACACTCCATTTTCTCTTATAATAAGAGCATGGCAAGATATAGTCAGAACGAGAGTGGGAATGGCCGCCACCACATGACATATTTTATTCATTCTAGAGTATATATCATGTTTCTATGTTATTTATACTGTTTATTATGTCATATTAGATCAACTGTGATAGATAAATAAGCTGTAGAGTTGATATTATCGTTATATTGAAGTATTTTGTCCTGCCTCCCGAGAGCAGGAATTCCGCTGGAACAGATTACTGGTATTTCAATTAATTTAAATGAGGAAAATTTATTTGATATATGAGCAAATTGAGTTACGAGCTAGGTCATGCAACGGATTAAACTCAAGTCAAGGTTCCACTGTATTCTTTTCCACTTACCCATATTACTTAATAGTTACACTAATTAAGAGAAACAGACACGAGCTCCTATTCAGACAATTTGATAAACGTCTGCATATGAGTAATTGGCATAAACTAGACTTGGTTTCTGCAAGATCATATCTTAAAGTGTTTTCTTGGATTTTTATAACACGTCTTCAGTTTCCCACTTAGGCAGGGTGACCCAAAAAAGATGTATCTTCGAAATAAACTGTAGGATAGCAGTAAATATTACAATTGAGCAAACACTGAATGGCTGATACATGTTGGATGTGTTCCTAACATACTACAATATCAAGGGTTTTGGCTTGCCATGCATTCGAACCTAACATTTGGCGAGTGGTTTTCAACCATGTCATTATGATTTCGCGACTCATACATTAATTGTGCAAGTAACACTTGCTGTCAGTCAAGTGCTCTTAATTGTCACTGTTCCAAATGCTCTGGTAATAAATCAAGGGGCAACTGATTTGAAGTATCTGAGTTGTATTTAAACCATCAAACACTATCATTCTATAACAAAAATGTAAATAATGTGAATTATCTGTCCGAGGTCCTTAAAGTAATTTAAGCTACAGCTAGCTAGCAAAAATTTACCACTGCACTTTAAAGTAACTTAACATGCTCACTAACCTATAGGATACAATAAAGCTTGTCGTGGATCCATACCCTCGCCAGTGTGTGATTGTGGGTCAGTACTCATTTCGGACGATTCACTGTACACGTCAGCCATGGAATCACCTGGTTCACTTTTCATTTCTCTTCGATCCAACCGGATGTCATCCTCTCCAGGCACACTTCCACCACTCATTGTCCCACCAGTATCAACTTCTACAGGGTTATCACCAATCACACCTTCTGTAAACCATTAGTCAATTAATAACAAATGTAATACTGTATTTCCTTTCAATGCAATTACCAAAACCATAATGATTTAATTCCTCTTTCTTACAATTTTAAGTGTAATACACAGCAATTCCAAGTTAATGGAATGTTTTTCTACCTTGGTATTAGCAACTCACTCTGCAAGCCAATATGCAATACCGTACATACGTAATATATGTACAGTCGCACTAACTATAACCAAGAATAGTCTGTGGCTCCTATCTATCCCAACAAGCTCTCTTGTAAAAATACAGTAAAAGCTATTACAACAAGAACTGTTGTAAAATTACAGTAAAAAAGTTATTAGAGAAAATGTAAATCAAACACTTGTAGAACAAAAATACACTGTCAAAGTTCAATTTCTGCTCGGTAAATTCATGTACAGTATACAGAATATCTTCGGCTATGTCGTTAAAGAGTAATCAAGAAAAATAGGTTGGGCAGATTTTATGTATTTCAGATTTAAATATAACTTTTAATGAGAGTTTCACCAGAAAAGACTAATTTAGAAACTATAAAACATATGAGGAATATAGGAAAACTCACAAATCACAAGCTATCCACAATGAAATAAAGATTTTCAACTTGAAATGTTACCAATGAGGGTACTGCAAAGAATGGTGTTTGCCCTGACTACGCTTCCAGTTTATACAAAGAACTCACCCAAAAAGATTATAAAACCTAAATGAATAAGTCTGTGAAACCATACCCCGGCCGGGATTGAACCCGCGGTCAGAGAGTCTCAAAACTCCAGCCCGTCGCGTTAGCGACGGGCTGGAGTTTTGAGACTCTCTGACCGCAGGTTCAATCCCGACCGGGGTATGGTTTGTTTGCAATCGTGTCATTACGATTTCGTGAGTCAAGTCTGTGAATGCTGTAAAGATCATAGTCAAAATAAGTGCAGTAATGGAGTGAAAATTTAAAAATAAAAATATGATAGATTAAATACTAAAGATTGGGCACTACACAATTAGCACTGCTCCTGTAATACTATAAACTGGTAATCATGTGAACAACAGAAAGCAAAGTTATGAAGCTGGGCGATGTGTAAAAAATGAGAGATAGAAACTGTACATAGTCTCATGAAAGGAAAAATAAACTCACAAAGGCAGTTAAGGAAAAGGACCCAATAATAACCATTACCATGAACCTGTCTGCTGTAGTATACAAAAGCAGAATACTGTAACATCTGCAGAACAGACTAAACTTACAAAAATATGAATGCCATTGAAGAATTTCAACAGACACATTTACAACACTTTTTTCTGCAGTACCCATATTAATCTACAGGTGCACAGAACAAAACTCGAGTTAAAAAGAATAAGCAATAACGAAAGAATTACTTAGGCCTTATGTCACTAGAGGATGAAGAAATAAGTGATATGATCATGACAATGATGACACCAAATAATAACAAAAAAAGGCACAATACCGTGACTGGAACGGGTTATTTGTGTATGACACCAAGTTAAATAAGGATAAGACTTTTACTAGGGATAAAATGAACAAAAAGTGTATGGTTGAAATTTGCACACTGAAATAACACAGAGGAATAACCAGAAGTCTTTTAATTTAGCAAAAGTGATAAGTGAAATAATTTGAAACACTGAAACAGCAGAAGTGGGCTTCATGTATGGAAGTCTACTTAGTGTCAACTGGAAAAAAACTGAAGAGTTGGAGCCATAAACTGGAGTTTCAATCCACACAACCTCATATAGTTTAATTACAATGACATGTGAACAATGGAAGTCCCAACATTTTTATTTTATTTTTATGACATACCATCCCCCACCAAGGCAGTGTGACCCAGAGAGAGAAACATTCACCATCACTCATTCAATAGCTCTCCTGCCAAAACTGTGCTGACACTGCAATTCAGATTATCCTTTGACTGCAACACCTTTACCCCTCCTCCAGAGTGCAGGTACTGCCCTTTCTGCCTCCAAAACTTAAGTCTGGTTAACTGATTTTTCCTGAATCCCTTCATATGTTACCTTGCTTGCACTCCAACAGCATGTCCATTAAAAACCACATGTCTCAACTCACTCCTATCTAAAAATGCTCTCACAGTCTACTGAAACCCCTAAAACTAAAAGCCTCATTTACCCCATCCTTCCAGCCATTCTTGGGCAGATCCCCTACCTCTCCTACCTTCCACCCCACATGAATACACTCCTTTCATCATCCTAACCTTCTCCATTCTCTCTAATTGCCCAAACCACCTCAGCAACCCCTCCTCAGCCCTCTAAATTATACCCTTGGTGATCCCCACCATCTTATAATTTCTACATTACAAATCCTTGGCACAATATTCACACCATATATTACTCTCAAACATAACATCTCCGCTACCTTTAGCCTCATTCTTGCTGCAACATTCAAAGCCCATGCCTCACACACATATTAAAGTGTTGGCACCACTATTCCTCTGTAATTCCTCCACTCTGTCTTTTCCCTTTTCACCTTATACTTCTATTAACCCTTTCAGGGTCGACAGGCCCTCTCAGAGACTTGTTCTCAGGGTCACCCAAATTTAAAAAAAAAAATTATTTTTTTTTTTGTGAAAAGATAGAGAATCTTTTCCCAATCATAATGACACCAAAAGTATGAAATTTGATGGAAAACTTACGGATTATGCTCTCGCGAAGTTAGCGGTCTCGACAATGCTTACGCATCGGCAATTTTGCCCACTTTAAGCCCTATTTTCGGCCAATTCCACTGTACTAGTTGACAAAAATCATAAATATTTTGCTAGAACTCCATTTTTTCTATTGACTGAGTACAAGAAACCACCCATTTACCGATTTCAACTATCCAATACAGTGATCAGATTTCATCAATTTTGCCAATTTCACACAAATTTCAAAAGATGCCAATTTCTGAATAGGGTCCAGAATAAACAAGAAAGACATTCCTGGCACTAAAATAACATTTCCTCTGTTCATTAGTCACATCCCCACACCCCTCTTACATTCTTTTGCTTTCCACTTTGAATTTTTATTCTCACAAAAAAATAGAAGATTTATTGTTATGCAGACTACTGCATTAGTGTAGAAATGGTATAAATAATATCAGCACACTTGTGAAAGAATATTAGACTCACCAGTTGATGTGTATTGGACGCATATCATGATTTGTTTACTTTTGAACTTTGGTAAAAATCGAACATTTCTGCTACTTTGAGCTCAATTTCAAGGTACTTTTCATTGTATAACCAGTCAAATCATCTCAATTTCTGTAATATGTCTTCCATTCTATAAAATGAGACCAGGAAAACTAGAATACAACAATAAATAGCATACGAAAATACAGTGCGAAGTCACTGTTTTAATCCAAAAACACGGTCAAAGTTTTTTTTTTCTCATTACGCACTGTGTGCTGCAGGATTTTTTTAATACCACGCACAGACCACATAGACCCATTCTTTCATATGTAGGCCTACCAGCTTTCTCTCATTAGATTTGAGGGTGCTAGAATGTAGGTGTACTAGTACGTCAAAAACCCTGGTGCGTAAGCCGTACTAGTACGGCCGAAACCCTGAAAGGGTTAATATCCTAAACAAGTACAGTACACTAACCACTCCAACACTATATTCCCACCAACTGTTAACATCTCCATCTTAATCCTTCCTATCCCAACTGCTTTACTTCTCCTTTCATTCTACCCAAAGCCTCATACACTTTCCTCACTTCCACCTCTGGCTCCTCCTTACTCATATGAGATGTTATTCCTCCTTGTTCAACACATGAAATTAAGTATGCCTCCTTTCATCATCAATATTTAACTACTAAAAATATTCTCTTCATCTATCAAGTACCTCTGCCTCTCCATTCAACATCTCTTTCATTTCTAAATGCCAGGCACATTTGCTCCAGAGGCTTCCTCACTTTATTAATCTCTCTCTAAAATTATTTCTTATTCTCAGCAAAATTTGTTGATAAGGAGTGACTTAATATCTCACTGATTTTCCTTCTGCACTCCCTCACCACTCTTTTAACCTCTCTTTTCTTCTCTGCCTTCCATAATTTATTCCCACATACAAACCTCTCATAAGCTAACTTTTTCCCCTCTGTACCTCTTCATTCCACCACTCACTCCTCTTCCCAACTGCACCCATCCACTCTCTTATACCTATAAACTTTTGCTGTGGACTCTAGCACTGAATTCTTAAATCTATCCCGCAAGATTTACCTCTTATCTTACATGTACAGTGGACCCCCGCATAACGATCACCTCCGAATGTGACCAATTATGTAAGTGTATTTATGTAAGTGCGTTTGTACGTTTATGTTTGGGGGTCTGAAATGGACTAATCTACTTCACAATATTCCTTATGGGAAAAAATTCGGTCAGTACTGGCACCTGAACATACTTCTGGAGTGAAAAAATATCGTTAACCGGGGGTCCACTGTATATTAGACAGAAAGAAAAGATCAACAATCCTGCCAGATATTCAACAGGCTTCTGTTTCATACTCACATGACAGGATAATTACAATTTTGATCTCAACCATTCATACAGTGACACAAATGGGCATATTTCTATACCTGTGGTGTGACTAGCAGTGTTTGAGTCGGCATGGCCAGCAGCAGGGGCACTTGTTCGTTTCCGTCTTTTGCTTGGCGGGGATTCCGGTCTCGAGTGATAGCTTCCACTACCCTCGGCAATTATCTCTTCGTCCTTGGATCCTTGGCTTGGGGCATAACCAGCAGAGGGGCTACTCCGCCCTGAAGTCACCCCTCCAATTGCAGAACCACTGCTATAACTATATGACACATCTGGTCTGTGCAACTGTTGAAAACAGGAAAAATTTTGAACAAAAATGCTTCCTATAGTGCCTTACTTATTGTTAAATGAGCCTTAAGTAATGTGGGTTTTTTCCCTTTTAATTCTACTTTTAAAACTGGGGCTTCTTTTAATTTGGGTCCTTATGTATGCTGGCATTCCTATGATACAGCATAACACAGGAAAAAAATTACTAATTCTTATGTTGCAATAAAACACTTTAGACTTTTTGAAATCTAGCAAACACTGATACAGTCATTGCTGAAAGGGCAGACCATACAAAAAGAAAAATGGTCCAGTAATGTCAAAAATCTGGGTGGCAATTTTTTTTTTTTTTTTGGAATGGTGTTACTTCTATTGGGTACGGAATTTTTTTTAAAGGAATATTCCCTATTAATCACAAATACATTAATCAGTATTTTGCCAATCTAGCATACACAGGGTCTCAGTTAAGCTTTCATACGAAGTCCTCATTTTAAGTTTTCCTACACAGGAAGACCTTATATTGCATGTATGGTTCTCTATAAACATAACTGTTGATATGCTTTATTTGGTTACACTAAAATGCCCTTTTTGTGCTCCACTTTGTTTTCTCCACTGCCACTAAGCTCTTTTAATTATAAAGAAGTTTTTTACATTCTTTATCATTCTTTTGTTCAATTACTTTCATCTCTCTAGCCTTTCAATTTCTTCCCTGAACAGTGTGTTCACAAAGTCCTTTAATACCTTAATTATGGCACACCTTGAAATTAAATTTCTTGTTGTGTAGCAAAATTTTTAAAATAAGAAATTTACAGATTGAAAGAGTGCATTTTCATGAATCAAATAAGACTAAAATGAGTGGAAACTGATAAAAACTTACAATTTTCTGGTGAGTTGAAGTTGGCAAAAACATAAATCATTCATTGGCAACAGCAGAGCAAATGTGCCAGCCATCTTTACATTTTGCATTTTTTTTTTTTTAACACATCAGCTGTTTCCCACCAAGGCAGGGTTACCCGAAAAAGAAGAAACACCTTCATCATCACTCACTCCATCACTGTCTTGCCAAAGGCGTGCCGATATTACAGTTCAAAAACTGCAACATATCTCCACCCCATTCAGAGTCAGGCACTGATGCCATATTATGGCTGTTTTCCATTTTTTAATATTAACACTATGTACATAAGCTTCTTATGATGAAAGATGTGTTTCAAAGTGTTTTAGCACTTCAAACACGGGGAAATATTTAACCCAACTTTGCTCCACCTGGAATATACAGTATAAATTGGTGCAAATAACTGCTTTTTATTTATTTATTTTTACTGCTTTGGTTTTGTAACACTATTTACAAGGAATATTTATGATACTGCAGATATTTCAAGATGTAATACTCCTCAAAGCCTGGAAATAAGTCACACTGTTTGACTATCCTATGTTCATTATTATGTTATATATTTAGGTTCGATGAAGGTAGTAGGTTGGTAGACAGTAACTGCCCTGGGAGGTACTACTGTCCTGCCAAGTGAGTGTAAAACAGAAGCCTGAAATTGTTTTACATGGTAGGATTGCTGATGTCTTTCTTATGTCTCATAAACATGCAAGATTTCAGGTACGTCTTGCTACTTCTACCTACACTTAGGTCACACTACACATACATGTACAAGTATACATATACACACCCCTCTGGGTTTTCTTCTATTTTCTTTCTAGTTCTTATTCTTGTTTATTTCCTCTTATCTCCATGGGGAAGTGGAACAGAACTCTTCCTCCGTAAGCCATGCGTGTTGTAAGAGGTGACTAAAATGCCGGGAGCAAGGGGCTAGTAGCCCTTTCTCCTGTATAAATTACTAAATTTAAAAAGAGAAACTTTTGTTTTGCTTTTTGGGCCATCCTGCCTCGGTGGGATACGGCCAGTTTGTTGAAAGATTGAAAACATGCAAGATTTCAGGTACATCTTGCTACTTCTACTTAAACTTAGGTCACACTATACTTGCATGTACATGCATATATATACACACACCCCTCTGGGTTTGCTTCTATTTTCTTACTGGTTCTTGTTCTTGTTTATTTCCTCTTATCTCCATGGGGAAGCAAAATAGAATTCTTCCTTCATAAGTCATACGTGTCATAAGAAGCAACTAACATGCCAGGATCAAAGGGGCAGTAACCCCTTATCCTGTGTACATTACTAAGATTAAGAAGAGGAACTTTCGTTTTTCTTTTTGGGCCACCTGCCTTGGTGGGATATGACTGGTTTGTTGAAAAAACAAAGAAGAATATTTAGATTTTGAGGGAATATCGTAGGTTATACACATTGTGCAATTTTTGTGTCCATAGTACCTATAAGCCTTCAAAACCACTGGAAAATGTGCATTTACAAGGAAACCCTTATGATATTACAATTGTTTCAAGGTGTAATACTTATCGAAATATAGAAATAAGTCACTTTTTTCACTATTTTGGATTATCCTGGGTTAAATTTATATAGTGTCCTTTTTTCTGAATTCCACTACTAGTATCATGATACTGTAATAAATTTGGAATGAATAAGCCATCTTCCCACCAGTTCCACACCCTGGTTGCTGGTGGTGGAACGACAGCTCCTGGTTTCATTACTTAAGCTAGTTAGGCAGTGTTACCCATGATGCATTATTAGGAGCCATCTGATCTTAAGATTTTTTCAAAGGCATGAAGAGGTTGTTGGAGATCCAAAAATTGTACAGAGGTCAAAAATATTAGCAGATGTGTTTTTTGAAGCCACAGAAAAAATACACGTACTAGTACGTCGGGCATAAATCATCTCTTGTGTACTAGAATGTTGGACATGGTTAAAAGGTTAATCACAAAAATTTATTTCAATGTGATAGAAGATATGAAAAGGCAAATTGCTGCATACAATAAAATAATTATCATAACTAGAAATTTTCCAGCAGATGAATTTGACTTCATGGCCCCATTAAACAGCCCTTTAAACTTTTAGGGGTTTGTGAATGATTATTTTTCCAGATACCAGTATGTGAGGTAACATTCTCTATGCTAGAATAAATGAAGGCATCAGAAAAATCACACCAGATATGCTGACTAATAAATGGAATGAACTGGAGTATCAAATAAATGTGTTATAGGCCATTAGAGGTGCATATGTTGAGGTTACATAAATTAAACAACTGTAAAGCTGTATAAAAACTATTAATTCAGCTATCATATACAGAAAACTGCTTTTTCATATTCATTGCCCCTTTTTTTTTTTTCATATAAAAATAATACGTATTTGAAATCAGAAAAGGACTTTGGTATGTGCTTGCAGAGGGTGGAACTCATTAATTTCACAGTTTTGTTTCTGTAAGCAAGTGACAACAGCTTCACTTTTACAATAGCAAAATTAGCATGCAAGTCTTTGGCAAACACTTATGTGCTCCTATACGAATCTTTTAACATATTAAAGAGAATACCTGAAACATATAGTAATAAATAATTTCTCGTGCTGCTGCTGCTGTTATATTCCTCAAGAAACATCACAAGACATGATTACCCATTCAGTGATGTTGTTGGCCCTACAGAAAGTGTGTGGCAAGAAGCAATGAGCTAGCATGCAATGCTATAGGCACATGCGAATGTGGTAGTCACTGGCTCTATGACTGCTCATGGCAAGGACACTGCTGGCTTACCAGTCTGCATTCTAGTTTGTCTACCATAAATGTGAAGCACTGTTTGCACAAGGAAACAAGACCTGTGTAAAAACAAGACAACTTCCCACATCAAGAACATACAAGTAAGTGTATAAAAGTAAAGTAACCTGAAAATGTAAAAAAAAAATAAGAAAAATGTGCAAGGATACCCAAAGAAAAGAACAGTCAATGGGAAAAATGAATAATGTCAATGGCTGCCCCATGGTAATATTTCCAGGGAAAGCTTAAAATTAATGATTCTACTTTCCTATAGGTCCAATAATACTGTGTTATGTATATCTTCCTTTATATTTTAGAAGTTTCTTATTTTATATCTATCCAAGAATAAGCTTTCAATTCATAATTTAAACAATGAAAATGTAGCCAGCAATGGTATAATCTTTATTCAGGATGCTGTACATGAGTAATTGTAATTAAAGCAAAGCCTAAATAACAACACTGTTTTATGCTACTCTCTTATACATGTACGTATACTATAATCAGTTCACAACAAATCCACAATTGGGAGAGGAAATTTAAGATGCTGTATTTGTTCATCTTGGACTATTCTCTCTATTTTGGTTCAGGATGGAACAAAATGTTGCATAGTTTCCTCTCCAAATTATGTTTTAATTGCAAACTGCTCCAGCCATGGCATTATGACTTGACTAAATCAATGATCAAAATAAAAATTGAACAGCCTTCTTGTAATTAAGAAGGCTGATCCATTTTTCTAATGCAATTAGATAAAACTCACCCCAGTCTGATCCATATCATCCGAGGAACCGGCTAGTCCCCGGATCTTGAGGTTTTCCGCAGTCTTCAAGAAGGCTGCCAGTTGATCTTGCGCTATGCTCACTTCACCATTGTACATAAATTCTAATAGTCTCTCCAACTCTACATGACCCACATCTTTTAGGATAACAATGGGGTGCTGGCACGGGTTGGCCTAGAGAGAAAATTAAGTCTCACTCAATGTTAAAAACATTAAATTCCTAACAGTAATCGAGTTATATGTGATATGTTACTTGGTACATAAAATTTACTTACACATACATGTTAACACTCCAATAATGGTTCAAAAGGTACGAATGGCTTAGATTTTTAATAAAATATATGTACAGTATTTATATATATATACTGTCCAGCCTTGTTAATTTTTGTTTTTATTATTACCTTTTCATCTGGATAATGAGTCAATAACACTACAAGGATTATAACTCAATCAAGAAATGGCATAATGTCTTTAGGGGGGGCCCTTGCCCTCTGAAATTTGAAAAGAAACATTCCATACCCAAAGATGTTTGGAAATCTATCTATTATGGCATGATGAAATACATGAAGGATTTAATTAGAGATATACTCTATAAATAAGCATACTAAAGGAACATAAAACAAAAGTAAGATTAATAACTTACCCCAAAAAATAAGAAATATAGAGTAAATATAATGAAAAATAAGAGATTATTACATAAAGCATAACAACTAGTTAAAGACAATAAAACTATTTTCACACCACTGCACTGTATTAGAACACGTGATACAAGTGCCCATAAGGAAAGGCATCAAGATATTACTGTACCTGCCTGCAGTGTCGGACAAACCACGGACATTACATTTTACAATGACCCTATGAGCAATGTTACTTGAAGGGTCATTAGTAAGATTTTAAAATGCCCACTTAATAGTTACTTTATAGTTATAGATAATGCCTTAAGGACTTTACATGTTCTGAAGTAAATGTTGATAGTATTACAAACAGACCTTAATAACATGAATACAAAAACATACAAACTATTAAAATTTATTCATTTAAATGCAAAGTTGGGTACATCTCTAATGATATTAAATGTCAGTTAAAAACTGACAAAAATGAAAACTGAATTAGGGAGGAATTTGTTTTTATAGTTTTATAGTCAGAGTACCAAAGGCAAACTTTAGCCACATTCTAATATATAGTGCATTCATGCCTTGTGAATTAGGCTGTTCATAGTTTAGATTGTGCATGAAAATGGTCACTGTAGTCAGCAAATTTTCAAATGTACTATAGTACAATATTTGTGTCCAAGACACAGCCTAACAGAATTATTTGTTCTTAACTTGACTCATGAAATCATAATAACACAACTGCAAACCAATCACAGAATGGGCAGATGAATCTTTTTTGTAGCCAGCTGGCCCAGTGGCTTATGCATTGGCCTGGAGTTTTACAACTCACTTGCTATGGGTTCAAACCTCACCCATTCCGTGGTTTGTTCTTAACTTATTGAACTATTCTATTCTTTATAATTACATATATCATTACCAGTGATCTGTTTTTCAACAAGACGTGAGGACTCATTCCAGTGTTTTTCTAAAGCATTTCAATGTAACGATGGTATTCATTGTTTAATTTGCCTCATAGATGAGAGTTAAATTTATGCTTTATCTATATCTTTCTGTTCAGTTGCTTGTTTGGTTATCTTCTCTACATCATCATAATCTTCAATGTTTTTGTTCTTTACCACATTGGTCAAATCCCACCAAGGTAGAGTGACCCAAAGAAAAAACATTTTTCCCATCAATCATTCAATGGATGTCTTATCAAAAGTGTGTAGAATCACAAATCCAATAACCCTACTAACATCCCACCTATCTTACAGAGTGCAGGAACTACTTCTCAACCCACCTATCCTGCAGAGTGCAGGAACTACTTCTCAACCCACCTATCTTGCAAAGTGCAGACACTACTCATCCCATCTATCTTACAAAGTGAAGACATTACTCATCCCACCTATCTTACAAAGTGAAGACATTACTCATCCCACCTATCTTACAAAGTGCAGACACCACTCATCCCACTTATCTTACAGTGAAGACACTACTCATTCTACCTATGTTACAGAGTGCAGACACTGCTCATTCCACTTATGTTAACACTATTCATCTCCAGAACTTACATTCAGCTGTCTAAGAATGAAGATAGCCACAACAACCTTATACAGTTTGCTTTGCTTTTTTAGCCTATATAAAGCAGACATTGTGTCACTGATTTATATTATGTCCTTATCATAGTTCCCCTTCAGTATTTCTTATAAGGATAATAGTAGTAGATGCCCACTTATAAGGACAGTACAGGCCAGCCATCACTAATCTGGCATCATTGGGACCTGTGGTGTGCCGGATTAGTGAGTTTGCCGGATTACAGAGTGGCTGGGTTAGAATGCACTTAATTGACCTGTCAATAGAGATTCTTTCTGCTATTTTCCTCATTTTCATCACTGCTTTCTCCTGTGAATTTACAACCATCTGCACAATTTCTGAGTCAGTATAATGAGTTTCTATAATGAATTGAGCCAGTATAATGACGAAATCTGAAAATGTGCTAGCCGAAATTAGTGCCGGATTACTGATGGAACTGGATAACTGTTTGCCGGATTAGTGATGGCCGACCTGTAGTAGTATTAGATGAGCACTCATAAAGATAGTAGTAGATGCCCAATCATAAGGATAGTACTGTAGTAGATGCCCACTCATGCAAACAAAACTTTTTTTTCTTTTCATTTAACTGTTTTATCCCAACAAGATTCAGTAACTCAAACAAAACACATTCATGTTGCAATCAGTTATATACTAATTCAGATGCTCCCACTGCTCCATGTTCATCTAATGCAGCAGATTAAAAACTTTTCCTCCGTAAACCATACACAAAGTAAGAGGTGACTAAAATGCCGGGAACAAGGCACTAGTAACCCCCTTCTCCTGAATAAATTACTAAATATAAAAAGAAACACTTTTGTTTCTTCTCAGGTTACCTTGCCTCAGTGGGAGATTCAGATTTAGATTTTTTATTTCAGCATGACAGAATGTTTGTACAGAGATGTCTAATCTTTAGTCTGTAAGGATTACGTTTAGTCAGCCGGAAACGCACATGCATGCTAGTGGCTTTCTTTGTGCCTAACACACTTTGTTTGTTTAGTAAGTAGTGTATTTCAGGCAAACTTCAGCCTATCTTATGACAAATAAGGTAATTACTAACTGATTGCTTATATATACGGTGTGTTTAAAAAATTGAAATGTTTTCATTAACAACTTGTAATAATGAAAAAATAGAAGGGTGGACGAGGGGCTCGAACCTCGGTCTGCAAACTGACAGTCCAACGCTCAACCGACTCAATTTGCAGACCTCAGTTCAAGCCCCTCATCCACCCTTCTGCTTATTCATTGACAATTGTTTATTATAACTTAATCTGAGTCCACTTGTTATCATGTATATAGTACTGTATAAGCGTGCAGTCTTGTATTGATGGGAGAGCGCCAAACCCGGTAGGGATCATACAGCACCTGGAGAATGGCGGGCAATATGGTGTGTGTGATTCAAGGGCAAGTAAAAAAAAGCTCCAATTCCCTGGACCAAGAGCTTTTCTGGCAGGCAGCATCTGTACACGTTTCTACACTTACAAAAGTGTGCATATGAATATGTGTGCAAATGTATGTTTGTGGGTATGTATTGTATGTCTGCATGTGTATATGAATGCAAGGGGTATATGTATGTTTGTAAATGTTTACATTTATGAATGTATGTTTGTATGTACATACATATGTGTGTGTGTATGTATGCAATGTATGTACATACATACATACAGGAGGAAGAAGGGCAGGAGGGAGGGAGGGGAGGGAACAGAAGGGAAGGGGGGGGGGGAGAGAGAGAGAGAGAGAGAGAGAGAGAGAGAGAGAGAGAGAGAGAGAGAGAGAGAGAGAGAGAGAGAGAGAGAGAGAGAGAGAGAGAGAGAGAGAGAGAGAGAGAGAGAGAGAGAGAGAGAGAGAGAGAGAGAGAGAGAGAGAGAGAGAGAGAGAGAGAGAGAGAGAGAGAGAGAGAGAGAGAGAGAGAGAGAGAGATAGAGAGAGAGAGAGAGAGAGAGAGAGAGAGAGAGAGAGAGAGAGAGAGAGAGAGAGAGAGAGAGAGAGAGAGAGAGAGAGAGAGAGAGAGAGAGAGAGAGAGAGAGAGAGAGAGAGAGAGAGAGAGAGAGAGAAAAAAAGAGAGAGAGAGAGAGAGAGAAAGAGAGATACTAGTGGTGGAAGATGCTAGCGCACTTTAATATTCAACACACAAATGTGAGGGATGTATCACCTCCACATGTGTGTAAGTGGGGGTAATACATCCCCTACCTCCCCACTCTTGTTATTTCTCTCCTCTTCCCCTCTCTTTCTATCCTCTCCTTTTTATTTCTCTCAGCTTCCCCTTCTCTCCTTTTCCATTCTTTCTCTCCTCTTAATTTCTCTCAACTCTCCTTTCTCTTCTCTTCCCCTATCTTTCTCTCCTCTTTATTCTCAGCTCCCCTTTTTCTCATTTTCCCCTTTCTTTCTCTCCTCTATATTCTCAGCTCTTCTTTCTCCCCTCTCTTTCTTTTCCCCTGTCTTTCTTCCATCTTTATTCTTAGCTCTCCTTTCTCATTCTCTCCTCTTTATTTCTCTCAACTCCCCATTCTCTCCTCTCCCCTCCCTCTCTCCTCTCTTCTCTCTCTCTTCTCCCCCACTCTATCTTTCATCTTCCTCTCTGCTCCTATCTCCCTCTTCCTTTATATACAGCATTTTCATAACACCCTGTATTTCATTGCAGCTGAAGATAGGGTGGATGAGGGAGGGTAGATGGTAGACTAGAATCAAGTGGATGAGGGAAGGTAGATGGATGAGGGAGGATAGATGTAAATTTTTCATATTCCTTGTTAATACTGTCACTCACTAACCCTCTCACTCACTCACTAACCCTCTCAATCACCCACTAACCCTCTCACTCACTCACTAACTCTTTTTTTTTTTTTTTTACACAGGGTCTGACAAGGTTAAGGATCCCTAGCTTTATTGACAAGCTATTTACAGGTTAATGATTCCTAACTTTATTGGCAAGCTAAGAGCTGTTACCTACATCAGCTCATTTGAAAGCATTTTTATTGTTATGAGACATACAAGTAGGGAACAGGATGAAGTTGGAGCCACCTGTGGGCCAGCATTTTCATGTGATCAACTGACTTTATCTTGTTGACATCATTATGCTGTACGAATGTGTTCCATACTCGAGTCATCCTGGGTATATATGATCTCAGATGGAGTGATGTTCTGGAGAAGGGTACAGCCAGAGTGAAGTTGCTGTTTTCTGCCCGTCTTGTGGCATAAAAGCTTGTTTCATGCTGTCCTCGAAGTGGATCCAAGTGTGGTACTTTGACAATACTGGCCTTGTACATAACAGTAAGGCAACCCACATCCCTCCTATGTTGAAGGCTCTGCTGAAATGACAGATCTATCCAGGATGGGTCCAGGCAAGAGATGAGACGTCTTGCTCTGTTCTTTACTCTGTCAGGCAGTCGCAGATGAGAGGGGGGGGGGGGCAGGCAAACCAAGGAAGTGGAGCATACTCGAAGGTGTGAGTGTACTTGTGCCTCTTACAGAATCTTGCAACCCCTACTGTCAAGCAGATGTGAGATACGGCAAAGTGCTGTAAGCTTCCTGGCTGCCTTGTTTGCAAGATTTACAACATGGTTCTTCATGGTTAGTTTGGAGTCAAATTTCACCCCAAGGATGTCAACTTCTTCTCCAGGTGCCAACACCCTCCCATTCATCCTTACTACTGCACCAGCATTACCATCATGGTGCCTAGAGACGATCATCATTTGCGTTTTCTCAGGTGCAAATGTTACTTGCCATCTATTTCCCCAAGCTGATATAGCTCTCAGCTGGTGATTGATGTAGCTTAGAGCAGCTGGCATTTCTTCTCTTGGATAAGTGAATGTCAGTGTACAGTCGTCTGCATATGAATGTGATTCTGGGATGAGGTGAAGAAGGTCGTTGAAGTACAGATTCCATAACAATGGTCCCAGTACGCTTTCTTGTGGAACACTTGCCCCAATAGGATGTCTTGCTGATTCCGTTCCATTGAGAACTACACTTAGAGATCTACCATGAAGGTAATCACTGAGGAGACATAACGTAGAGCTTGCAATTCCCAGTGCTTGAAGTTTTGCTAAGAGGCCCTGGTGCCACACCCGGTCGAAAGTGCCAGCAATGTCCAGTGCTACCACACAGCTGACTTTGGATTCATCCAGTGACTGGTGCCACTTAGTGGAGAGGTTTAACAACAGATCAGCAGCAGAGTAACCTTTCCTGAAGCCATATTGACAATCACAAAGTAGTGAGTGGTAGTCAAAAAACTCTGTCATTTGTCTTGAGATTATTGTCTCAAGGATCTTACCAGTGATTGACAGGAGTGACACTGGTCTGTAGTTGCTGATTTCTGCTCTGCTTTTCTTTTTGTGAACAGGGACTACATTTGCCTCTTTCCATAGAGAGGGCCATTTACACTGTACTAGGCAGTGCTGAAAGATGCGAGTTAGAGGTGCTGCTAGCTGGTCTGCACATCTTCTCAGCAATTTTGGGCTCAACTTGTCTGGGCCCACAGCCTTTTTCTTGGTCAAGCAATTTAAGAAGGAAATGCACCTCCTCCTCTCTCACTCACTAACCCTCTCATTCACTAACCCTCTCATTCACTCACTAACCTTCTCACTCACTCACTAACCTTCTCACTCACTCACTAACCCTCTCACTCATTAACTCTCTCACTCGCTAACTCTCTTACTCACTCACTAACCTTCTCACTCACTAACCCTCTCACTCACTCACTAACCCTCTCACTCACTCACTAACCCTCTCACTCACTCACTAAACCTCTCACTCACTAACTCTCTCACTCACTAACTCTCTCACTCACTAAACCTCTCACTCACTAACTCTCTCACTCACTCACTAATCCTCTCACTCACTAACCCTCTCACTCACTCACTAACTCTCTCACTCACTAACCCTCTCACTCACTCACTAAACCTCTCACTCACTCGCTAACCCTCTCACTCTCGGCCAGCATAAAGTACAGTAAAAACCTTTGTACTGTACATAAAGTTAAATTTAACTTTTATTCCTTTACATGTGCATTTTTGACTTGTGCACTGCTTGCACCAGCTTTGTGTGCACTGCCTGTGCCAGCCTCATGTGCACTGCCTGCACCATCCTCATGTGCACTGCCTGCACCATCCTCATGTGCACTGCCTGCACCATCCTCATGTGCACTGCCTGCACCATCCTCATGTGCACTGCCTGCACCAGTCTTGTGCATTCCCTGCACCAGCCTTGTGTGCACTGCCTGCACCAGCCTCATGTGCACTGCCTGCACCAGCTTCATGTGCACTGCCTGCACCACTGTGAACTGATCACACAGAATTACAAAAAATTCCACCTATTTTCTTGTTGCACATAAAAACTTACAAAAAATCGTCAAATTCAAATTTACATTTCTCTGTGTAGTATACCTGTAGTTTACATGTATTCAAATACAGTAAACTTTCACAAGTACATAAGAGGTTTGCCATACCAATGTTTACATTCATCATAAAAGCCTTTAATAAAATTTAAAAAAATCGCAAAAAAATCTAGAGAGAGTGGAAGTAAAAGCTGAGAGGTGATCTGCTGGGAGTATTGTCACGGAAAACTAGCCGAAGTGCAGGTGTGTTGAGGAGGAAGTATGTAAAAGAAAAACTATGCAGTCCTAATAGTTCTAATGTATGTTTCCTTGAAATGCTGTGCTTTCAAATTATTTTGTATTTTTCTAAGATATTATTTTAAAATAAAAGTATTAATATTATTATTATTATTGTTACTGTTAATTATTACTGTTATTGCTATTACATTATTATTATTATTATTATTATTATTATTATTATTATTATTATTATTATTATTATTATTATTATAGAGTAAATCATTAAAATATTTCTTTCTCTAGAATTCTGCTTTTTAAGTGCTTTTTAAGTTTACACATACAATCATTCTACCCTTAGCCTGGCTGGTTGTAAGAGTAATGGGCTCATTACACAATTAAGGGATGGAGAATTGAGCAATCACCATTCCTTTCACGAGTTTAGTGCTTCACATAAATATACATGTAATAAATACAGCCTTTCCTCACTCAGCAACGTACAATGGACCCCTGGTTAACGATATTTTTTCATTCCAGAAGTATGTTCAGGTGCCAGTACTGACCGAATTTGTTCCCATAAGGAATATTGTGAAGTAGATTAGTCCATTTCAGACCCCCAAACATACACGTACAAACGCACTTACATAAATACACTTACATAATTGGTCGCACTGGGAGGTGATCGTTATGCGGGGGTCCACTGTACTCATTTACCGATGACTCGGACTTACAACGGGCTCTCTGACCTGTATGCATGCCTAAATAATGTATATTAGAGCTGATTTCTTCTATTCTGTTTATTACAATATACAGTACACTACTGTATAAACATTTAAAAATATACTAAAAATGTTATAAATGATGCAAAGGTGATATTAAAACAATATCAAAGATAGCCGACACAAACCCACTACCATTATAGTATTCTCCTTGCTTAGTGACAAAGTCATTTACCGACATGGTCTTAGGAACGCAACTCCATCGTTAAGTGAGGAGAGGCTGTGTTACACATCATACATCCATTTGTTAACATACTGAACAATAACAAGAAGCTGGGGGTTCACTGACTGAAACCAAATATTCACTGGCAAAAGTTTTTTTGTCTCTAAGAGAATTCAAATGAAACAATATTCACTTTGTACGGCCACTCCTCGACTTAAGGTGGGGTTACATTCCAATGACCCCATTATAAGTTGAAAATATCGTAAGTTAAATACATACAGTGGTACTTTGACTTACGAGTGCCCCAACTTACGAGTTTTCTGAGTTATGAGCCATCACTCGGTCGATTTTTTGCTTTGAGTTGGAAGCCAAAATCTGAGTTATGAGTGAGCTTCAGATATGCCGCCACTAGTTGGCACAGCGAACGCCACAAAATCCGTCCAGCATCCCACGTCTCACTCGTTCACTGCACATGGTTACCTCACCGAGGAAGCATCTCTCGTGTTGTGCTTGCATTTTGTGTTTTTTGTACAGTTATTTTGCCAAATTACTCTTTTCTAACCATGGGTCCTAAGAAAGTAAGTCCAAAGGATAGTGCTGAGAAGAAGAAGAGGATGATGTCCATTTGAGGAGAAGAGGATGATGTATTTGACTGAAGAAGCCTACTGTGTAGGCGAAACGTTTTGGAATAAAGTTGCCTAACTGTTGCCTATGTGTCTTACCTACCAGCATGAAATCACAGAAAAACACGAGTGAGGTGTGCGTGTAGTCGACTTGGTGAGGCAGTACAAGCGTAGTACTTCTACAATATGTACCATACTAGAGCAGGATTCGATAAAGGCTATAACGCCAGAAATGTTGGGAATCTGGGAGAGACTTTCTGAGTTTATTGAAAGGAAGCACCCAGAAAACTCCTCTGCCTATCTTTTTAAAAACCCATAACAAAAAATTTGGGGTGTTTTTTTGGGGGCTGGAATGGATTAATGGCATTTCAATTAATTTCAGTAAGGAAAATTGATATGATATACGAGTAAATTGAGTTACGAGCTCAGTCACGGAACGAATTAAGCTTGTAAGTCAAGGTACCACTGTATATATGATAAATAAATAAGTAAATAAATAACTACTGTCACTGAATAAGTAAATAAGCAAATAATTATTGCAACTATCCAAATACCAGTACTGAAAAGTAAAAATATGAATACAAGTTTAATCTATCAATAAAAGTTCAGTACTGTACTGTACAGTAAAAAAAAAAAAAATTTTACAGTTCACTGCATCTTCGTAAAACTGAAATATAAGTTGAACCATCATAAAGTGAGGAGCATCTGTATATGATAAACTAAACTAAGCCTCTTACCTCTTCAATATATCTAACAAGTTACAAAACCCAGCAAAATAATAAATTAACTTATCCACACACATCAAAAAAAATGATAAGCATATTACAGGAAACTAAAATGAAAATTCCTGACAGAGTCAAGAAATTTTAATGAAAATAAGAAAAAATTTTGGAGTGAGTTAAACAAGTTAAGAAAGCCTAGGGAAAGTATGGATTTGTCAGTTAAAAACAGAGTAGAGGAGTTAGTAGATGGGGAGATGGAGGTATTAGGTAGATGGCGAGAATATTTTGAGGAACTTTTAAATGTTAAGGAAGAAACAGAGGCAGTAATTTCATGCACTGGTCAGGGAGGTATACCATCTTTTAGGAGTGAAAAAGAGCAGAATGTAAGTGTGGGGGAGGTACGTGAGGCATTACGTAATATGAAAGGGGGTAAAGCAGCTGGAACTAATGGGATCATGACAGAAATGTTAAAAGCAGGGGGGGATATAGTGTTGGAGTGGTTGGTACTTTTGTTTAATAAATGTATGAAAGAGGGGAAGGTACCTAGGGATTGGCGGAGAGCATGTATAGTCCCTTTATATAAAGGGAAAGGGGACAAAAGAGACTGTAAAAATTATAGAGGAATAAGTTTACTGAGTATACCAGGAAAAGTGTATGGTAGGGTTATAATTGAAAGAATTAGAGGTAAGACAGAATGTAGGATTGCGGATGAGCAAGGAGGTTTCAGAGTGGGTAGGGGATGTGTAGATCAAGTGTTTACATTGAAGCATATATGTGAACAGTATTTAGATAAAGGTAGGGAAGTTTTTATTGCATTTATGCATTTAGAAAAGGCATATGATAGAGTGGTAGAGGAGCAATGTGGCAGATGTTGCAAGTATATGGAATAGGTGGTAAGTTATTAAATTCTGTAAAGAGTTTTTATGAGGATAGTGAGGCTCAGGTTAGGGTGTGTAGAAGAGAGGGAGACTACTTCCCGGTAAAAGTAGGTCTTAGACAGGGATGTGTAATGTCACCATGGTTATTTAATATATTTATAGATGGGGTTGTAAAGGAAGTAAATGCCAGGGTGTTCGGGAGAGGGGTGGGATTAAATTTTGGGGAATCAAATTCAAAATGGGAATTGACACAGTTGCTTTTTGCTGATGATACTGTGCTTATGGGAGATTCTAAAGAAAAATTGCAAAGGTTAGTGGATGAGTTTGGGAATGTGTGTAAAGGTAGAAAGTTGAAAGTGAACATAGAAAAGAGTAAGGTGATGAGGGTGTCAAATGATTTAGATAAAGAAAAATTGATATCAAATTGGGGAGGAGGAGTATGGAAGAAGTGAATGTTTTCAGATACTTGGGAGTTGACGTGTCGGCGGATGGATTTATGAAGGATGAGGTTAATCATAGAATTGATGAGGGAAAAAAGGTGAGTGGTGCGTTGAGGTATATGTGGAGTCAAAAAACGTTATCTATGGAGGCAAAGAAGGGAATGTATGAAAGTATAGTAGTACCAACACTCTTATATGGGTGTGAAGCTTGGGTGGTAAATGCAGCAGCGAGGAGACGGTTGGAGGCAGTGGAGATGTCCTGTTTAAGGGCAATGTGTGATGTAAATATTATGCAGAAAATTCGGAGTGTGGAAATTAGGAAAAGGTGTGGAGTTAATAAAAGTATTAGTCAGAGGGCAGAAGAGGGGTTGTTGAGGTGGTTTGGTCATTTAGAGAGAATGGATCAAAGTAGAATGACATGGAAAGCATATAAATCTATAGGGGAAGGAATGCGGGGTAGGGGTCGTCCTCGAAAGGGTTGGAGAGAGGGGGTAAAGGAGGTTTTGTGGGCAAGGGGCTTGGACTTCCAGCAAGCGTGTGTGAGCGTGTTAGATAGGAGTGAATGGAGACGAATGGTACTTGGGACCTGACGATCTGTTGGAGTGTGAGCAGGGTAATATTTAGTGAAGGGATTCAGGGAAACCGGTTATTTTCATATAGTCGGACTTGAGTCCTGGAAATGGGAAGTACAATGCTTGCACTTTAAAGGAGGGGTTTGGGATATTGGCAGTTTGGAGGGATATGTTGTGTATCTTTATAAGTGTATGCTTCTAAACTGTTGTATTCTGAGCACCTCTGCAAAAACAGTGATAATGTGCGAGTGTGGTGAAAGTGTTGAATGATGATGAAAGTATTTTCTTTCTGGGGATTTTCTTTCTTTTTTTGGGTCACCCTGCCTCGGTGGGAGACGGTCGACTTGTTGAAAAAAAAAAAAATACTTGCAAACAGTATTTCAATTAATAAATTATTACTTAACCCTTTCAGGGTCGACAGGCCCTCTCAGAAACTTGTTCTCAGGGTCGCCCAAATTTCAAAAAAAAAAAAAAATTCTTATGAAAAGATAGAGAATTTTTTCCCGATCATAATGACACCAAAAGTATGAAATTTGATGGAAAACTTATGGAATTATGCTCTCGTAAAGTTAGCGGTCTCCATGATGTTTACGCATCGGCAATTTTGCCCACTTTGAGCCCTATTTTCGGCCAATTCCACTGTACTAGTCGACAAAAATCATGAATGAGTGCAAGAAACCACCCATTTACTGATTTCAACTATCCAATACAGTGGTCAGAATTTATCAATTTTGCCAATTTCACACAAATTTCTAAAGATGCCAATTTCTGAATAGGGTCCAGAATAAACAAGAAAGACATTCCTGGCACTAAAATGACATTTCCTCTGTTCATTAGTCACGTCCCAATGCCCCTCTTACATTCTTTTGCTATCAACTTTGAATTTTTATTCTCACAAAAAATAGAAGATTTACTGTTATGCAGACTACTGCATTAGTGTAAAAGATGGTATAAATAATATCGGCACACTTGTGAAAGAATAGTAGACTCACCAGTTGACGTGTATTGGACGCTTAGCATGATTTGTTTACTTTTGAACTTTGGTAAAAATCAAACATTTCTGCTACTTTGAGCTCAATTTCAAGGTACTTTTCATTGTAAAACCAGACAAAATCATCTCAATTTCTGTAACATGTCTTCCATTCTATAAAATGAGACCAGGAAAACTAGAATACAACCATAAATACCATACGAAAATACAGTGCAAAGTCGCTGTTTTAATCCAAAAACACGGTCAAAGTTTTTTTTTCTCATTACGCACTGTATGCTGCAGGATTTTTTTATACTGCGTACTGGGCTCTGGTGGCCTGGTGGTTAACGCTCTCGCTTCACACGGTGAGGGCCTGGGTTCGATTCCCAGCCAGAGTAGAAACATTGGACGTGTTTCTTTCCACCTGTTGTCTATGTTCCCCATCAGTAAAATGGGTACCTGGGTGTTAGTTGACTGGTGTGGGTCGCATCCTGGGACACTGACCTAAGGAGGCCTGGTCACAGACCGGGCCGCGGGGGCGTTGACCCCCGGAACTCTCTCCAGATCTCCAGATAAACTGACCACATAGACCCATTCTTTCATATGTAGGCCTACCAGCTTTCTCTCACTAGATTTGAGGGTGCTAGAATTTAGGCATACTAGTACGTCAAAAACCCTGGTGCGTAAGCCGTACTAGTATGGCCAAAACCGTGAAAGGGTTAAACAATACATAAAGAAAGCTACAGTGACATGAGGGTTTAGTAACAAAAATATGCATGAAACATGGAGCAAGCTAAACTAACAAGTTATAAGTAAATACAGTGGACCCTCAGATATCGGCTGTTCCGGATACTGGCCAAATCAGAATTTGGCCACTTTTTTGGCCGAAATTCTATCCTGGATTTTGGCCGACAACTTGGAGATCGACTGCATTGGACGCATAATAATAATCACTCTTGGGCACACTAAATGTCTTATTTTAGGTTAATTTAGACATTTTCATTAATCCATCTATGATATTTTCTTCAAAATTATATAAGAAACACATTACATAGCATATAAATATGCAATGTTTACATGTTATCGAGTGGTGAGTACTGGCGAATCAAGGAGGAGGAGGGAGGAGGGTGGAGGATAAACATTATGTTTTCTCTGACTCAGCGTTAGAGAAAACTGAGTCTGGCGTCTGGCCTAGTCACCGCCCTTCATATGCGTTTGTTTACAATTCTCGGCATGAGTTACTCATTACTTCTCCCTTTGTTTATGATGACATCTAATGGTAGTTGTAAAAAACGATTAAACCCAGTGAACATGGTATGTCGATGTAAAAATATGGCTGTGTAGTGTAATAATATGGCAGTGTAGTGTAGCCCAGGGGGCTACATACGTGTACCTACATCTACCGGCTACCTACACCTGACTTCCTACAAATAAATACTACTCACCTCTCGACCTACATTAAGACTACAAATATTTTAAGGTAAGTAATGAATGTACTATGGCAGTAAAAGGCAAAGAAAGGAAGTGTAACCCTAGAGAGGGCTTTGATACCTAAAGTCCTTATGGAGGGGGATTCCCAATTCCCTCTCCCTTCCTCGCCTTCTTCAATACGCCAACAAGAGTCTTCAATAAAGGTATGTAATATTCATTTATCATTAAAATTTGTGTTTTATATTTCTTTCTCATTGTTTTGTGTATGTAAAATTATAGTTAATCTTTAAAAAATGTATTTTTTGTTAATATTTTTGGGTGTCTCGAACAGATTAATTGCATTTACATTGATTCTTATCGGAAATATTATTTCACGTTGCAGTGGACCCCCGGCTATCAGCCATAATCCGTTCCAGGTCGACCAATAACCGAAATGGCTAAAAACCGAATTAATATTTTCCATAAGAATTAATGGGAATACAATTAATCCGTTCCAGACAAAAATATTCACAAAAAATTATTTTTTTTAACAATTATGTAAGTATTACATACCTTTATTGAAGGCTAATGCTGGCTTCTGGAAGATAGGGAAGAGGAAAGAGGGAGGAGTTAATGTTTGGAAGGGGAATCCCCCTCCATAGAGACTTTAGGTAGCAAAGCCTTCTCTGGGGTTACCTCCATTCTTTGTCATTTAATGCCACTAGGACCAGCTTGAGAGTCACTGGACCCCTGTCTCACAAAATAACTGTCCAGAGTGCTCTGTTTCTGGCATCTCTTTAAGATTTCCCTGAAATGGGACAGGGTTTTGTCACTCTACATGTTGCAGATATGGCTTGTTTCAGCTTTGTCCAGGTGGTGTTTCTCTACAAAAGCTTGCCTTACAACACTGTGTATGTTACTATGCTTCTTAAATCTATCAAACCATCCTTTGCTAGCCATAAATTCACAAATTGCAGCACCTGTTCCAGGCATTTTCTTTGCAAGATCCTCGTGCAACTGCCTTGCCCTCTCACAAATATGTAATAGACTCCACAGCACTGTCTCCCACTAATTCTTTTTCCTTAATCCACAATAATAATAACTTTTTCATCTCTTCCATTATTGGTGGCCTTTGTTTAGTTAGAAAAGAAACTTCTCTTGCAACATTAGCATCTTTGATTTGTTCTTTCTTTGCCAGGATGGATGTAATTGTTGATTTATTCTTGCTGTACATCCTGGCAAGTTCCACCACCCTCATACCACTCTCAAACATTTCTATCACTTCACACTTAAATTCCATGGTGTTTCTCACTTTCTTTACTACAAGAACTTTCTTTGGAGCCATGGTTACTTATTTCACAGTTGCAGCAAAAAAAAACCACTAAAAACAATGAAAAACAATCAAAATGTTTGGATGTATGAGCAGAAGCTTCCTCAGCCACCGAGAGACAAAGCCAAACTGACACGCAAGCGGCCCCAGCCGGCGGATGGACGCATCCCAAACAGCTGATAACCGAATTAACTGTTGATAATCGAGTTGGCCGATAACAGAACTGGCCGATAACTGGGGGTCCACTGTGATTCGGTTTTCGGCCATTTCGGATTTAGGCCGACCTTCTGGAATGGATTACGGCCTATAACCAAGGGGCCACTGTACATGTATGCAAAAGAGTTAACACTTATCACTACTTCAACATAATATACCTATGACAGACAACTAGGCGAGTACAAATAGGAAGCCCATCTGTCTCGTGTTCAACAGATGGAAAATCAAACCTTTACCATGTCTGGCACTGAATGCCCATGGGTTTAGCACTTAACATGATTTTTTTTTTTATACCTATGACAAACTTCAATTTGTGTTTCCTGGATGTTCATGAAGGGCTCTTGATCCAAGGAATTAGAACTGCCCTCCCCTTTCTTAGATCAAAACTGACTGTCTCCCATTTCCCAGGCACAGTATATACCTTATGGGTTTAATTCTCCCCCAATACTGTACGTATTTGCATTATTAAAAATATTCACAAAACAGTGCTCAAATATTAATTACAAACCATGCATAGTATTTCCATGCCACTGGATATCTACACAACAACCACTCTTCACAAAGAGGTTAGTCAGATACTACCATTCCCTAACTTTGCTTTCAGATACCCATTTTTATGATAGTCTGTGGTTCAATTCCCAGCCGAGTAGAAACATTGGGCATGTTTCCTTACACCTGCTGTCCCTGTTCACCTAGCAGTAAGTAGGTACCAGTGTGACTTTGTAAATGGTCCAAGTCAGACCAAAACAGCTTCGTAAGCTTCTCTCTCCTATGTATGGGATATTTGTGTATTGACCTGGGTGTTAGTTGACTGGTGAGAGTTGCATCCTGGGGGACAAGACTGAAGGACCCTAATGGAAATAAAACAGGAAGTCCTCAATGGCACCCTGACTTTCTTGGGTTATCCTGGGTGGCTAGCCATCCTGGTTAAAAATCCGAACAAACCTCATCTTACAGTCAAATCACTATTAACTAAGACTTGGACACAACAGATTTGGTGAAGTATGTAACCTGGCTTCTGCCACTGGAATGATCCAGGGTGGAAGTGTGTTAATGCTGGGTGTACCATCATAACCATCAGAAAAAAAAATTTTCATATTTCACAAAGTTTTGAGTTATGGTAACTTGGTCACCTGCTGCCCATACACAGTACCAAGCCATGGGATCAACCATTCTCGATAGCTTTACTTTGGAATAGAGATGGACAGCAGACTGGCAGGTAACTTGTCTATTTCAAGATTATAGGACATAATCAAGGTTCCATAAGGTCTTCTTATATCTTTGATATACCTTTGATGAGTTCCGAGAGTTTTTCTACTTCCGGAACCCGGCTACAGGCCAGGCTCGTCTGATGCTGACTACTGACTGACACACAAATAGTACATACTATGCTTACTTTACATATACATCTAAATTTTTATAGCCAGCATGCATAGCACTACTCCAGAGATCATTTAATGTAATATAGCACAACTAAGTAGTTACTGAAATGGTGAGGATGACTGAATAAGACTAATAATACAAATTCAATTACAATAATATATAGCTCATTATTCACTCAACATCATATTGTTGTACACTACTAAAACCTGGACCCACTTAAAAATAAACGAGTTCCCAATATCAGCAAAGCTTTTCAAATACATTTATTGTGCTTATATTATTTAGTACATTTTCTATACTTCTTCAAGATAACTACAACACATAAAACGTCAAACGCAAGTACCATTAGAGTACTTTATACAACGCTTTCTTTAATATCGTACATTATTTCCAGAAAAGAAAGAAACAACTTTTTTTTTTTTTGGCTTTTTTGCCTTGGCTTTTATTTGTGTGGGAGGGGGACAAATTAACCAGACTGTGATGGATATATGGACCAGGGGACTGCCAACAGCAACAGCCTGGTTGACCAAAAGTTCAAGAGAAAAGCCTAGTTGACCAAAGGAGCAACAGAGAAGCCTGGTCCCAGACCAGGCTGTGGGAGTAGGAAGACTCTTGAAACAGGTCACAGGTACTGTACATCACATGATGCTCTTTAATAAGGGTTTTAAATTATTGCTGAATTCTCTGATGTGCAAAGGTCATGAAAGTCACTGAGAAAAAGACGAAAAAAAAAAATGTTTAAGAAATGATACAATTAAACATGAAATAGCAACATTTTGTACATTTTACATACTACAAGTATACTGCACTGGATTTAATAAAAGAAAAAGCTTTCACAGTAGCTCCATTCACATATTCTGCAAGGCCATAGTGAAGGGGGTTAAAAAATATTACTGTTCTAATTAAAACATTTAGGGTCTGCTATAGACAATAATTTTTTAAATCACACTAAGTACAGATGAGAGAAAACAAAGAGTAACATAAAGTATACAGTATAAGAAATACAAAATGAATACAGGTAGTGTAGAGAAAGAGTTGGGTACTTACCCTGAGTAGGGCCCGGAAATATGGAGAGCACGCTGAAAGCACCATTTTATGGGCTGAGTAGGAGTGACCATCACAGGCAACAGTAACATCAACAAAATCTTCCTCATCCCGTAGCGACTGGAACGCCGTAACAATCTTGACTGTATAGTCATTCCAGCGAAGTGAATAGTGCTGTTCTGACCCCATGGTGTTGTAGATGTCCGTGGCTGTGGTGTTGTGTTGTAGCTGCTTCTAAGTGGGCCACCACCACCACCTTCATCTACCTCCCCTCCTCCTCCCCCTCCCCACCACCACCCCCTGATGATGCTGCTCCACCTACTGCCACCTGCTGCTGCCGGGCCGCCCGTCCTGCTGCTGGGACGCTGCCTACTTGGCACCACCACCCACACACCTATCAAATAGGTACATCAAATCAAAATGTAGAAAAAGCCATGCAAATTTACTTAAGAGCAATACAAAATGTAGTCTAAATTGATGCTTGACTGAGGATGCATTAATCAAAACTGCAAACAGGATTTTTCCATGCTCAACAATTCTACAATTAACATTTTCATTACAGAATACTTAAATGTAATTCTGTATATAGAAGCCTCACTTTTCCCAGTGACCTGTAAAAATCATACCCCATATTTTCTAAGTGATCTTAATTAAATTTAGCCTGAACATAACATGTTTTCATCTCTAATTTGTGGGTTAGTTGTAAACTGTTCCTCAACTTTGTTATATTACATCAAAAAACTTAAGTTATCAGATATGATGCTAACACTGAAGCAGGCTGTGCCTTTGAGCTACAGTATAGTATATCAAATGGGGTTGTGAGGGTAGAATTTATTTTAATCAGGGGAAAATTGCCAAACTCATAGGGGTTATAATAGTGCCTGGGTAATGGTAGATATTCAGGATTGCTCTAAGGAACCCAGTAACCCAATGCCCACATAGGCACTTCACATCAGACACTGGCAGTGCTCCTCACAAATTAGCAGGAATTCTAACCAAGCATTTATTGAAACTGATGGGGAAGATTAGCAACATACATTTAAAATATCTGGGTTACTTCCTCAACTGTGTTAAACACATCAATATGAGAAACAAGAAATTGGGAAATCTGGATGTTACTTCTTAATTTACAATGAAACCAATATTGAACTTCTTAGTAGGAAGGTCAGCAGTGAATTCATCTTCCTGTCTCTGTGTTCACCTTGTATCAATTTCAGGGGTCACTGCCCCAGCAGCCCCGTCCCAGACATACCAGCGATTTTGTTAATCTTGTCAAATTGTTTGTGAATTTTTATGGTTTTTCTTATGGTAATTATATGTAAGGCAAAGTTTTGGCATGGCAATGGTGTCCCCTTTTTAATGCCGTACTAGCTAATCTGTACAAGAAGTATCTGAAGAGGAAGAAATTCACACCCCACATTCTCAACAATGTACGTAGCAGTGGTATGTAAATGAGATCAATCTCATAGTGCCTAGGAATTCAGCATCAGTGAACCACAACAGAGACAACTCATTTAAGCCTTCCATTAAATTTACCCTTGAAGTAGAATGTAAAGACAAACTTTCCTTCCTCAGTGTGCACTATTTGTGTTTAGCGATAGGCTGTTTTTCAGAGTGTACCAGAAACTAACTAATAATGAGAATTTAACGCAGCTCCACTCTTACTATGACAAGACAAAAGCAGAGTTGTCACTGGGTTCTAACTGAGGGCTTACAGGTTTAGCCCTGTATACCTTGAGAAATGTAACTACATTTACTGAGTCATCTCTAAACCTCATATCATCGACTGTAGCTGTCATGTACAGAAAAATACCCCAAAGCATGACAAATTTTGTGAAAGATTTGTCATCCATCCCAACAGTATGGTGGTAATATTTCCAGGGCTTTCTCTAAATATAATTATAGATAGCTACTACTACCAGCACAACCATTAGAAACTAAACAGCAACAAACCCAAAAGCCTGATTGAAACCAAGGCTAAATATATGTCATACCATGGTGGGGATGCGAGAAAACAAATGTGGGAGAGACAGGAAGAGACAAACACATAGATGCCAATAAGAATGAATATGCCTGCCATACTGGCAGTGTTAATTAGTAATAATTGTGAAATTACCGACAAAACGTTAGATAAAAGGACACAGATGCAAAGCTCTCCAAGAGCTTTGTCAAGCTGTTATGACTTGACAAAGCTCCTAGTGAGCGAAATGTTGCCACAGTGTCACATTAGTTGCATCTGTGTCCTCTACCTAACACAGTGTTAATAATCAAACCGTACCACGGGTGGGGATAGAACCCGCGATCAGAGAGTCTCAAAACTCCAGACCGTCGCGTTAGCCACTGGACCAGCTAGCCACGAATCTTACTGTGGCTAGCTGGTCCAGTGGCTAACGCGACGGTCTGGAGTTTTGAGACTCTGATCGCGGGTTCTATCCCTGCCCATGGTATGGTTTGTTTGTAATCATGTCATTACGATTTCGTGAGCAATGTTAATAATGTTTGTGTTATTCACAGGAATATCCACCTGGTAACATGCAATGATGCAATACATATCATCACTGAAGATGATTTAAATAAATGCCATTGGTTAGAATATATAGTTATTTGTCTTATAAACACAGTAGAACATAACACAGTGAATTTCAATATCTCCAGAGTTTTGGCTAAATTAAATTTTAGGTTCTAAGGACAGTCATCAGGTATACTTTTACCTTTATACCTTTGATGAATTCTAAGAGCTTTTCTACTCCCAGAGCCTGACCATGGGCCAGGCTTGTCTTGTGCTTGCCTGGTCAATCAGGCTGTTGCTGCTGGTGGCCTGCCAACCCATATATCCATCAAAGCCTGGTTGATCTGGTATTTATCATTTTGTGTGCTCTGCTTATACTATCTCCATAATAAAGATATCTAATGTTGCATAAGTGTCTCTTTCATACATTGGTAGGGATTATATGCCTTGTTTGTAACATGTCTAAACATCATTAGCAAGGTCTCATTTAGATCATGCAGTGCAGTTTTGGTCTCCATTCTACAGAATGAATATAAAGGTACTATAGAGCATACACAAAAGAATGACAATATCCATACAAAGAGATATCGAGAGCCCTGAATCTATACTCTCGTGGAAGACAGGCATGATATCAAACCCCAGAAAAACTCAATATATTGGATTAAAGTTGGATCGATGCAGATTTAGAAAGAATACAGGAAAATAATGGTTTGGCAACAGAGTTGTGGATGAGTGGAACAAGCTGCCAATAAGTCATCTAAGCTAACAGCTTGGGCAGCTTTAACAAAAGATTGAACAAATACGAGTGAGAAGGTTGGGATTTAGTACCGGCTTCTCGACTGCAAGAGGGCAGTAGACCTCTCTTCTTATGGTAATGACGCAGGGAGGAGCACATTGACGTTGGGAGGACAGTTACGATGCAAGAAGGATGATGACGCAGGCAAGAAGGTAATGATGCAGGAAGGATGGTGATGAGGCAGGCAAGATGATGACGCAGGCAAGATGATGACGCAGGCAGGATGATGACGCAGGCAGGATGATGACAGGTAAGACGGGCTGGAGTTTTGAGACTCTATGACCGCGGGTTCAATCCCGGCCGGGGGTATGGTTTAAGATGATGACGCAGGCACGATGGTGATAACGCAGGCACGATGGTGATACGCACGCAGGATACCGATGACGCAGGATGGTGAACCACGTATCAACAAGGGCGTATATCTACCTGGATATATACGCCCAAGTAAAGTTACATGTCAGCGAATATACTCCCAGAGTTGTGTTATTTCCCATTCCATACATGCTGAGCATTGACTTTAATCCCTCTTTTAGTAATTAGAACTTTGTAAATGTTAATATCCAGGTGGAGTGTGATATTAACCATCGTTCATTCCATACGGTTTTTAAACTTCATAAACATCCCTTTCAAAAAGACCATAGTGCATTTAATAGGTTTTTAAACGAAATAAATAAAAGCCAGATAACCGAGTTAAGTAGTATATTATTACCTCTAGATTGTTTGCACATACGCGTATATACAGAGATATTATACACAATGGTACACACTTCTCGGTGTATATACACTTATGTATACACACCACACGGTGTGTACTGAAAGGTACACACCTGTATGCAGATATACTGAGATAAGCGCCTCTCAATATATATACATTGATATACACCTGTGTATGCGCAGGTACACACCTCTTTGTTTTTGTGTGTGTACACACACACACACACACACACACACACACACACACACACATATATATATATATATATATATATATATATATATATATATATATATATATATATATATATATATATATATATATATATATATATATATATATATACCGAAAAATGTACACCTTTCGATGCACATAATCAAGGCCTTATGTTGTTATACACTCAAATACAGTCATCACTACCCTCAGCTCGCGGTGACAACCTACTGAGCTCTGGGTTCCCACTGAACTTCACCTCTGGGCTGTATCGTACGTGAACGCCCTGCTGCCATACTCTTCTCTTTTACACAATTTGTTGCCATACCCTTCTCTTCCTTAATACAATTTGCTGCCATACCCTTCTCTTCCTTAATACAATTTGCTGCCATACCCTTCTCTTCCTTAACACAATTTGCTGCCATACCCTTCTCTTCCTCTATATAATTTCGCTATGAGATGTTGAGTATACGCGAATTTAGGTTTATTAGTTTTAAAGAAAGTTGACGTAACCCACAATAGATCACCTTTATTAGACCGAGAAAGTTGATTACATCTGTCAAAGGCACCTGTCGACAGATAAGGCCTGTTCCATCGCGCATGTGTGTACTCACTCGCTTATTTCACCTATTTGTGGTTTCAGGGGTCGAGTCGCAGCTCCTGGCCCCTGTGTGCGTGTGTGTGTACTTAGTTGAAGTTGCAGGGGTCGAGTCCAAGCTCCTGGCCCCGCCTCTTCACTGGTCGCTACAAGGTCACTCTCCCTGAACCATGAGCTTTATCGTACCTCTTCTTAAAGCTATGTATGGATCCTGCCTCCACTACATCGCTTCCCAAACTATTCCACTTCCTGACTACTCTGTGGCTGAAGAAATACTTCCTAACATCCCTTTGATTCATCTGTGTCTTCAGCTTCCAACTGTGTCCCAGTGTTGCTGTGTCCAGTCTCTGGAACATCCTGTCCTTGTCCACCTTGTCAATTCCTCTCAGTATTTTGTAAGTCGTTATCATGTTCCCCCTATCTCTCCTGTCCTCCAGTGTCGTCAGGTTGATTTCCCTTAACCTCTCCTCATAGGACATACCTCTTAGCTCTGGGACTAGTCTTGTTGCAAACCTTTGCACTTTCTCTAGTTTCTTTACATGCTTGGCTAGGTGTGGGTTCCAAACTGGTGCCGCATACTCCAATACGGGCCTAACGTACACGGTGTACAGGGTCCTGAACGATTCCTTATTAAGATGTCGGAATGCTGTTCTGAGGTTTGCCAGGCGCCCATATGCTGCAGCAGTTATTTGGTTGATGTGCGCTTCAGATGTGCCTGGTGTTATACTCACCCCAAGATCTTTTTCCTTGAGTGATGTTTGTAGTCTCTGGCCCCTTAGACTGTACTCCGTCTGCGGTCTTCTTTGCCCTTCCCCAATCTTCATGACTTTGCACTTGGTGGGATTGAACTCCAGGAGCCAATTGCTGGACCAGGTCTGCAGCCTGTCCAGATTCCTTTGTAGTTCTGCCTGGTCTTCGATCGAGTGAATTCTTCTCATCAACTTCACGTCATCTGCAAACAGGGACACCTCGGAGTCTATTCCTTCCGTCATGTCGTTCACAAATACCAGAAACAGCACTGGTCCTAGGACTGACCCCTGTGGGACCCCGCTGGTCACATGTGCCCACTCGGACACCTCGCCACGTACCATGACTTGCTGCTGTCTTCCTGACAAGTATTCCCTGATCCATTGTAGTGCCTTCCCTGTTATCCCTGCTTTGTCCTCCAGTTTTTGCACCAATCTCTTGTGTGGAACTGTGTCAAACGCCTATTTGCAGTCCAAGAAAATGCAATCCACCCACCCCTCTCTCTCTTGTCTTACTGCTGTCACCATGTCATAGAACTCCAGTAGGTTTGTGACACAGGATTTCCCGTCCCTGAAACCATGTTGGCTGCTGTTGATGAGATCGTTCCTTTCTAGGTGTTCCACCACTATTCTCCTGATAATCTTCTCCATGATTTTGCATACTATACATGTGTGTGTGTGTGTTAGTTACCATTTTGTCCTAGGCACATGTCGATTAGACACTAGGCCTGTTGTATATGAGTACGTGTGTTAGTTACCATTTTGTCCTAGGCACATGTCGATTAGATGTGTGTGTGTGTGTGTGTGTGTGTGTGTGTGTGTGTGTGTGTGTGTGTGTGTGTCTGTGTCTGTACTCACCTAGTTGAGGTTGCGGGGGTCGAGTCCGAGCTCCTGGCCCCGCCTCTTCACTGATCGCTACTAGGTCACTCTCCCTGAGCCGTGAGCTTTATCATACCTCTGCTTAAAGCTATATATGGAACCTGCCTCCACTACATCGCTTCCCAAACTATTCCACTTACTGACTACTCTGTGGCTGAAGAAATACTTCCTAACATCCCTGTGATTCATCTGTGTCTTCAGCTTCCAACTGTGTCCCCTTGTTACTGTGTCCAATCTCTGGAACATCCTGTCTTTGTCCACCTTGTCAATTCCTCTCAGTATTTTGTATGTCGTTATCATGTCCCCCCTATCTCTCCTGTCCTCCAGTGTTGTCAGGTTGATTTCCCTTAACCTCTCCTCGTAGGACATACCTCTTAGCTCTGGGACTAGTCTTGTTGCAAACCTTTGCACTTTCTCTAGTTTCTTTACGTGCTTGGCTAGGTGTGGATTCCAAACTGGTGCCGCATACTCCAATATGGGCCTAACGTACACGGTGTACAGGGTCCTGAATGATTCCTTATTAAGATGTCGGAATGCTGTTCTGAGGTTTGCTAGGCGCCCATATACTGCAGCAGTTATTTGGTTGATGTGCGCTTCAGGAGATGTGCCTGGTGTTATACTCACCCCAAGATCTTTTTCCTTGAGTGAGGTTTGTAGTCTCTGGCCCCCTAGACTGTACTCCGTCTGCGGTCTTCTTTGCCCTTCCCCAATCTTCATGACTTTGCACTTGGTGGGATTGAACTCCAGGAGCCAATTGCTGGACCAGGTCTGCAGCCTGTCCAGATCCCTTTGTAGTTCTGCCTGGTCTTCGATCGAGTGAATTCTTCTGTGTACTCAACTAGTTGAGGTTGCGGGGGTCGAGTCCGAGCTCCTGTGTGTGTGTGTGTGTGTGTGTGTGTGTGTGTGTGTGTGTGTGTGTGTGTGTGTGTGTGTGTGTGAGTGTGTGTGAGTGTGTGCGTGTGTGCGTGTGTGCGTGTGTGCGTGTGTGCGTGTGTGTGTGCGTGTGTGCGTGTGTGTGTATGAGTTTGTGTATGTGTGTGTGTACTCACCTATTTGTACTCACCTATTTGTGGTTGCAGGGGTCGATTCACAGCTCCTGGCCCCGCCTCTTCGCTGATTGCTACTAGGTCCTCTTTCTCCCTGCCCCATGAGCTCTATCATACCTCGCCTTAAAACTATGTATGGTTCCCGCCTCCACTACGTCACTTTCTAGGCTATTCCACGGCCTGACTACTCTATGACTGAAGAAATACTTCCTAACATCCCTCTGATTTATCTGAGTCTTCAACTTCCAATTGTGACCTCTTGTGTCTGTGTCCCTTCTCTGGAACATCCCGTCTTTGTCCACCTTGTCTATTCCGCGCAGTATTTTATATGTCGTTATCATGTCTCCCCTGACCCTCCTGTCCTCCAGTGTCGTCAGGCCGATTTCCCTCAACCTTTCTTCGTAGGACAATCCCCGTAGCTCTGGGACTAGTCTTGTTGCAAACCTTTGCACTTTCTCTAATTTCTTGACGTGCTTGACTAGGTGTGGATTCCAAACTGGTGCTGCTGTGTGTGTGTGTCTGTGTGTGTGTGTGTTTGCAGAAGCACGCACGTTCACCCATTTGTGGTTGCAAGGGTGAGTCTCAGAGCCTGGCCCTGCCTCTGAAAATGCCCCTTAGCTCAGGAACAAGGGTTGTTGCATACTTCTGCACTTTCTCCAGTTTCTTAACATGTTTTCTTTTTTTCCGGTGCGGGTTCCACACTGGTGCTGCATACTCCAAGGTGGACTTAACGTTTGTATAAAGTATTCCTGAAGGCTATTCTTAGATTTGCCAGACGAATATTGGCTTCAGAGGTTATTTAGCTTATGTAAGCTTCTGGTGTTACACTGGACGCTACGCTCATTCCTAGGTCTGTCTGTCTGTCTGTCTGTCTGTCTGTCTGTCTGTCTGTCTGTCTGTCTGTCTCTCTCTCTCTCTCTCTCTCTCTCTCTCTCCCTCCCTCTCTCTCACTGTTTTATGTCTAGCGGGTTATATCGCTCAGAAATAGACGAACACAAACGTCCTAAAATTACCAATCCATAGTTTTACCACTGCATCATAAAGAGCCAGAAGACTTTTTTTTTTAAATAAACTAGTAGGAAAACTTGTGTTGGCCACTAACTACAACCCAAACACGTTTCTATGGAGAACCCCCGACCCCGTCAATAGGCAGTGATAAATCTAGCAACAAACTAATGTAACAACTCGGTAGGAAACGAACAGCATATTATAAGGAAGGTGTAAGGAAAAAAGCACGTAATTATTTGTCCTTAAGTTTATATCCAAAAGTCAAGTGATTCCCAGCAGCTGTAACAACTGGCACGTCCAGTGAATCTCTGGCAGGCCCAGAGTGATCCCAAGTAGCGCCATCTGTTGGCCGCAACTTAGGATCACTTTTTTTTAGCTGAAGATCACCTTTTTTTTTATTTTAGCTTAGATTCAGTTTATAGTTGCCAGTAATGATTTCTGCTATAACTTTAAGTAACTTCACAATTTTTTCTATTTCGCCTTCAGTGATTTGCTTATTTCTGTTTGACCAACGTCCCCAATGGAAATAAATCACTGACTTTTTTGGGTTATCTTAGGTAATTTACACTACTGTGATAATTGTACTTGTACACTTTTCCTAAATAAGCTTACCTACTATCTGGAAACCTCTGCGTTACTTTGTCAGCTGCAGAAGACACCGAGATTTTGGAGCACGGACTGGCGGACTCGTTAAGAATGAAGCCTTCACACTGAAGGAAGACAAGGACCACATCCATTCATCTCATCCTTGGAAACTCAACACTTACTACGGGACTGTGCGGTATTTGATCTTTGAAGCAGGCAGTCATCCTTGAGTTCATTACCATCAAGAGCCATCTTTCCTTAATCACTGAGAAAAACAAGTCTGGGCTTTCTCCTGGGAAAAGCCTATCTACACTATCTCCATTTATGTTTCTTCCGCTTTTATCTGATTTGTCTTAAATACCTTTTTAATTCTTTTTGTTATTCTTATTACATTATTTTTATTTTTCTATAGCAGTAACTTTCAAACCAGGGAACCATTTTTCCTCACAGACGGGTTATTACATATATTATGAAAAGTAAAGGTCCCATGACAAAGCCTTGTGGTACAAAACTAGTGACTGACTCCTGAAGATTAATGCAAGAATCCAGGGGGTTGCCACCCCCACCGCCAAGTCTCAGACCAGGCCTCCTAATTGATCATGGATACGGTTGCATCTTACAGATGAAGCCGCGTCAAAGTTTTAAGTCAGTGAGACAAGACCTACATCAATCCACAGTTTATAGGGTAAAGATCATCTTCTGTGAGGAAACCAAATAAGTACTTAAGAGGCCAAAAGACAAGAGAGGTTCTTTACACAGAACACTGGTTAAAAGCAGATAAGAAATGAGGAAAGCCGCAGTCAGAGGAAAATGGGCAAGAGAAGGCTTGCCACTGTCAGCAGGGAACTGCTGCTGAGGCCACTACCACAGGTCCTGCTACCGTCTGTACACTAAAGGATGGAAAAGCTGCTACAACCAAGTGAAGCTGATGAGAGAGACAATGATAATACTGGGGCAAAGTATGAGGTTGCAGAGAAACAGCCGTACAGTGAACTGTTTACCTCAGAGTGCAGGAGCTTGCCGACTCCTTGATAAGACTTTTTTTATGCTATCACATGTGGCATGACAAAGCCAGTGAAGCACATCATTCTGCCCTTTGTTGTGGAATCAAATGACACAGGCCTTAGTATGCAGAAGCAGTAATGCTCAGAGGCATATATCCAGGGGTGTTCACAATCATAACCTGGGATAACAAAGATTAACTAGAAGAAACAACAAGAGACAACAGGATATCCAGCGGAATTACAGTTCAAACCAAAGTCAAAGTCAGAGTCCTAACTCTCAGACCCTTACGTGTTAAAAAAAAAAAGTATCAGCAATGAAATATTGACGATGCCCACCTACAATGCTGAGGAAGTGTGGGGAGTCCACCACCAGAGATCCTTTACTGCACGTATAAGTTCTGTCAAGCACCTTAACTACTGGGAACGCTTGGAAGCACTTGACTTGTACTCGTTGGAACGCAGGAGGGAGAGATGTATCATAATCTACACTTGGAAAATCTTGGAAGGAATGGTCCCAAGTCTGCACACAGAAATCACTCCCTACGAAAGTAAAAGACTGGGCAGGCGATGCAAAATGCTCCCAATAAAAAGTAGGGGCGCCATTGGTACACTAAGGGAAAACACCCTAAGTGTCCGGGGCCCAAAACTGTTCAACAGCCTCCCATCAAGCATTAGGGGAATTGCCAATAAACCCCTGGCTGCCTTCAAGAGAGAGCTGGACAGATACCTAAAGTCAGTGCCGGATCAGCCGGGCTGTGGCTCGTACGTTGGACTGCGTGCGGCCAGCAGTAACAGCCTAGTTGATCAGGCCCTGATCCATCGGGAGGCCTGGTCATGGACCGGGCCGCGGGGGCGTTGATCCCCGGAATAACCTCCAGGATCAACAATGTGAAGGCCAGCACTGCACTGTCATGTAGTAATCACAAAAGAAACTTTAATAGATACTTTCAAGCATATTTGACCCAAATGCCCATACCATCAGCAGTTGGACTAGCTTCAACATCCTGATCCACAATAAGGTCACGGTGGTCCAGGGCAGTATAGGCTACCTACCCTTAAATAATGCTCCTGCAACCCAGTTGTTTACACTAATGTATACGTACATTAGTGTTAGTCTAAGCACTAATGTACGTATACTTGACCAAGTACTCTATAATAAAGCTGCTGAAGTATTATGGAAGCACTTAGAGAAGTTCAAGAACATCCTCAGGTTGCGTTTCTTCCACGCCTTATGCACACGACTGTCAACCATTGAAAAGAGGTTCCAGTGTACAAGACTCGAGGATTGTGTGTAGAGGTAGGTATCATTGCTGATGGCTCCATTGCTGAGGTCCCTTCAAGGGAGGTTCCTTGATGCTGGTGAGGGGCTCCTGATCTAATGAACTGAACTTGCCCTCCAATTCCTTGAATCGAGCTTGAATGCCTTCCATTTCCCAGTGGCTGTATGACCCCAAAGAGTTTAGCGTTCCCCATGACTGTAATAATAATAATAATAATAATAATAATAATAATAATAATAATAATAATAATAATAATAATAATAATAATAATAATAGCTGGGGTGAAGGAAGAACGCAAGTACAACAGGGCAGTTAGGCTTCACAAGATGTTGTATGAGGCGTTCATGAGACTGCCATGGAAAGGTTTCCGTTCTTAGAATACAGAGTGAAGACCTTGTCCCTCTGGAACAAACACTTGAGGAGAACAATTGTAATATCTATGAAGACGTTCAACAATCACCATTCCATGAGGTGCTAGAGAACAAGTCACGAGCACACATCTTTAAGCTAGTTGAGATCTACCTCAATCACCTTAGGCAAGAGAAAGAAAATATCTCAGCATTCGGAATATAGATACCTCTGATATACCTCTGTAAGTGGTCCAGATCGGACCGAAACGTCGTTGTAGGCTTCTCTACTATGTGCGGGTTATCTGTGTAGAGTTCAGAGAGCTTTTCTACTCTCGTAACCCGGCTTTAGGCCAGGCTCGTCTGGTGCTTGCCTAGTCAGCCAAAGCGTCGAGATTTTTGGTCTGCTTTGGGCATAGAAGGTAACATAACAACAGTAAACTATGCATGTCATCTGCCTTATTACTAAACATTGTCCCGTCTGGTCATCGTTCTACCGGATATGCAGTACATGCATACTCCATGCAGGGCAGATCCTCAAGTAGTATTTCCACACTGTATTTGCAGATTAGGTATGTGATAAGTATATAATATAGTATATGAAATGGTTAATATTTTTAAAGATGTAACTATGCCTAGTGGGGCTTAATGAAGATCCACTGTAATCTCTGTAAATCTGTTCTCTAGCGCAACCGCTTATAGGATGAGCATGCGATGCACAAAAAAAAGTAACCGCCTAGGCAGCATGAAGTAAGCTTAATTAAGAGGAAAAATCCCTCTGGCAGAATTCCAGTGGATCAGACAATAGAAGAGAACGATAAACAAGAACACCATAACTCCTGAAGGAGCCTTAGGATTCGCACCAAAACTTCTGGTGGTACCTAAAGATTTAGGTTATAACCATGAACTGTCAGTAGGTAGTACCTGACGTCTGAGAGTACAGGAGTTCATACCTCAGGCAGATAAGGGAAATGATATGTCAAGGCCGTTCCAAAATAACTCAGTCATTTGGATCTGCAATAGCTCAGGATCAGGGATAAGAAAGGTGTCGGCGCCTTACAGATCTGATGAAGAGCAGCTGCATAGATTCACTGAGCCAAGGCCAGAGTTGATCAGCTCATCTACTGGGATCATGATTTCACCAGACACAGCCAGTGACCTTGAAGCTCACGGCAAGGGAGAGGAAACGTTAGAAGAGCCACCTACAGCAAAATTTCCTGACGAAATTAAGAGATGGAACTTGAAAACATTCTCCTGTATCAAGAACAAGCAAAACAAGTGAACCCGAAGGCAGAGAAACCTATTTAGGCACGTGACCCTTATTGCCCAGAACAGACAGCCACAGCTCTCAGGTGTTTTTTTTTTTATTATTCGCCGGTATTCTCCCGGCCCGGGTCTTTTCCAAGTAGTGGTGACCCGGCCTTGGCTCCCTATCTGGAGAGTGTCTCGAGACGTAAGTCTCCCATGGGAGGAGGTACAAGTACCTCCTCATCTTTGGGACCAACTGTCCCCAGGCCTAGCCACAGTCCCCGCCCTCACGGGGCTCGTAGGGAGAAGCTAGGCCTCTGGTCTGCCATCTGCCCCGCCCCAAAGGGGCTCGTGGGGATGGCAGTCTTATGAGCTGCAGATGGTAGCAAGCTCAGGCCTTTTCTCTGAGGTGTTCTAACACACCCACTGTAATATTAAGGAATTTACAACATCTACTAGTCACCAAAACTGTTCTAGGGTGGATATCTAACTCAAATATACACAATAACAAAATTTACTCTGTAATTTGGTGGTTAGATAAAATCTGAATTATGACTCAAATGCTTATCGCGTGAAACCATCACCGCCTAATATAAACCGTTTCAAAATAGTTAACTAATATATGCTACCTTTCGAGTTGTACCGAGAAGTGAAAAATCTGATCTGGGCCCATGGACTATGACAGGAGGGTCCTACTCACACAGCCATTCCTACGCATGTATACCTCCATAACCTGTTTAAAACCACCCAAAGTACCTGCTTCAGTAACTCTTTGACTGTTTGTTATACACATCTTCAACTCCCAAATTTTAATATACAAAAATCGTTCCAGGGCCACAGCAAATACTAGTCGATTTTTTTATGAATTTTCGTAATTTTTACGAATCTTCGAAGGATACATTTCCAGACTGCTAGAAATTAACGATGTACAATTCTAAATGCTTATACCTGGAGGTTACCTGAAGGTTATTCCGGGGATCAACGCCCCCGCGGCCCGGTCCATGACCAGGCCTCCCGATGGATCAGGGCCTGATCAACTAGGCTGTTACTGCTGGCCGCACGCAGTCCAACGTACGAGCCACAGCCCGGCTGATCCGGCACTGACTTTAGGTATCTGTCCAGCTCTCTCTTGAAGGCAGCCAGGGGTTTATTGGCAATTCCCCTAATGCTTGATGGGAGGCTGTTGAACAGTCTTGGGCCCCGGACACTTATGGTGTTTTCCCTTAGTGTACCAATGGCGCCCCTACTTTTTATTGGGGGCATTTTGCATCGCCTGCCCAGTCTTTTACTTTCGTAGGGAGTGATTTCTGTGTACAGATTTGGGACCATTCCTTCCAGGATTTTCCAAGTGTAGATTATGATATATCTCTCCCTCCTGCGTTCCAACGAGTACAAGTGCTTCCAAGCGTTCCCGGTAGTTAAGGTGCTTGACAGAACTTATACGTGCAGTAAAGGATCTCTGTACACTCTCTAGATCTGCGATTTCACCTGCTTTGAATGGAGATGTTAATGTACAGCAGTATTCCAGCCTAGAGAGAACAAGTGATTTGAAAATGATCATCATTGGCTTGGCATCTCTCGTTTTGAACGTTCTCATTATCCATCCTATCATTTTCTTTGCACGTGCGATCGTGGCACTGTTGTAATCCTTGAAAGTGAGATCCTCAGACATTACTACTCCCAGGTCCCTTACATTATTTTTCCGCTCTATTGTATGGCCAGAGTCTGTAGTATACTCTGTTCTAGTTATTATCTCCTCCAGTTTTCCATAACGGAGTAGTTGGAATTTGTCCTCATTGAACATCATATTGTTTACCGTTGCCCAATGGAAAACTTTGTTTATATCTTCTTGGAGGTTAACCGCGTCCTCAGCAGATGACAGCCTCATGCAGATCCTAGTATCATCCGCAAAGGATGATACGGTGCTGTGGTGTATATCTCTGTCTATGTCTAATATGAGGATGAGGAATAAGATGGGGGCGAGTACTGTGCCTTGTGGAACAGAGCTCTTCACTATGGCAGCCTCCGATTTAACTCTGTTGACCACTACTCTTTGTGTTCGATTTGTTAGGAAGTTGAAGATCCATCTCCCCACTTTCCCAGTTATTCCTTTAGCACGTATTTTATGGGCTATTACGCCATGATCGCATTTGTCAAATGCTTTTGCAAAGTCTGTGTATATTACATCTGCATTCTGATTTTCTTCCAGTGCATCCAAGGCAATATCATAGTGATCCAGTAGTTGTGAAAGGCAGGAGCGACCTGCCCTGAACCCATGTTGCCTTGGATTGTGCAGATTTTGGGAATCCATGTGATTTGCAATCCTGCTTCTTAGCACTCTTTCAAAGATTTTTATGATGTGGGACGTCAGAGCTATTGATCTATAGTTCTTAGCTAATGCTTTGCTGCCACCTTTATGGAGTGGGGCTATATCCGTCGTTTTAAGTGACTGGAATTTCACCCATGTCCAAGCTCCTCCTCCATAGTGTACTTAGGGCACACGAGAGGGGTTTCTTGCAGTTCTTAATGAACACAGAGTACCACGAGTCTGGGCCCGGGGCTGAGTGCCTGGGCATGTTGTCAATGGCTTTTTCGAAATCTATCGGAGTTAGGGTAATGTCGGAAATCTGGCATACATTTATGGAGTTTTGAGGCTCATTCATGAAGAAATCATTTGGGTCGTCGATCCTCAGACCGATTAGTGGTTCACTAAACACAGAGTCGTACTGGGATTTCAATATTTCACTCATTTCCTTGTTGTCATCTGTGTAAGTCCCATCCTGTCTGAGTAAGGGCCCGATACTAGATGTGGTATTTGCCTTGTTTTTGGCATATGAAAAGAAATATTTTGAATTTCTTTCAATTTCACTAATAGCTTAAAGCTCCTCCTGTCTCTCCTGGTTCCTGTAAGAGTCATTTAACTTAAGTTCGATAGTTTCCACTTCCCTGGTCAGCGCCTCCTTTCGTGTATCAGATATTCTAGCACTCCTGAGGAGCTCAGTGACTCTTCGTCGTCTTCTGTAGAGGGAGCGTCTTCCTCTCTCCAGTTTACTCCTGCTCTTCTTCTTTCTTGGGGAAATATGCCTAGAACATGCTTCAGCTGCCAGGAAGTTGATCCTTTCAAGGCACTGGTTTGGATCCATGTCATTTAAGATATCTTCCCAACATGTTTCGTTTAGGACATGGTTTGCCTAGTCCCAGTTGATGTTCTTGTTGTTGAAGTTGTATTTTGTGAAGACACTTTCACAGGTACATGCATTCTGCTGATCAGGACCCCTATACATGTACGTCTGGACTTCGATTAGGTTGTGATCGGAATTAGTTGTTTTTGATATTCTTATGTCTCTTATCAGGTCCTCATTATTTGTGAAGATAAGGTCAAGTGTGTTTTCTAGTCTTGTTGGCTCCACTATCTGCTGGCTTAAGGTGTGTTTTCGCAGAGACTTAGTAGCTCATGTGTGTGTGACCTTTCATCTGCGCTACCTCCGGGGATTGTTTCAGCTATAACATTATTTGCTACATTCTTCCATTTTGTATGCCTTAGGTTGAAATCACCAAGCAGTAAGATGTTTGGGGATGGAGCTGGAAGGTTTTCCAGACAGTAATCGATTTTCAGTAGCTGTTCCTTGAACTGTTGTGAGGTTGCATCTGGTGGCTTATATACAACCACAATGACTAGGTTTTGGTTCTCGATCTTTATTGATAGAACTTCAACTACCTCATTTGTGGTGTTCAGCAACTCCGTGCAGATGAGGGACTCTTTGACATACAGGCCAACCCCCCCTTGTTGCCTGTTCATTCTGTCGCATCTAAAAAGGTTGTAACCACTTATCCATATTTCACTGTCAAAGTGATCTTTTGTGTGAGTCTCTGTGAAGGCTGCAAACATTGCATTAGACTCCTCTAGAAATTCACTGATAAAAGGTATTTTGTTGTTGGTGGATGGCTTAAGGCCCTGTATATTAGCAAATATGAACGAGGTTGTATTCTGTGTTTGTTGGAGGGATTTTGTTATTGGCATCAGTAGTTGTAATTCTGGAGGGCCATGGGTGGCCACTGGCTGCGCCTCCAGTCCAACAAGGCTCCAAGGTGGACTATTTTTATTTCCTTCCATTTTCTTTTTCCGTTTCCTGCCACTAAAAAATCACCTGGAGTTGGGTTGTCGTAGCTACTATTGTTTGTCTTGTGGGGTCTGTGCCTCCTGGTCCCTTTTAGATGGTATGCAGGGCAGTCATGTTGTAACACTGCTTCTGGAGGACCGAGGAGTGACACATTTTTGGGTGAAAGAAAGTACAGGAAGAAGAACGACACACTCTTTTAGACAGGAGGTCGCTACATTTTTGGGGATGCTCAAAGTTGCATGTCCCATTTTTTCCTGATATTCCATGCTTACAGATGCCCCAAGTATAATATTTGCACAAATTCACCTTTGGTTGAGAATTGTTGGGAGGTGTGTTGTCAATTTCTGCAGGTTCTGGGACTGCAAGTGTGACAAGTGTACTAAGAGGTCATGCTAAACAGCTGTTAGCAAATAAGTTGCAGAAAAGATACCATGATACCTTCTGCAGTTGCTAGCTACACCAGATACCATGGTATCTTACCACAGTATCTCCTGCAACTCCTAGCTACAGAAGATACCATGGTATCTTGATACAGGGAAAGTTTTTTGTAGCTAGAATGTGCCGCTGGGAAAATTAGGCGACAAGACGGGTGTAATGGTTATGGTAAAGTGAGATATAATGAGAGCAATGCGTGGTGCAGACAACAATAGTTTGAGTGGGCGGGTGTATTTGTTTTGTGTGGGGAGTGACCAACTCTCAGCTGGTCCCTGCTACCCTGGCCACACGCGGTCTCCTCCTGCCTTAATATTCTGCTTCTGCTGATGCTACTGCTGCCTTAATATTCTGCTTTTGCTGATGCTACTGCTGCCTTAATATACTTCTTCTGCTGATGTTACTGCTGCCTTAATATTCTGCTTCTGCTGATGCTACTGTTGCCTTATTGCGGTTGGTGTGGTTGCTGCTTTTCTGGTTAACATAACTGCTGCTGCTACTGATGTGGTTGCTACTGTTAATATGGTTGCTGCTGTTGTTAATATAGTTGTTGCCTCTGATATTGCTGCTGCTGCTGCTACTGATATAGCTACTGCTGCTTTTAATATGGTTGATACTACTGCTACAGCTGTTGTTGTGGCTGCTGTTTTGGCTGCACTGTTATGTTTGCTGATGCTGCTGTTATGAGTGCTGCTGCTGTTTGTTGCTGGTGTACCTGATGTTGCTGTTATGTTTATTGCTGTTATGTCTGCTGTTGCTAATAATGTTACGTCTGCTGTTGATGTGGCTGCTGCTATTGTTGATATGGCTGTTTTTGTTGCTGTCTAGTAGGGCTGCTGCTGTTGTTATGCCCGCTGATGCTTTTGATATGTCTGAACTGCTGCTACTTTCAGCAGTTTCTCATATCTTACCCTAACTACCTCCTCCTTTTGTTTACATTCATTTTTCTTTTATTTGCTGATGTCATTCGCCCTGTACCCCATCTACCTCTCATTATCAATCTGCTGCTGCTGATGATGATGATGATGATGATGACTGCTGTTATTAGCTACTTTTATTATTAATGTTGTTTCTGTTAATACGAGTGTTGCTGTTGCTGCTGATGTCACCGCTGGTCGTGAGTCCTCCCCCACCTACAAGTGGGTGGTGACTTCCCAGCTTCAGCAGTAAAGTGGACGAGTCACACAAGTGGCTGCATTGTGAGCACACAAGTGATCTATCTCTACTGGTACCCTGGGTTTATTTCCCGGGGGAAAAAATACATAGACTTGCGTTTTTATCAGAAGAAAACCCAGTCAGTGTTTTTTTATTTAATATTATTTAACAAAATTTGACACATGAGAAGTGTTCTGCTACCCAGATCTACATAACAGTTACATAGTGGAAACAAAAGCTATACCTCTGATATACCTTTGATGAGTTCCGAGTTTTTTTCTAATCCCGGAGCCCGGACATAAGACAGGCTCGTCTGGTGCTTGCCTGGTCAACCAGGCTGGCAGTGTTCTATTATATTTCATCACACAGGATGGTTTACCCTTTAGATTACTTATGGTCAAATTCCCGGGCCATTGTTCCCGCCGCCTGGTCTCAGACCAGACCTCCTGGTTGACAGCCTGATCAATTAAACTGTTGGTTCTAGCTGCACCAACAGCCCGACTGATCAGCAACTAATTTAGAGAACTATCAAGCTTCCTCTCTAAAACAGCCAGGAGTCTGTTGGTAATTTTCCATGTGTATGAAGGATGCTGAAAAGTCTTGGTCCCAATCCACTTGGTGCAACTGTCGTGTACGTAGAGAATACCGACAATCGGATTGTTCCAGTGGTTATTAGAGGAGAAGGCACTGAGTAAGGATTGTCAGTCTGGCTCGTTTGTCTGAGTACTAGGAATCTCATCAACTTCATCACATATTAGCCTTATATGGTCTAAATGTGATTCCTTATAATCTCCAGTACTAATTTCTCTAACCTTATGTTTATTTCCATTGATATGTTCAACTACTCAGTAGGGACCAACGAACTTTTGGTCGAGCTTTGGCACTGCAGATGTTTTATAATAATAATAATAATAATAATAATAATAATAATAATAATAATAATAATAATATCTTTATTTACTACAAGTACATGTACAAGGTGTACAGACATAGCTGACATCAATGACATACTCCTATATAGAAAGCCGCTTGTTATGCTGAGCATTTCGGGCAAATAAGGTCAGTTTTGTCCCAGGATGCGACCCACGCCAGTCGACTAACTCCCAGGTACTCATTTTACTGATGGGTGAACATTGACAATCGGTGTAAAGAAACACGTCCGATGTCCCCCCCCCCCCTTCGCCAGGAATCGAACCCGGACCTCACTGTATGAAGCGAGAGCTTATGTCACCAGGCCACGGGGCCTGGTGACATAACTCTCGAGCCTACTTTAATTTTGGTTGGTTCTGCTCGAGTGTAACTCACTCCTGTAAATTCTGCTGTTGACTTATGAAGTGTTTCTCGGATTCTTTTGAAGACACTTTAAGCTAATCTGGTACGAGTTGCATTATAATTTGGTTTCTTTGGTCCCTATACACTTGGTGTAACCACTGCACCCCTGCTTTTCACTGGAGGTATTTTGTGCTGTCTACCGAGTCTCTTCATGATGTGAATTTCGTACATGAAGTGATGAAATGCATTATCTTGAGCCGGGAGACTTCAATAAGGCGATGATGAGGTTATCAAGTCCGCGTGTAAGACACGTGAAGGTGAAGCATTACAGTGGACCAGAACAACAGTGACCACTGGTTTACCAGTGTTGTAGTGTGGTGTGTCACTGGTGGGCTACAATAGCAGTGACCACTGGTTACCAGTGTTGCACTGTGTGGTGTGTCACTGCTGGACCACAACAACAGTGACCACTAGTTTACCAGTGTTGTACTCAGTAGTGTCTCTGCTGGACCACAACAGTGACCATGCTAGACTGTCAAGTATCCTCGGTACCACCAACAATGACGTTCTATTGTCACCTTAGTAATTTGTGCTACTTAGCAACCTCTTAGTGGAAGGGCGTGGGAGAGGACTGGAGGCCGTGAGAGGATTGGAGGGCGTGGGAGAAGATTGGGAGGCGTGGGAGATCTGGAGAACGTATGAAAAGACCTGGAGGGCGTGGGAAAGAAGTGGGGAGAGTGGGAGAGGATCCAGAGCGTGGGAGAGAACCCAATGGGACTGGAAAGGACCTAGAGGGTGTGAGAGATGACCTAGAGGGCGTGGGAGAGGACCCAGAGGGCGTGGAAGAGGACCTAGAAGGCGTGAGAGAGGATCCAGAGGGCATGGAAGAGGACCCAGAGGACGTGGGAGAGAACCTGGTGGACGTGGGAAGGATCGAGAGAAAAGAAAGAGGGTGAGATAAGAGAGGGAAAGGAAGGTAGAGTTGAGTATGAAGTAACGAGGGGAGGGAAAGAGAGAAAGGAAACCAGAGACGGCAATATGGAGAAAGATTAGTTGAATGAATGAGAGATTATAGATCCATGTGCACTGATAAATGGTTCAGATAACCCTCAAGTTGATAAATTAAGACATATGTGCAACACCTGGGTATCTTTGTGGAAACGTTTCGCCACACAGTGGCTTCATCAGTCCAATACAGAGAAGAATAATGAAGATCAGAAGGAGATTGAAGTAATCAGTCCCTCAGCCTCAATCTCCTCCTGATCTTTACCACTCTTCTCTGTATTGGACTGATGAAACCACTGTGTGGTGAAACGTTTCCACAATAAAGATACTTAAGTGCTGCACATGTCTAATTTAACAATAACTAGATGTATTTCAGTCGCTGTGTGGTCCCACAAAGATATCCCGTATTTCACAACCCCAGTCCCTTGAACCTCAATGCACGCCATAGAAAATGTGCTGAGTGCAGCACAAGTTTCTAATGCAGTTTAATATTAGCATTTAAGATTTGAAGTCAATCAAGCTATCGCATGGAAACTAAGGTCTCATTTTCTACAGTTTCTCTTCGAGGAAATGGCTGGCGTCACTACGCTACCTTACTCTTGAGGAAACTTCCCACCATTCCACCTGTTGTTACTCTTGCAACATTGCATAGCTCCTGATGACGCATGGAGATGTGTGAAAGAACTTGAGCTGAAGATTTCTATCCCCCGTAGCTTGTCTTGCATTAAGATTATCTATCTGCCTGGAGTCTACCTGGAAGGTGTTCCGGGGGTCAACGCCCCAGCGGCCCAGTCCTTGACCAGTCCTCCCGGTGAATCAGGGGCCTGATCAGGCTGTTACTGCTGGCCGCACGTAGTCCAACGTACGAACCACAGCCCGGCTGGTCGGGTACGACCTAGAGGTATCTGTCCAGTCCATTCTTGAAGGCAGCCAGGGGTCTACTGGTTAATTCCCCTTATGCTATGTTGGGAAGATGTTGAACAGTCTTGGGCCCCAATTATATTGCATTAAGGAATAAGTATTTAGGTGCTGGGTACATAATTATTTTATTTTTATAAGTCTTGAGGGCACACATGTTATGGAAACATAAAAGTTACATTATGTACATTTAACCCAAGATAATCTAATAGTCAAACAATGTGACCTGTTATTGATCAGAAGAAACATTTCCCAGTTATTTCATGGCAGCCAACTAGTTTAATAAAACTGGAACATTAAAACTTACACAAACTAATTAAAGATAAGCTTCGTTTCAGGACAACACATTAATGAAAGTTTGAAGGCGACCAGAAGATGCATTCCACAGTTATTGTAATCATATCTAAGCGCTAAACCCATAAGGATCGTACAGCCCATTCTACAGTTAATGCACAGAATTCCTCCCCCGCCCCCCCCCCCCCAAAAAATGCACCTATACAGCCTAAATCCAAAAAAAAAATCCATTCCATAGAATGTGTCAGCTATTAAAGAAAAAGGCCGTACAGAAAGGGGCAAACTCAAAAATATTTAACAAGATAAAACGGGAATCAAATCTCCCCACTATTTGACACACAAACTTGGCAGATATTCACTTACGCACTGGAATTTAACTGTCCCTTCTCGACGAATTCGGAGGCAGCTTATATTAATGTCTCAAGCAAAGCAGCAGAGTTTCGGGAGTTATACGAGCCACTACAGAAAGCTGGGAATGAGTTCTACAACTTGAGTCATAGAGCACCTACACCTGCCAACTGTTCCAAGAATTTAGGCCTAGTTACCGTACACCAACCTTAAAAATTTGAAGCTGATCGGATGAGACCTCGTGTTATAAGCAAAATAAAAGCGAAAAGTTGAAGGAAGAAAAAAATTAAGACAATTTAAACTTCTCCTTTCGGGCACAAAATAATAATAATAATAATAATAATAATAATAATAATAATAATAATAATAATATTATTATTATTATTATTATTATTATTATTATTATTATTATTATTAACGAATCCCTATAATAAACACATTTGCTTGATTAAAAACAGGGTTCATTTTATGGTGAGAAAATAGACACCATGAGTACCGGACATGACGGTGTCCTGGTGTAAGACTGAATGTTGAGAGAATGTTCAAGGCTGAGGTGGTGATGCTGAAATTAGTGACACGCACGCACGCACGCACACGCACACACGCACGCACACACACACACACACACACACACACACACACACACACACACACACACACACACACACACACACACTGTGACTCGACCCCTGCAACCACAAATAGGTGAGTGCACACACCATAAAGACATATCTCCTTGCTTGACAACACAACCTCCTCGCTTGACAACAGTCTACGTGCTTGACAACACAGCCTAAGTGCTTGACAACACAGCCTAAGTGCTTGACAACACAGCCTAAGTGCTTGACAACGCAGCCTACGTGATTGACAACACAGCCTACGTGATTGACAACACAGCTTGTTTGCTTGACAACACAATTTGACAGCTTGATAACACAAGTTTGATAGCTTGACAACACAGTTTGATAGCTTGATAACACAGTTTGCTAGCTCGAGAACACAGCCCGCTTGAAAAAAACAGCTTGTTTGCTTGAAAACACTGCCTGCTTGACAGCACAGTCTGTTTGACAATACAGCCTGCTTGAAAACACAGTCTGCTTGAAAACACAGCCTGTTTGACAGCACAGTCTGCTTGACACCACAGCCTGTTTGACAGCACAGCCTGTTTGACAGCACAGCCTGTTTGACAGCACAGCCTGCTTGCTTGACAACATAGCCTCCTTGCTTGACAACACATCCTGCTTGCTTGACAACACAGCCTGCTTGCTTGACAACACAGCCTGCTTGCTTGACAACACAGCCTGCTTGCTTGACAACACAGCCTCCTTGCTTGACAACACATCCTGCTTGCTTGACAACACATCGTGCTTGCTTGACAACATAGCCTCCTTGCTTGACAACACATCCTGCTTGCTTGACAACACAGCCTGCTTGCTTGACAGCACAGCCTGCTTGCTTGACAACACATCCTGCTTGCTTGACAACACAGCCTGCTTGCTTGACAGCACAGCCTGCTTGACAACACATCCTGCTTGCTTGACAACACAGCCTGCTTGCTTGACAGCACAGCCTGCTTGCTTGACAACACATCCTGCTTGCTTGACAACACAGCCTGCTTGCTTGACAGCACAGCCTGCTTGCTTGACAACACAGTCTGCTTGCTTGACAACACAGCCTGCTTGCTTGACAACACATCCCGCTTGCTTGACAACAATTTCAGTTTCCTGGCGCCGTCAAGCCATCACGTTGCCAGACTGCTTTCATAAGCTATTTATACGAGGATATATATACGTTGTTTACAGGATCATGTAACCTATCCTAGCCCAACCTAACCTTACTTAAACTAACATAGCCTAGCCTAGTCCAAGCCAACATCACTCCCAGCAACCTAATCTAGCTTAGCTTGACTTAACCCAACTTAACGTAAACAAACAGACTCCAAGATAACCTACATCAAGCTAACTTAACCCAACTCAATCTTAACTTAATCTAACCAAAGATAACTTTTTAAAAATAAAAAACGGTATTTGTAAGTTTACAGAGAATATTAATAGTAGAATAATTTGTTATACGAGTCATCCGTAATAAAGTCTAGAAAATATTAATAGAGAATAATTTGTTATACGAGTCATCCGTAATAAAGTCCAGAAAATATTAATAGAGAATAATTTGTTATACGAGTCATCCGTAATAAAGTCTAGAAAATATTAATAGAGAATAATTTGTTATACGAGTCATCCGTAATAAAGTCTAGAAAATATTAATAGAGAATAATTTGTTATACGAGTCATCCGTAATAAAGTCCAGAAAATATTAATAGAGAATAATTTGTTATACGAGTCATCCGTAATAAAGTCTAGAAAATATTAATAGAGAATAATTTGTTATACGAGTCATCCGTAATAAAGTCTAGAAAATATTAATAGAGAATAATTTGTTATACGAGTCATCCGTAATAAAGTCCAGAAAATATTAATAGAGAATAATTTGTTATACGAGTCATCAATAACAAATGTTAATGGTTGTGGAGTACATCGCCCCGTAACCCGGCCTGACCAGCCGTGCTGTGGTTCGTACCTTGGTTTACGTGCGGCCAGCAGTAACAGCCTGGGTGATCAGGCCCTGATCCACCATGAAGCCTGGTCATGGATCGAGCAGCGGGAACACCTTCCTGGTATACTGCAGGAATACTTCATCTGCAAACTCCAACCAAAGGAGACCCCCGAAAAAATATAAACAGGTTCACTATGGCCTGGTTAAGCAGGCCAGCACCAGACAAGCCTGGTCCAGGGCCTGGTTGAGCAGGTCAGCACCAGACAAGCCTGGTCCAGGGCCTGGTTGAGCAGGCCAGCACCAGACAAGTCTGGTCCAGGGCCTGGTTGAGCAGGTCAGCACCAGACAAGCCTGGTCCAGGGCCTGGTTGAGCAGGCCAGCACCAGACAAGTCTGGTCCAGGGCCTGGTTGAGCAGGTCAGCACCAGACAAGCCAGGTCCAGGGCCTGGTTAAGCAGGCCAGCACCAGACAAGCCTGGTCCAGGGCCTGGTTAAGCAGGCCAGCACCAGACAAGCCTGGTCCAGGGCCTGGTTGAGCAGGCCAGCACCAGACAAGCCTGGTCCAGGGCCTGGTTGAGCAGGCCAGCACCAGACAAGTCTGGTCCAGGGCCTGGTTGAGCAGGCCAGCACCAGATAAGCCTAGTCCAGGGCCTGGTTGAGCAGGCCAGCACCAGACAAGCCTGGTCCAGGGCCTGGTTGAGCAGGCCAGCACCAGACAAGCCATGTCCAGGGCCTGGTTGAGCAGGCCAGCACCAGACAAGCCTGGTCCAGGGCCTGGTTGAGCAGGCCAGCACTAGACAAGCCTGGTCCAGGGCCTGGTTGAGCAGGCCAGCACCAGACAAGCCTGGTCCAGGGCCTGGTTGAGCAGGCCAGCACAGGACAAGCCATGTCCAGGGCCTGGCTGAGAAGGCCAGCACCAGACAAGCCTGGTCCAGGGCCTGGTTGATCAGGCCAGCACCAGACAAACCTGGTCCAGGGCCTGGTTGAGCAGGCCAGCACCAGACAAGCCTGGTCCAGAGCCTGGTTGAGCAGGCCAGCACCAGACAAGCCTAGTCCAGGGCCTGGTTGAGCAGGCCAGCACCAGACAAGCCTGGTCCAGGGCCTGGTTGATCAGGCCAGCACCAGACAAGCCTGGTCCAGGGCCTGGCTGAGCAGGCCAGCACCAAACAAGCCTGATCCAGGGCCTGGTTGAGCAGGCCAGCACCAGACAAGCCTGGTCCATGGCCTGGTTGAGCAGGCCAGCACCAGACAAGCCTGGTCCAGGGCCTGGTTGAGCAGGCCAGCACCAGACAAGCCTGGTCCAGGGCCTGGTTGAGCAGGCCAGCACCAGACAAGCCTGGTCCAGGGCCTGGTTGATCATGCCAGCACCAGACAAGCCTGGTCCAGGGCCTGGTTGAGCAGGCCAGCACCACACAAGCCTGGTCCAGGGCCTGGTTGAGCAGGCCAGCACCAGACAAGCCTGGTCCAGGGCCTGGTTGAGCAGGCCAGCACCAGACAAGCCTGGTCCAGGGCCTGGTTGAGCAGGCCAGCACCAGACAAGCCATGTCCAGGGCCTGGTTGAGCAGGCCAGCACCAGACAAGCCTGGTCCAGGGCCTGGTTGAGCAGGCCAGCACCAGACAAGCCTGGTCCAGGGCCTGGTTGAGCAGGCCAGCACCAGACAAGCCATGTCCACTACCTGGTTGAGCAGGCCAGCACCAGACAAGCCTGGTCCAGGGCCTGGTTGAGCAGGCCAGCACCAGACAAGCCTGGTCCAGGGCCTGGTTGAGAAGGCCAGCACCAAACAAGCCTGGTCCAGGGCCTGGTTGATCAGGCCAGCACCAGACAAGCCTGGTCCAGGGCCTGGTTGAGCGGGCCAGCACCAGACAAGTCTGGTCCAGGGCCTGGTTGAGCAGGCCAGCACCATACAAGCCTGGTCCAGGGCCTGGTTGAGCAGGCCAGCACCAGACAAGCCTGGTCCAGGGCCTGGTTGAGCAGGCCATCACCAGACAAGCCTGGTCCAGGGCCTGGATGAGCAGGCCAGCACCAGACAAGCCTGGTCCAGGGCCTGGTTGAGCAGGCCAGCACCAGACAAGCCTGGTCCAGGGCCTGGTTGAGCAGGCCATCACCAGACAAGCCTGGTCCAGGGCCTGGTTGAGCAGGCCAGCACCAGACAAGCCTGGTCCAGGGCCTGGTTGAGCAGGCCAGCACCAGACAAGCCTGGTCCAGGGCCTGGTTGAGCAGGCCAGCACCAGACAAGCCTGGTCCAGGGCCTGGTTGAGCAGGCCAGCACCAGACAAGCCTGGTCCAGGGCCTGGTTGAGCAGGCCAGCACCAGACAAGCCATGTCCAGGGCCTGGTTGAGCAGGCCAGCACCAGACAAGCCATGTCCAGGGCCTGGTTGAGCAGGCCAGCACCAGACAAGCCTGGTCCAGGGCCTGGTTGAGCAGGCCAGCACCAGACAAGCCAGGTCCAGGGCCTGGTTGAGCAGGCCAGCACCAGACAAGCCTGGTCCAGGGCCTGGTTGAGCAGGCCAGCACCAGACAGGCCTGGTCCAGGGCCTGGTTGAGCAGGCCAGCACCAGACAAGCCTGGTCCAGGGCCTGGTTGAGCAGGCCAGCACCAGACAAGCCTGGTCTAGGGCCTGGTTGATCAGGCCAGCACCAGACAAGCCTGGTCCAGGGCCTGGTTAAGCAGACCAGCACCAGACAAGCCTGGTCCAGGGCCTGGTTGAGCAGGTCAGCACCAGACAAGCCTGGTCCAGGGCCTGGTTGAGCAGGCCAGCACCAGACAAGCCTGGTCCAGGGCCTGGTTGAGCAGGCCAGCACCAGACAAGCCTGGTCCAGGGCCTGGTTGAGCAGGCCAGCACCAGACAAGCCATGTCCAGGGCCTGGTTGAGCAGGCCAGCACCAGACAAGCCTGGTCCAGGGCCTGGTTGAGCAGGCCAGCACCAGACAAGCCTGGTCCAGGGCCTGGTTAAGTACGCCAGCACCAGACAAGCCATGTCCAGGGCCTGGTTGAGCAGGCCAGCACCAGACAAGCCTGGTCCAAGGCCTGGTTGAACAGGCCAGCACCAGACAAGCCTGGTCCAGGGCCTGGTTGATCAGGCCAGCACCAGACAAGCCTGGTCCAGGGCCTGGTTGAGCAGGCCAGCACCAGACAAGCCTGGTCCAGGGCCTGGTTGAGCAGGCCAGCACCAGACAAGCCTGGTCCAGGGCCTGGTTGAGCAGGCCAGCACCAGACAAGCCTGGTCCAGGGCCTGGTTGAGCAGGCCAGCACCAGACAAGCCATGTCCAGGGCCTGGTTGAGCAGGCCAGCACCAGACAAGCCTGGTCCAGGGCCTGGTTGAGCAGGCCAGCACCAGACAAGCCTGGTCCAGGGCCTGGTTGAGCAGGCCAGCACCAGACAAGCCTGGTCCAGGGCCTGGTCCAGGGCCTGGTTGAGCAGGCCAGCACCAGACAAGCCTGGTCCAGGGCCTGGTTGAGCAGGCCAGCACCAGACAAGCCATGTCCAGGGCCTGGTTGAGCAGGCCAGCACCACACAAGCCTGGTCCAGGGCCTGGTTGAGCAGGCCAGCACCAGACAAGCCTGGTCCAGGGCCTGGTTAAGTAGGCAAGCACCAGACAAGCCATGTCCAGGGCCTGGTTGAGCAGGCCAGCACCAAACAAGCCTGGTCCAAGGCCTGGTTGAACAGGCCAGCACCAGACAAGCCTGGTCCAGGGCCTGGTTGAGCAGGCCAGCACCAGACAAGCCTGGTCCAGGGCCTGGTTGAGCAGGCCAGCACCAGACAAGCCATGTCCAGGGCCTGGTTGAGCAGGCCAGCACCAGACAAGCCTGGTCCAGGGCCTGGTTGAGCAGGCCAGCACCAGACAAGCCTGGTCCAAGGCCTGGTTGAACAGGCCAGCACCAGACAAGCCTGGTCCAGGGCCTGGTTGAGCAGGCCAGCACCAGACAAGCCTGGTCCAGGGCCTGGTTGATCAGGCCAGCACCAGACAAGCCTGGTCCAGGGCCTGGTTGAGCAGGCCAGCACCAGACAAGCCTGGTCCAGGGCCTGGTTGAGCAGGCCAGCACCAGACAAGCCTGGTCCAGGGCCTGGTTGAGCAGGCCAGCACAAGACAAGTCTGGTCCAGGGCCTGGTTGAGCAGGCCAGCACCAGACAAGCCTGGTCCAGGGCCTGGTTGAGCAGGCCAGCACCAGACAAGCCATGTCCAGGGCCTGGTTGAGCAGGCCAGCACCAGACAAGCCTGGTCCAGGGCCTAGTTGAGCAGGCCAGCACCAGACAAGCCATGTCCAGGGCCTGGTTGAGCAGGCCAGCACCAGACAAGCCTGGTCCAGGGCCTGGTTGAGCAGGCCAGCACCAGACAAGCCTGGTCCAGGGCCTGGTTAAGTAGGCCAGCACCAGACAAGCCGTGTCCAGGGCCTGGTTGAGCAGGCCAGCACCAGACAAGCCTGGTCCAAGGCCTGGTTGAACAGGCCAGCACCAGACAAGCCTGGTCCAGGGCCTGGTTGAGCAGGCCAGCACCAGACAAGCCTGGTCCAGGGCCTGGTTGAGCAGGCCAGCACCAGACAAGCCATGTCCAGGGCCTGGTTGAGCAGGCCAGCACCAGACAAGCCTGGTCCAGGGCCTGGTTGAGCAGGCCAGCACCAGACAAGCCTGGTCCAAGGCCTGGTTGAACAGGCCAGCACCAGACAAGCCTGGTCCAGGGCCTGGTTGAGCAGGCCAGCACCAGACAAGCCTGGTCCAGGGCCTGGTTGATCAGGCCAGCACCAGACAAGCCTGGTCCAGGGCCTGGTTGAGCAGGCCAGCACCAGACAAGTCTGGTCCAGGGCCTGGTTGAGCAGGCCAACACCAGACAAGCCTGGTCCAGGGCCTGGTTGAGCAGGCCAGCACCAGACAAGCCTGGTCCAGGGCCTGGTTGAGCAGGCCAGCACCAGACAAGCCTGGTCCAGGGCCTGGTTGAGCAGGCCAGCACCAGACAAGCCATGTCCAGGGCCTGGTTGAGCAGGCCAGCACCAGACAAGCCTGGTCCAGGGCCTGGTTGAGCAGGCCAGCACCAGACAAGCCTGGTCCAGGGCCTGGTTAAGTAGGCCATCACCAGAAAAGCCATGTCCAGGGCCTGGTTGAGCAGGCCAGCACCAAACAAGCCTGGTCCAAGGCCTTGTTGAACAGGCCAGCACCAGACAAGCCTGGTCCAGGGCCTGGTTGAGCAGGCCAGCACCAGACAAGCCTGGTCCAGGGCCTGGTTGAGCAGGCCAGCACCAGACAAGCCATGTCCAGGGCCTGGTTGAGCAGGCCAGCACCAGACAAGCCTGGTCCAGGGCCTGGTTGAGCAGGCCAGCACCAGACAAGCCTGGTCCAAGGCCTGGTTGAACAGGCCAGCACCAGACAAGCCTGGTCCAGGGCCTGGTTGAGCAGGCCAGCAACAGACAAGCCTGGTCCAGGGCCTGGTTGATCAGGCCAGCACCAGACAAGCCTGGTCCAGGGCCTGGTTAAGTAGGAAAGCACCAGACAAGCCATGTCCAGGGCCTGGTTGAGCAGGCCAGCACCAGACAAGCCTGGTCCAGGGCCTGGTTGAGCAGGCCAGCACCAGACAAGCCTGGTCCAGGGCCTGGTTGAGCAGGCCAGCACCAGACAAGCCATGTCCAGGGCCTGGTTGAGCAGGCCAGCACCAGACAAGTCTGGTCCAGGGCCTGGTTGAGCAGGCGAGGACCAGACAAGCCTGGTCCAGGGCCTGGTTGAGCAGGCCAGCACCAGACAAGTCTGGTCCAGGGCCTGGTTGAGCAGGCCAGCACCAGACAAGCCTGGTCCAGGGCCTGGTTGAGCAGGCCAGCACCAGACAAGCCATGTCCAGGGCCTGGTTGAGCAGGCCAGCACCAGACAAGTCTGGTCCAGGGCCTGGTTGAGCAGGCGAGGACCAGACAAGCCTGGTCCAGGGCCTGGTTGAGCAGGCCAGCACCAGACAAGCCATGTCCAGGGCCTGGTTGAGCAGGCCAGCACCAGACAAGCCTGGTCCAGGGCCTGGTTGAGCAGGCCAGCACCAGACAAGCCTGGTCCAGGGCCTGGTTAAGTAGGAAAGCACCAGACAAGCCATGTCCAGGGCCTGGTTGAGCAGGCCAGCACCAGACAAGCCTGGTCCAAGGCCTGGTTGAACAGGCCAGCACCAGACAAGCCTGGTCCAGGGCCTGGTTGAGCAGGCCAGCACCAGACAAGCCTGGTCCAGGGCCTGGTTGAGCAGGCCAGCACCAGACAAGCCATGTCCAGGGCCTTGTTGAGCAGGCCAGCACCAGACAAGCCTGGTCCAGGGCCTGGTTGAGCAGGCCAGCACCAGACAAGCCTGGTACAAGGCCTGGTTGAACAGGCCAGCACCAGACAAGCCTGGTCCAGGGCCTGGTTGAGCAGGCCAGCACCAGACAAGCCTGGTCCAGGGCCTGGTTGATCAGGCCAGCACCAGACAAGCCTGGTCCAGGGCCTGGTTGAGCAGGCCAGCACCAGACAAGCCTGGTCCAGGGCCTGGTTGAGCAGGCCAGCACCAGACAAGTCTGGTCCAGGGCCTGGTTGAGCAGGCCAGCACCAGACAAGTCTGGTCCAGGGCCTGGTTGAGCAGGCCAGCACCAGACAAGCCTGGTCCAGGGCCTGGTTGAGCAGGCCAGCACCAGACAAGCCTGGTCCAGGGCCTGGTTGAGCAGGCCAGCACCAGAGAAGTCTGGTCCAGGGCCTGGTTGAGCAGGCCAGCACCAGACAAGCCTGGTCCAGGGCCTGGTTAAGTAGGCCATCACCAGACAAGCCATGTCCAGGGCCTGGTTGAGCAGGCCAGCACCAAACAAGCCTGGTCCAAGGCCTTGTTGAACAGGCCAGCACCAGACAAGCCTGGTCCAGGGCCTGGTTGAGCAGGCCAGCACCAGACAAGCCTGGTCCAGGGCCTGGTTGAGCAGGCCAGCACCAGACAAGCCATGTCCAGGGCCTGGTTGAGCAGGCCAGCACCAGACAAGCCTGGTCCAGGGCCTGGTTGAGCAGGCCAGCACCAGACAAGCCTGGTCCAAGGCCTGGTTGAACAGGCCAGCACCAGACAAGCCTGGTCCAGGGCCTGGTTGAGCAGGCCAGCACCAGACAAGCCTGGTCCAGGGCCTGGTTGATCAGGCCAGCACCAGACAAGCCTGGTCCAGGGCCTGGTTAAGTAGGAAAGCACCAGACAAGCCATGTCCAGGGCCTGGTTGAGCAGGCCAGCACCAGACAAGCCTGGTCCAGGGCCTGGTTGAGCAGGCCAGCACCAGACAAGCCTGGTCCAGGGCCTGGTTGAGCAGGCCAGCACCAGACAAGCCATGTCCAGGGCCTGGTTGAGCAGGCCAGCACCAGACAAGTCTGGTCCAGGGCCTGGTTGAGCAGGCGAGGACCAGACAAGCCTGGTCCAGGGCCTGGTTGAGCAGGCCAGCACCAGACAAGTCTGGTCCAGGGCCTGGTTGAGCAGGCCAGCACCAGACAAGCCTGGTCCAGGGCCTGGTTGAGCAGGCCAGCACCAGACAAGCCATGTCCAGGGCCTGGTTGAGCAGGCCAGCACCAGACAAGTCTGGTCCAGGGCCTGGTTGAGCAGGCGAGGACCAGACAAGCCTGGTCCAGGGCCTGGTTGAGCAGGCCAGCACCAGACAAGCCATGTCCAGGGCCTGGTTGAGCAGGCCAGCACCAGACAAGCCTGGTCCAGGGCCTGGTTGAGCAGGCCAGCACCAGACAAGCCTGGTCCAGGGCCTGGTTAAGTAGGAAAGCACCAGACAAGCCATGTCCAGGGCCTGGTTGAGCAGGCCAGCACCAGACAAGCCTGGTCCAAGGCCTGGTTGAACAGGCCAGCACCAGACAAGCCTGGTCCAGGGCCTGGTTGAGCAGGCCAGCACCAGACAAGCCTGGTCCAGGGCCTGGTTGAGCAGGCCAGCACCAGACAAGCCATGTCCAGGGCCTTGTTGAGCAGGCCAGCACCAGACAAGCCTGGTCCAGGGCCTGGTTGAGCAGGCCAGCACCAGACAAGCCTGGTACAAGGCCTGGTTGAACAGGCCAGCACCAGACAAGCCTGGTCCAGGGCCTGGTTGAGCAGGCCAGCACCAGACAAGCCTGGTCCAGGGCCTGGTTGATCAGGCCAGCACCAGACAAGCCTGGTCCAGGGCCTGGTTGAGCAGGCCAGCACCAGACAAGCCTGGTCCAGGGCCTGGTTGAGCAGGCCAGCACCAGACAAGTCTGGTCCAGGGCCTGGTTGAGCAGGCCAGCACCAGACAAGTCTGGTCCAGGGCCTGGTTGAGCAGGCCAGCACCAGACAAGCCTGGTCCAGGGCCTGGTTGAGCAGGCCAGCACCAGACAAGCCTGGTCCAGGGCCTGGTTGAGCAGGCCAGCACCAGAGAAGTCTGGTCCAGGGCCTGGTTGAGCAGGCCAGCACCAGACAAGTCTGGTCCAGGGCCTGGTTGAGCAGGCCAGCACCAGACAAGCCTGGTCCAGGGCCTGGTTGATCAGGCCAGCACCAGACAAGCCTGGTCCAGGGCCTGGTTGAGCAGGCCAGCACCAGACAAGCCTGGTCCAGGGCCTGGTTGAGCAGGCCAGCACCAGACAAGCCTGGTCCAGGGCCTGGTTGAGCAGGCCAGCACCAGACAAGTCTGGTCCAGGGCCTGGTTGAGCAGGCCAACACCAGACAAGCCTGGTCCAGGGCCTGGTTGAGCAGGCCAGCACCAGACAAGCCATGTCCAGGACCTGTTTGAGCAGGCCAGCACCAGACAAGTCTGGTCCAGGGCCTGATTGAGCAGGCCAGCACCAGACAAGCCTGGTCCAGGGCCTGGTTAAGTAGGCCAGCACCAGACAAGCCTGGTCCAGGGCCTGGTTGAGCAGGCCAGCACCAGACAAGCCTGGTCCAAGGCCTGGTTGAACAGGACAGCACCAGACAAGCCTGGTCCAGGGCCTGGTTGAGCAGGCCAGCACCAGACAAGCCTGGTCCAGGGCCTGGTTGAGCAGGCCAGCACCAGACAAGCCATGTCCAGGGCCTGGTTGAGCAGGCCAGCACCAGACAAGCCTGGTCCAGGGCCTGGTTGAGCAGGCCAGCACCAGACAAGCCTGGTCCAAGGCCTGGTTGAACAGGCCAGCACCAGACAAGCCTGGTCCAGGGCCTGGTTGATCAGGCCAGCACCAGACAAGCCTGGTCCAGGGCCTGGTTGAGCAGGCCAGCACCAGACAAGCCTGGTCCAGGGCCTGGTTGAGCAGGCCAGCACCAGACAAGCCTGGTCCAGAGCCTGGTTGAGCAGGCCAGCACCAGACAAGTCTGGTCCAGGGCCTGGTTGAGCAGGCCAGCACCACTCAAGCCTGGTCCAGGGCCTGGTTGAGCAGGCCAGCACCAGACAAGTCTGGTCCAGGGCCTGGTTGAGCAGGCCAGCACCAGACAAGTCTGGTCCAGGGCCTGGTTGAGCAGGCCAGCACCAGACAAGCCTGGTCCAGGGCCTGGTTGATCAGGCCAGCACCAGACAAGCCTGGTCCAGGGCCTTGTTGAGCAGGCGAGCACCAGACAAGCCTGGTCCAGGGCCTGGTTGAGCAGGCCAGCACCAGACAAGCCTGGTCCAGGGCCTGGTTGAGCAGGCCAGCACCAGACAAGTCTGGTCCAGGGCCTGGTTGAGCAGGCCAGCACCAGACAAGCCTGGTCCAGGGCCTGGTTGAGCAGGCCAGCACCAGACAAGCCATGTCCAGGACCTGTTTGAGCAGGCCAGCACCAGACAAGTCTGGTCCAGGGCCTGGTTGAGCAGGCCAGCACCAGACAAGCCTGGTCCAGGGCCTGGTTGAGCAGGCCAGCACCAGACAAGCCATGTCCAGGGCCTGGTTGAGCAGGCCAGCACCAGACAAGCCTGGTCCAGGGCCTGGTTGAGCAGGCCAGCACCAGACAAGCCTGGTCCAGGGCCTGGTTAAGTAGGCCAGCACCAGACAAGCCTGGTCCAGGGCCTGGTTGAGCAGGCCAGCACCAGACAAGCCTGGTCCAAGGCCTGGTTGAACAGGCCAGCACCAGACAAGCCTGGTCCAGGGCCTGGTTGAGCAGGCCAGCACCAGACAAGCCTGGTCCAGGGCCTGGTTGAGCAGGCCAGCACCAGACAAGCCATGTCCAGGGCCTGGTTGAGCAGGCCAGCACCAGACAAGCCTGGTCCAGGGCCTGGTTGAGCAGGCCAGCACCACACAAGCCTGGTGCAAGGCCTGGTTGAACAGGCCAGCACCAGACAAGCCTGGTCCAGGGCCTGGTTGAGCAGGCCAGCACCAGACAAGCCTGGTCCAGGGCCTGGTTGATCAGGCCAGCACCAGACAAGCCTGGTCCAGGGCCTGGTTGAGCAGGCCAGCAGCAGACAAGCCTGGTCCAGGGTATGGTTGAGCAGGCCAGCACCAGACAAGCCTGGTCCAGGGCCTGGTTGAGCAGGCCAGCACCAGACAAGTCTGGTCCAGGGCCTGGTTGAGCAGGCCAGCACCAGACAAGCCTGGTCCATGGCCTGGTTGAGCAGGCCAGCACCAGACAAGCCTTGTCCAGGGCCTGGTTGAGCAGGCCAGCACCAGACAAGCCTGGTCCAGGGCCTGGTTGAGCAGGCCAGCATCAGACAAGTCTGGTCCAGGGCCTGGTTGAGCAGGCCAGCACCAGACAAGCCTGGTCCAGGGCCTGGTTGAGCAGGCCAGCACCAGACAAGCCTGGTCCAGGGCCTGGTAGGTATATCAAAGGCAGATATCTTCGTTGTGCATAATGGTACGAATGTTCAACAACTCTTTGACTTGTTCAACAAGTTTATAACTTGTTTATTCAATGAGTTTATGGCATGCTCAAGTTTGTGACTTGTTCAACAAGAGTAACTTACTTGTTCAACAATGTGACTTACTTGTTCAATCATTCTTAGACAAAAAAAAGTGTTTTTAATCTCAGAATAGGGAGGGTAGCTCAAATTCCTAGGATCACGAACCTTCAACAGCATCAAGGCACATCTGAAAGCATCTCAGACAGAACTCAGGTCTGCTAGCCGCTAGCACCAACAGCCTGCCTGACCAGGCTGTCAATAAGCCTGTAAACTGACCATGATGGAGCAAGAGGTAAGCAGGAGCCCACGTACCTGACCCATATATGTATACCTAAACTGTGCGCCTTGCTCATTTACACGACTTATGTACCTGACCGTTGTACCTGAACCGCATACCTATAAAACATACCCAAACCTCGTACATAAACCAGTGTAACCCGCAAGTGTAAAAACCGAGGGTCAGGTGGAGGGGAAAGACAGAGATAAAGGGGAGAGAGAGGGAGGTGAGAGGATGGAGGGAGGGGAGAGAGAGAGAGAGAGAGAGAGAGAGAGAGAGAGAGAGAGAGAGAGAGAGAGAGAGAGAGAGAGAGAGAGAGAGAGAGAGAGAGAGAGAGAGAGAGAGAGAGACATCAATAATCTTCAGAAAAGGTGGGTGCAGCTGGCCTATTCATCGTGTACAGTGTGCACTGTACATTGTACAGTATAGTGTGGGGCAGCAATCACTGCATATATCCAAGATAAACAGTGTAGTCGCAGTGACCTTTGCTTCTGCCTGTGACCGGGTATAGAGGTAACCTGTTATTGGGTATAGTAGTGGCCTGTTACTGGGTGTAGCAGTGACCTTCGACTGGGTGTTGTGACCTGATACTGGGTATAGCAGTGACCTGTTACTTGGTATAGCAGTAATCTCTGTTACCGAGTATAGCAGTGACTTGCGACGGGGTACAGCAGTGACTTGCGACTGGGTATGGCAGTGACCTGTTACTGGGTATAGCAGTGACTTGCGACTGGGTATAGCAGTGATCTGTTACCGGGTACAGCAGTGACCTCTGACCGGGTATAGCAAGTGACCTCGTTGACCGCATCTTCTCTATACTTCCTCTTAGAAGTACCTCCTAAAATAATTTAATTTAAATACAGAAAATAATCTGCACTAGTTTATATTAAGAAACAAGATACTGGGAAACACGTAAGTAAACTAGTTTAAGATACGCATATATGTACTCAGATGACTCGCAGGGATGTTAGGGAGTATTTCTTCAGTCTGAGAGTTGTCAGGAAGTGGAATAGTCTGGAGAGTGATGTAGTGGAGGCAGGATCCATACATAGCTTTAAGAAGAGGTATGATAAAGCTCATGGAGCAAGGAGTGGACCTAGTGGCGATCAGTGAGGAGGTGGGACCAGGAGCTATGAATCGACCCCTGCAACCACAATTAGGCGAGTACTGTGAGGTGTATGTCTCTCAGTGTATATATGATGAGAAATTACTTGAATCCCTATTCATTACTGGTGGTGAGACGGAGTTACACGAGCCTTAACGACCCTCGTGCAGCTGTTTTAAATACTCGACACCTAACTACAAAAAACAAGGCACAATACCGTGACTGGAACAATACACAAATAACCCGCGCATAGGACCTTATGACGACGTTTCAGTCCGACTTAGACATAAAAACATAAGAAAGAAGGAGCACTGAAGCAGGCCTACTGGCCCATGCTAGGCAAGTCCCAGTCATCTACTAGCCCAAGCCATTAGACCCATGACCATTAACCAGTCAATGGTCCAAGTCGGACAGAAACGTCGTCATAAGCTTCTTTCTCCCATGTGCGGGTTATCTGTATATAAACCTCAACACATCAACGTTCCTCTCCTCCTCTACATTATTCAACCAGTTTCTCTACATGTGCTAATTAGGCGAGGTTAATTAAGGTCAGCTAAATAGATTTAACTCATTATAACATACATTAACACCAACCAATGTAGCAATGCATAGGGGCTATTTTACTGCATGAACTGACAACGAGAAACCACCATGACCGAGGGAGCATCACAGTACAATGCTGACATTCACATGTTGTGTCATTCACGTTACCAACATTCAGGGTATTAACCTTGGTATTAGATACCGATAAACTGGTTTAGAAAGATACGTCAGCAAATACTAGGACGTATAAGAAAACGTTTCGGTCCTGGGACCTTGATCAAGGTCTCAGGACCGTGTTTGCTCACGTGTCTCAGCCAACTCACAGCCGACTTACGAGGATAAGCTAGAGATTGGCAACACATTGACGTTCTTTATTTTCTTGTTAGGTTAAAGGACACAAGCGCAACTAAAGCGGCATTTTATCGTGGCAGTGTTCCATTCTCCAGGACAAATACCACGGGTGGGGCTTAAACCCGCGGTCAGAGAGTCGTAAAACTCCTGACCTATGCGTTATCCACTGGGCCAGCTCTCTGACCGCGGGTTCAAGCCCCACCCGTGGTATGGTTTGTTTGCAATCGTGTCACTACGATTTCTCCAGAACCTTTGTCAAGCCGGTACCGGTAACGCATCCATAAAGCTCCTGGAGAGCGAAACGTTGCCACAATAAAATGTCGCATTAGTTGCATTTGTGTCCTTTTACCTAACATATTGTCAGTAAATCTACCAACACTATTACAATTTATATTTTCTTACAACAACTCGTAAACGATGATGGTCTCATAGGCAAGTAATTATTATTATTATTATTATTATTATTATTATTATTATTATAGCCATAAGAAAACGTTAAACTCGTAAGGGTCATACAGCCCCTGGGAGTTGGGAGGTAATCTGGCCAGGTCCAAGGAAGGAAAGAGCAGTACAGTTCCCAGGACGTAGAACTCGTCACTGGCGTAGAACCCAGCTGAGGGGCATCATACTTGCAGAAACTGGATAAATGGTTGAGAGAACCGTTAAGTTGATGGTTAGTAGTAATCTTAAACCAAGACAACAGTGCATAAGTATTCGCAATACAGGGAACAGAATCACTGGCTTCATATCAAGAAGCATAAACAATAGGAGTACTCAGGTTGTTCTTCAGCTATATATATATCCTGGGTTAGGTCTTGTCTAGATCATGCTGCACAGTTTTGGTCACCGTATTACAGAATTGATATAAATGCTCTGGAAAACGTACAAAGGAGGATGACAAAGTTGACCCCATGTATCAGAAATCTTCCCTATGAGGATAGACTGATGGCCCTGAATCTGCATTCTCTAGAGAGGCGGAGAATTAGGGAAGATATGACTGAGGTGTATAAATGGAAAACAGGAATAAATAAAGGGGATGTAAATAGCGTGCTAAAAATATCTAGCATAGACAGGACTCGCAGCAATGGCTTTAAATTGGAAAAGTTCAGACTCGGGAAGGATATAGGAAAGCACTGGTTTGGTAATAGAGTTGTGGATGAGTGGAACAAATTCCCGAGTGCAGTTATAGAAGCTAAAACATTATGTGGTTTTAAAAATAGGTTAGATAAATACTTGAGTGGGTGTGGGTGGGTGTGAGTTGGACGTAACTAGTTTGTGCTACTAGGTCAGATGCCGTGATCCTTCCTTAAGTGAACGTGACCTGACTTGACTAGGTTGGGGCATTGGCTTAAGCCGGTAGGAGAGTTGGACATGCCTCGCATAGGCCAGTAGGCCTGCTGCAGTGTTCCTTCTTTATGTTCTTATGTTTATTGTGGAAACGTTTCCACAATAAAGATACCCGAGTGTTGCACATATGTCTAATTTATCACCAACGGAAGGAATGAGAGGTAACCAGGCCTAAATCACACGAGGGGAAGGATAGATACAATTCACTGCATCAAGAGCCCTCCTCCCCCACAATGAAGAGACCGTGACTAACATACCACAAACCGAAAATTTAAACTGGACAACAAAATAGGTTTAAAAAAATCGAATCAAATCAAGTTAGTAAATAGATGATCCAACCCACAGATATATATATAAATATATATTATATATATAAATATATATATATATATATGCAAAAGGATCACAGTAAACAGGTGATATTACAATATTCAGAACAACCACTGTGAAAAAATAGTGAAAATCCAAGAGCTTTCGCTTGGAATTTCACTATTTCTTCACAGTGGTTGTTCTGTGTGTCTATATATAATATATATATATATATATATATATATATATATATATATATATATATATATATATATATATATATATATATATATATATATACATAATATGCATTAAGATCACAGTAAACAGAGTGATTTTAAAATATGCAAAACAACCACTGTGAAAGAATAGTAAAATTCCAAGCGCTTTCGTGACTACTCACATTGACAAAGTGAGTAGTCACGAAAGCGATTGGAATTTCGCTATTCTTTCAGTGGTTTTGTATATATATATATATATATATATATATATATATATATATATATATATATATATATATATATATATATATATATATATATATATATATATATTTATATATATATATATATATATATATTTATATATATATATATATATATATACATTATATATATATATATATATATATATATATATTATATTATATATATATATATATATATATATATATTATATTATATATATATATTTATATATATATATTATATTATATATATATATTTATATATATATACATATATATTATATATATATATATATATATATATAATGTATATATATATATGTATATATATAATATAAATATAAATATATATATATATATATATATATATATATATATATATATAAATATATATAAATATATATATATATAAATATATATATAATATATATAATATATATATATATAAATATATAAATATATATATATATATATATATATATATATATATATATATATATATATATATCCCTATATACGGATTAATAAGTACCCTGGCACAGAATAACTACAATAAACGATATAGAAACACAGAGGGAAGAGGAGAGGGAAGGAGAAAGGAGAGAGATACGGAGGGGACAGAGAGAAAGGGGAGGGAGGAGATGAGAGAGGGGATGAGAGAGGGAACGAGAGAGGGAACGAGAGAGGGAACGAGAGGGAACGAGAGAATTGAACGAGAGAGGGAACGAGAGAGGGAACGAGAGAGGGAACGAGAGAGGGAACGAGAGAGGGAACGAGAGAGGGAACGAGAGAGGGAACGAGAGAGGGAACGAGAGAGGGAACGAGAGAGGGAACGAGAGAGGGAACGAGAGAGGGAACGAGAGAGGGAATGAGAGAGGGAATGAGAGAGGGAAAGAGTGAGAGGAGATAGAGAAAAACAGTGAGAGAGGGAGGGAAGGGAGGGAGCCCTTGGGACCCAGGAAAGGAGAGCATGAGTGCGCACACTCTCCCTGGCTCGATCACTATTGCTCTCTCCCTCTCTCTTTCTTCCCTCTCTCTTTCCGGCCTCTACTCTCTTGCTCCCTCCCTCGCTCTCTCTGGCTACTTTGACCCCGGCCCTATGGCTCTCACTTGCTCTTCTTCCACCCTGTCAACAAGAACACATTCGCTGAAAGTTCTTTAACCTCCCTAGCACCAGCAGTAATAGTAGTACTAGCCGCGGTAGTGATAGTATTAATAGTAGCAATAGCGGTCGCAGTAGTAGTGGTGGTAGCAAGAGTAGTCGTAGTGACAGTAGTAGTAGCCGAAAAGTAGCAGTAGCCGAAATTACAGTAGTAACAGCAGCAGTAGTAATAGTAGTAGCAGCACCAGCAGTAGTAGTAATAGTTGCAGTAGTCCCAGTAGTAATAGCAGTAATAGAAACAGCTATATATATATATATATATATATATATATATATATATATATATATATATATATATATATATATATATATATATATATATATATATATATAATTTGTGTGTGTATTATAATACCGGTATCATTATCATCAGTCACCAATAATTAAGGTAATTAAGTGACACTGCCTGTTATTAATGTAATTCTCAAAGGGTAATTAAGATTTAATGGCCTCACCAACTATCGCTTACGGCATTCCCTTGACAAATGGTCTCATGTTGCTGATTTCAGTCAAATGGTCTCCGTCACATTCAGTTCACTGCTACATCGTCAGCTAATTCAGTAGATTCACTGCCATATGGTATACTACACAGTCGTTTCAGTGCTAAATTATCTATTTCACAGTCAATGCACTGTTCAATTCTTTTCATAGTTCACTGCTAAATGGTATGCCATCTCGGTCAATTAACTGCTAAATGGCCTGCCATTTCAATGGATTCACTGCTTAATAATCCATGTCATAGTCAGTTCACAAAGTAATTTATATTTGTTTCACAGTCTTATATAACCTATTTCACTGCCAAATCCTCGTTCGTCACGCATAATTTGACCACCAAAAAAGTGCTGACAGCCCCAGTCAAACTGTTTACTCTCACCGATCTCACTGGCAGTCTCTTCTGACATTTCACTGTAATATACAGTCAAATACACTGCATATACGCAGTGCGTTTCCACCAGTGTTCCCTGGATCCTGGTTCCATGGTCCTCTTAATTCAAACAAAATGTCCCTACTAATTCTTCTTATGATAAGTAAGACAGAATTAGCTTCTGCTAACTCGTCTGTGCTCGACTGAAGAAGCCTACTGTGCAGGCGAAACGTTTCGGAATAAAGATACCTAACTGATGCACATGTGTCTTACTTATCAACCTGTCGGTATTGTATACCATTATCATACTAACTTCTTCCTAAGTTTCTATACATAAAGATTACTTCAAAATGATACAATGTTTGTACAAGGGTGAATGACATTTAGGTGTGCACGCAGAAAGCCCCTGGACTCACGAAATCGCAGTGACACGATTGCAAGCAAACCATACCACGGGTGGGGCTTGAACCCGATGTCAGAGAGCTGTAAAACTCCCCTTAATATGCAGAGCATTTCGGGCAAACTAAAGCCTATCTTAAGATTCTTATAATTACTTGCTTATACATACACTCTCTTAAGTTCTTCCTTGTTCTACTCTCCTCTAAGGTCATCAAGTTCAGTTTCTTCTATCTTTAGAATTAAAATAATCCTTGAAGTGAAATAATCATTACGGGAAGCGGTGAACTTACGTGGGTCATGGAGGCTCAATCCTCCGCCCGAAATTGCACATGAGTAAAAGGCTGCCACAATAAAATGTCACATTAGCTGCATTTGTGTCTTTTTACTTAACAGCTTTATGCAGAGCGAAACGTTGCCCCCAGTCAATACTTACTGAACCTGTACTGTTGACAGCGCAATACTTGCTTCCCAGTACTGACCTCTCAGTTGTCTATATGTAGTCATCATTACACGAGGGATGGATGACTGGAGTTATCACTACCTCCAGTAACTCACTAATGTTAGTTACACCTATAGTAACTTACTTATGTTACAAAGTCATCATTACACGTGGGACGGGTGACTGGGGTTATCACTACCTCCAGTTACTGATGTTACAAAGTCATCATTACACGGGGGACGGGTGACTGGGGTTATCACTACCTCCAGTTACTGATGTTACAAAGTCATCATTACACGGGGGACGGGTGACTGGGGTTATCACTACCTCCAGTTACTGATGTTACAAAGTCATCATTACACGAGGGACGGGTGACTGGGGTTATCACTACCTCCAGTTACTGATGTTACAAAGTCATCATTACACGGGGGACAGGTGACTGGGGTTATCACTACCTCCAGTTACTGATGTTACAAAGTCATCATTACACGAGGGACGGGTGACTGGGGTTATCACTACCTCCAGTTACTGATGTTACAAAGTCATCATTACACGAGGGACAGGTGACTGGGGTTATCACTACCTCCAGTTACTGATGTTACAAAGTCATCATTACACGAGGGACGGGTGACTGGGGTTATCACTACCTCCAGTTACTGATGTTACAAAGTCATCATTACACGAGGGACAGGTGACTGGGGTTATCACTACCTCCAGTTACTGATGTTACAAAGTCATCATTACACGAGGGACGGGTGACTGGGGTTATCACTACCTCCAGTTACTGATGTTACAAAGTCATCATTACACGAGGGACGGGTGACTGGGGTTATCACTACCTCCAGTTACTGATGTTACAAAGTCATCATTACACGAGGGACAGGTGACTGGGGTTATCACTACCTCCAGTTACTGATGTTACAAAGTCATCATTACACGAGGGACGGGTGACTGGGGTTATCACTACCTCCAGTTACTGATGTTACAAAGTCATCATTACACGAGGGACAGGTGACTGGGGTTATCACTACCTCCAGTTACTGATGTTACAAAGTCATCATTACACGGGGGACGGGTGACTGGGGTTATCACTACCTCCAGTTACTGATGTTACAAAGTCATCATTACACGAGGGACAGGTGACGGGGGTTATCACTACCTCCAGTTACTGATGTTACAAAGTCATCATTACACGGGGGACGGGTGACGGGTTATCACTACCTCCAGTTACTGATGTTACAAAGTCATCATTACACGAGGGACGGGTGACTGGGGTTATCACTACCTCCAGTTACTGATGTTACAAAGTCATCATTACACGAGGGACAGGTGACTGGGGCTATCACTACCTCCAGTTACTGATGTTACAAAGTCATCATTACACGAGGGACAGGTGACGGGTTATTTCCGCCAGCTAGTCATTGGTATTACACTTACATGACTTGCCACACTTGGACTGTCGCTTCATCAAATTAGACTATTACTTACCAAATTGGACTTTCACTTATCAAATTGGACTATCATTTCATCAAACTGGACTATCACTTCATCAAACTGGGACTGTCACTTCATCAACCCAGACTATCACTTTATCAAACTGGACTACAACCATCAAACTGGATTCGAACCTATTCCTTCGGTTGTGAACCAAACTTTCTACTACTTGAACTGCAGAAGCCACTGAGGAGACTACAGTAAACTGTAATGTAGATAAATGGTTCAGAGAACCGACAAGTTAATAAATTAGACATATGTCCAAGTGTTGCACATGTGTCTAATTTATCTACAGTAAACTGCTAGAGGCAACTGCTACACTGCTTGAAAACTGCAAATGAAGAAGTGAAAACCCCAGTAACCCGACTGAAATCCACAGCACGGTTGTTGGGAGGGTTCCGTGGAGATATGATGGTTGGATATAAACACACTTGTTAGGTTGTATACACTTATATTAGCAAAGTTGTGAGAGGGAAGGCCCAACCTAGCCTGTCGCCTGTAGGTCTATCCGTGAACCGAGAAAGGGACAGGGTGACTCCCGCCCACAAGCAGCACTGTGTGACATCACATGTTAGCCACTGAGGCTAGCAAGGGGTCGTCTATATAATACATATGGGTGGTACTATGATATTCAGTTATGGTACACAACACATACAGGGGATCAGCAACTATGCTGACACGGTGACTAGGACTATGCAGGAAGGTATGGGCGGATTGTATATTGCTACTGTGAAATAAGACATGTGCAGTGTTAGATATTTTATTAAGGAAATATTTCGTCATGATTGGCTTCATTTCCTCAGTGTTTTATACCATCTCTAACCAATATTGCACAAAAAAAGCACAGGAGAGAGCAGCTTACGACGATGTTTCGTGACCTTGTAACGAAACGTCCTAAGCTTTTCTATCCTATGTTAGGTAAAAAGACACAAGTGCAACTAATGCGACATTTTATTGCGGCAACGTTTCGCTCTCCATGAGCTTTGTCGCATTTGTTGCACTTGTGTCCTTTTAGTTAATATATCGTCGGTAATTCTACCAACATTATTACATTGTCTTTCCTATGTGCGAGGTTTTTTGTGTAGTGTTCCAGTCACGGTATTGTAACGTTTTGTTCTTACCCATATTGCTAGTGTCAAGCCTTTCGTACGATTCTCCAAGGGAAACTAATTTGCAAACTGGACTAGAAGAAACACATGGGCTGGCGTGACTGCTGGGTTCCCAATGCATAAACTAATGCCCAAGAGACGGAGATCAGCTTCTCAAGTGTGGGAGGAGGTTAATAAGAGAGGCAGAAGTAAGGCAGTAGCCGCCGCCCCACCAGGGTCACCGCTGGCTTCCAGTCTGTAGCTGACATATGACAGTGTGGCGTCTCTGAGAAAAGATACTTCGATATTTGGAGATGAAGCAAAACTGAGGCAAGGACATATAAGGACTGCAAGGAAACTCTGAACAGGAGAATCTAAACATGCAACAGAAGAATCTCAACAAGCAACCGGAGAATCTCAACAAGCAACAGGAGAATCTCAACAAGCAACGGGAGAATCTCAACAAGCAACGGGAGAATCGGAAAAAAACAAGAGACTCTAGACAAGCTTGCCTAGTTGACCAGGCAAGCACCAAAAGAGCCTGGCCCATGGCCGGGTTACGAGAGTAGTGAAACTCTCAAAACTCTTCAGAGGTTTATCACGGGTAAAAGGTAAACAACTTGAGAGTAAACAAGCCCCAAGAAAATCTGAAACACCAAGAAAATCCGAACAAGGAACAGGAGAATGTGAACAAGATGGAAAATCTGAATATGCAACAGGAAAATCTGAAGCAAAAGAACAATGTCAAGCAACTGGCAGAAGCATGATCAATCATTTAGTGACTGGACTTGAATCGCGGCTAATCCACTATGAAGAGGATTAAAACCAAAACCTGAAAGGGTGGCCACTTGTACGATGACAGCACCTCGCTGTGATCACCTGCAACCTGTAACATACCTGCAGACGGTTTCGACAGTCTTGAACCCTCGCAGCTCGGCCTATGGACAGACTTCCTTGTAGATAAATGGTTCAGAAAACCAACAAGTTGATAAATTAGACACGTATGCAACACTTGGGTATCTTTATTGTGAAAACGTTTCGCCACACTGTGGTTTCATCAGTCCAAGAAAAATAAGAACAGTAAAGATCAGGAGATTGTGGCTGAGGGACTGATTACCTCAATCTCCTGCTATTCATTATTCTTCTTTGTATTGGACTGATGAAGCCACTGTGGCAAAAAGTTTCCACAATAAAGATACCCAAGTGTTGCACATGTGTCTAATTTATCAGACTTTCTTGCTGACTGATCCACTAGGCCTAGGGTATTGCTTCCAGTGGCCCACACAATTTGCAAAGCTGGCGAAATGTATTTCAGACTGGTGAACAAGGAGGCATCCGTAACGCTGTACATATTACGAGATGGAGTGTGCAGCACCACCACCATGAACCCGGGCCGCAAGACTAGGAAAATTTTTCAAACTGATTAAGATGGCTTGGTGTTAGGTTAAGTTGGTTTAGGGTGGGCTGCCAAAAGCAACAGCTTAGTGGACCAGGCAATCAACAGGGAGGCCTAACCCAGGCTGGGCCACAGAAACAGGAAAGCTCCCGAAACAGGTCAGGGGTTTCAGAAGTCAACGCCCCCGCGGCCCGGTCCGTGACCAGGCCTCGCGGTGGATCAGAGCCTCATCAACCAGGCTGTTACTGCGGGCGGTGCTTCCTTATTATTATTATACAGCAACTGGGGAATGCAACCTGATTCTAACCAGACGTAATTCTAAGGAAAACAGAGAGAGAGAGAGAGAGAGAGAGAGAGACAGACAGACAGACAGAGAAATAGAGTTGTTTAAACGTTCTCTCCAGGTGCAGTTTCGCAACACTATATATATACTGAGGTGTTGGTATACACCAGCAAGTGCGTATCTATAAATATACACCAAGAGGTGTACATGTGTATATATCTCAGCGTATATACTCCGTGTTTACTTTAATCCCTCCATCATGAATTAAAATCTTGAATTTGGTGTACACCTGAATTCCAACCTTAATGACCCTCTAGTAGTCCACTAGGCATCAGAGCTAAGTATCCAACAAGTTACAGGTTACGTTACAAGTTACCTAACAAGAAATCTAACAAGGCACACCTCACACCACTAATCGCTGTAGTCAGTTACAAGAGGACCCCATCTCTCCACATCAAACAAGACAAGTGTCTTCTCGACGAGTGCCTTTGACAAAATGGTAACACACACACACACACACAGGTCATGTCAGAAATAATAGCTATCACAGAGACAAAAATACAGAAATTACATCAGATGCCGTATTTCCAGCAGGATACCAAGTGCTAAAGAAAGTCAGAAGAAACAAGGAAGGAGTGCCATGAATAGAAATTTATAGAGTTTTCAAGTGGTGAGAGGAATCAAGAGACTAGAGGAAAAAACGGTTTCATAGAGTGCTCAGTTAAGACTGGAGAGCTCAGAAAAGTAGTTGTAGTGATATACAATCCGCCACCTAATAATAGGAGACCGAGGCACGAATATGCGAAGTGTTGATAAAACGATTTGATGAGGTCTTCTCAGTGGACACAGGGGCAGCACCAGAGACAAAGGAACAGGGAGGCACCGACAAGTACTGGATGTCATCAACACACAAAAAAAGTAAAGAAACCTATAATAAACGAGGATACATTAAAGGCAATGCGACCTGACATGTCACCATGGCTTCTGCAAGAGGGTGCAGAAGCACTGACTGAACCACTAGCTATGATCTTCAATAAATCGATGAATACAGGACAGTTCCCAGAGATCGGGAAGACAGCAAATGTAGTCCCTATACTTAAGAAAGGAAATAGAGTCGTTAAACTACAGATCATTTTCTCTGACATGTATACCCTGTAAGAGAATGGAGCA
>NC_091364.1:490041-522541 GCF_038502225.1 Cherax quadricarinatus | reverse complement strand
CGATAATAAAAATATGTATGATAAACTCGATCCTGATTGAAACCCAATATTACACTGATGAACTCAAAGCAAAATGGCTACCAGGTAACCTACTATTACCATCTCCTCTACTGCACCTGCCATAGAGTTCACTTTCCTAAAACGTCTCCCCCATTCATCCTTCTCTCGCTACGCTCATTTAACACCAAGGTCATGTCATTACCGTTTAGACTCTCATTAAAATCATTCCATGAAGACATTCTTAGGGTTACTTGACCTCGCAGGTTCATTAACCCAGGATAAACCAACAAGGTCAAAATAATGCAGCTTGATTCCATATAGCATTAGGTGTCCCGTAGCTTGGTTGGTAGCGCACTCGGCTCACACACACACTCACACACACACACACACACACACACACACACACACACACACACACACACACACACACACACACACACACACACACACACACACACACAAGAGGTATGATAAAGCTCACGGTTCAGGGAGTGACCTAGCAGCGACCAGTGAAGAGGCGGGACCAGGAGCTTGGACTCGACCCCTGCAACCTCAACTAGGCGAGTACACACTTAGGTCCGTGGCTCGATCCCCGGTAGGGGTGGAAAAATTTGGGCGTTTCCTTAAGACACCTGCTGTCCCTATTCACCTAGCAGTAAATAGGTCCTTGGTGTGGATCGCATCCTGGGGACAAAATTAACCTAATTTGCTTTCTATACAGTAAGTCACTGATATTAGCTATGGTCTGTATAAGTTGCATCATGTACTTGTAGATATAAAAATTATTATTATTTCTATGTGATTTGATACGGATGCTGTCGTACAATTCGTCAGCCGAGTTAAGTTATGATTATGATCATGGGGAAGCACTTAATCCATATGGGTCATACAGCGAATGGGGCACGAGAGATAATCTGGGATGATTACTGGAGGGGGGCCAGCTCCAATTCCTTGGATCAAAAGCCCTTCGGCACCAATGAACCTAACTAAAGGGTAAACTATTTTATGACCTGCATTCAGTATATAAACCACTGTTCTCTTCTTCCCTAAGTATAAATATTTTAAGGTTTAGCTGCTCGATGAATAAGTAACAATGAATCACAAGTGAGAGCACTATGTACCATTATGTACAAATGGTGAAAGATGGTATGGTGATACCGACAAGATGTGGAAAAAGACACTTATGTACAGCTCAGGACATTTATTAGCCACTAGTGGCTTCTTCAGTCCATTAGGATTCTAAATAAATGTCCTGAACTGTATATAAGTGTCTTTTTCCACAGCTGATGGTGCAATCGTGACCAAGAATATCCAATTAGAAATGCCGAGGTATCCTGATCGATACTGCTCCCCACATCCCCTTAATGTAGGTCATTCTACATGCCATCTCACACTACAGCTTTAAGCATTAATTAACCATATTTCCTTTACCAAACAAACCCCGTTTGTCGGTATCACCACAGCATTATCTAACAGATTTTATCGCCACGAATCCCACCACTATCACTACGCAACACTGTATCTGGGACTGACTGTAACCATCTCGAAAACCCTACAAGCGACACTGTATCTGGAGTAACTCCATTTAAGTGTAAAATAAATCCAGTGAAAAGTAGGGAAGCCATATGCATAACAGTGATCCAAGAGTAATTCAACCTGTAACAAGCAGATATTAGAAATACTGCCGGAGCCAACGAAGTCTTCAGGGGCAAACTGGATCACCTCACCTCCGCCATGTGCCAGATCAACTAGGCTGTGATGGCAAAGTGAGCCAGAGGGCCACTAACACCAACAGCCTTGTCGAGAGAAAAAAAAACTCAACGAAGTTTGGTCAAAAGCCGAGCCGGTAGGTAAAAAGCCCTCGAAACTGGTCATAGGTATATGTCCTACACGCACTACAACATCCCCAATGTCACTGTAACCACTCTACAAGCACAAGTTTCACTATCAGGAGGCACTGTAATCATCCCACAAGCACTGCATATAACATCAAGTCACTGTAACTATTCCAAAAGTTTTACTATAAGGTCTCATTATATCCACCCCACAAACACTATACTTGACACTTAGAAGCCACTATAATCACCCTTTCATTACAAGTATCACTATCAGTGTTCACTGTAAGCCCCATAAGCAATAAGTGTGCAAATATAATAGGGACCACTGTAAGCATCTCACAAACACTAAACGTGACACTATAACAGAAGTCACTGAAACTATCCCACAGATACTACAAGCGAGTATCAGGAGTTACTACAACTACTCCACAAACAAGTTATGCTGTATCAAGGAGGTCACTGTAGCCACCCACAAGCACTATAAGTGACTATAAGGTCACTATCCCACAAGCACAAGTAAATTATCAAAGGTCACTCTAACCATCTCACCAGCGATATTATCAGGTGTGGCTGTAGCCATTTCACAGGCACTATAAATGTCACTGTATCAAGGGTCACTGTAACCACCCACAAACACTACGTTACACTGTATCAAGAGGTCACTGTAACCAACCCACAAGCGGGCACTGTAACCATCCCACAAACAGCACTGTATCGGGGCCACTGTAATCTTCCCACAATTACAAGTAACACTAAATCAGGAGTCACTGTAATCAATCCACAAGCACAAGTGACTATCATTTGTCACTGTAAACACCCATCAAATACAAATGACACTGTATCAGGAGTCACTGTAATCAATCCACAAGTTAACATTTCATCAAGGGTAACGTTACCACCCCCACAAGCACATGTATGTCGATGTATCAGGGGTCACTGTAACCACACGCACAAGATGACGCTATCAAGTCACTGTAACCAGCACAAGTGCCACTATCAGATCATCGTAACCACAGCCACTGTAATCACAAGCACTACACATATTACTATCAAGTCACTGTAATCATAAGCACTACAAGTGTCACTATAGTCACTGTAGCCACCCTACGAGCCCAAGTGTCACTAACAGGTCACTAACCACAGCCACTGTAGCTACATGATCTAGAAGTATCACTATCAGGTCACTGTAACCACACCACAAACACAAGTGTCACTATTAAGTCACTAAACACAGCCACTGTAACAAACACTTCAAATGACAATATCAGCTCACTGTACCCACACCACAAGCGTCACTATCAGGTCACTAACCACAGCCACTGTATACCTGGAGGGTGTGTTCACCTGTAACCACTAGTACTACAATGTCACTATCAGGTCACTGTAACCAAGTGGTCACTGTAGTGAACAGGGCAGCTTGCTTGCTAACTCACACTGCTTGGTGAACATCAATCAATACCTAACACTGTCTTGGTGACCTACCACTTCAACTTAACAAAAATCACTAACCACCAGTTTCCTAAGAGTTTTGCTAAATAACTAATCATTTGTCTACGTATAATCATATACAATTTGTTCAATCACCAGTACTCAAATTTACATCATTAGTGATATACAATCGTTCGAATCCCTAACTTTGGGAAGTTCTCCATTTTTTAGGGTACATGTAAATTAAAAGATTCGTGCTGTCGATATAATTAAACTTAACTAAGCAATCGTCTGTATCCCCGTCATATCTGGTCCGAAGAAGGTTTTAGAATTTTTTTTTTTCAATAACACTGCATTTGCACCCAGTCAATATGGTCACTATCACAACTCTCTTTTTTTTATATTACTCGTAGGAATTCGAGTTTCTGGTTTCCATTGCCAAGTAAGTATATCAGTCATTATATCTACTCATGTAGGTGTATCCCTCTTGCTGTCTATTGGTATGTACGCCCAGGGTGGATAACCTGTATGGCCACACACGGGCATAAACTGCACGCATTGCACAATCACCGGGGGGCTTAAACTCAACATACTTTTCCAAATTCACCCCAACACGACTATCCAAAGTACGATTTAAGATGCTAGATGTCGAATTAAGTGCACCAGCAGGTGGTAGACGGCAGGAATGGTTGTAGATTAATGTATATGTGGGGGAAACGGTAATAATGGTGAGTGAGGGTGCAGTACTAGCAACCCCCACGGCTCCAGACAGGTGCCGGTGGAACCCACTACCACTTCCACTGCCCCGAAAATATATAAATCCTTCTCCCCACTTCACCTTCAATATTCCTCTTGACCTCCAAAATGCTTCAGATAATTCTATTTTATAATTTTCTGTAGCCGAAGCTTCAATACAGCTCGATGAATTTGCAATTGACATTTTTTTAATGTCAAATGGTGAATTGGCTACTCTTGAAAATGCACTCTTTCCTTATTTTTTTTAACATCGTCCTGATAAAAGTAATTTTTTTAACAGGATGTTATCAAATGTAACATTTATAAACGAACGTCATCTTGGATCACACGTCCAGCAGGAATTTCTCGAGTGAGACGATATTTTTGCGGAAAATATTTGCAACACTTTTTTTTCACACATCACTAGCCAACTTTTGGAATCATTAACCACAACGAATTTCAACACACCTACAACGCCTTCCACAGACCTCACGCCTAAGGCCATGGCAACGTTTTATGTAGTTCACAAACTTAATCACTGCAATTAATTCATTCTTGCTGCAGTTATCTCAAACTCGTTTTTATTAACCAAATCACATTTTACAAGAATTTTATCGATGGTGTTGATTACATACCACCTGATGGACACCACCATACCACTAGTGGCAAACATCACGTACCACTGAACTAGGATTTTACCTATGGAATAGCCTCTTGAGTGCCTTTAAACTCCATGGCAATGTAAGTTATGGCGTATAAATGCGTTATTAATGCTGAGGAGGACACCATCAGGGCTGCAGCATCCACAGTGAGCAGGCAGCCACCATCGCCGCGTCAGCCACACCACACACCCAATGGCACCCAAACTTCACGCCATTACTGGGCCCAAACCCACACACTAATTACGCATTTGGGCTTACTAGATGCGTATGGAACTTAGATTTCAAGGTGGGTGTTAATTAGGTGAGTGTGGGGAGGTACAGGAGTGAGATAACGATAAATATACGCCAAGCTTACCTCATCTGTAGTGACAGGACGCGGAACGAGAGGTGCGCGAGCCCTCTGACGGTGGCCGGGCGAAGCTGGTGTCCCTACAGTGGCCCCGGCTTCTACCTCCCCTGTGCTGCTGCTGCTGCTGCTGCTGCTGCTGCTGCTGCTGCTGCTGCTGCTGCTGCTGCTGCTGCTGCTGCTGCTGCTGCTGCTGCTGCTGCTGCTGCTGCTGCTGCTGCTGCTGCTGCTGCTGCTGCTGCTGCTGCTGCTGCTGCTGCTGCTGCTGCTGCTGCTGCTGCTGCTGCTGCTGCTGCTGCTGCTGCTGCTGCTGCTGCTGCTGCTGCTGCTGCTGCTGCTGCTGCTGCTGCTGCTGCTGCTGCTGCTGCTGCTGCTGCTGCTGCTGCTGCTGCTGCTGCTGCTGCTGCTGCTGCTGCTGCTGCTGCTGCTGCTGCTGCTGCTGCTGCTGCTGCTGCTGCTGCTGCTGCTGCTGCTGCTGCTGCTGCTAATCACTGGAAGGCTACCAAAAATCCCTGAAAAGCTGCCAAAAATCACTGGAAAGCTTCCAAAAATATCTGGAAGGCTACCAAAAATCTCTGGAAAGCTACCAAAAATCACTATAAAGCCACCAAAAATCACTGGAAAGCTACCAAAAGTCACTGGAAAGCTACCGAAACTCCAGGAAAGCTACCAAAAATCACTGGGAAGCCACCAAAAACTCCAGAAAAGCTACCAAAAATCACTGGATAGCTGTCAAAAATTCATGGAAAGCTCTCAAAAACCACTGGAAAGCTAACAAAAATCATTGGAAAGCTACCAAAAATCCCCGGAAAGTTACCACAAACTCCAGGAAAGCTACCAAAAATCAATGGGAAGCTACTAAAAACTCCACGAAAGCTACCAAAAATCACTGAAGAGCTACCAAAAAATCATAGGAAAGCTACCAAAAATCACTGGAAAGCTACCAAAAATTATTGGAAAGCTACCAAAAATCACTGGAAAGCTACCAAAAATCACTGGAAAGCTACCAAAAATCATTGGAAAGCTACCAAAAATCACTGGAAAGCTACCAAAAATCATTGGAAAGCTACCAAAAATCACTGGAAAGCTATCCTTAAAGGCAAAGACGCCAGTGCTGAACGCCTGAACCTATTAGAAGATGCTTTCTCCATTTTTCACACAAAAACCAGTAATCCCAACTTTATTCATTGTTATTCAGTTGGTAGATTTGTATATAACATAGATAAACCTAAAATATATTATCCTCATCTTAATGTGCATTAATCAATAAAGACAGAAACCGTTTGAAAGAGGTATACTTAAGTAATTTCATGAATAAATACTACGTTATTTTTAAAATAGAATTAGCAAATTGGGCCTACAAGCTATAAAAAGTCCTAGTTTTATTTTAAATAGGGTACACAAGTGTTGGAAATTTGAAGGCAACCAGAAGACTTTTTTCTCCAAGTGAGAAAAAAAAACGCAGTACTAATCCCAACCTTCTAAGATACATCGGTTTTGAAAACTTGAAGCCGATCAGAAAAGGCTTTCTCAAGTTATCGCACCGAAAACAAAACAGGGAAAGGTCTATGTAACATTAACCAGAGGGCGCCTGCACATGTCAGTCGTTGCATGAACCTTTCCCTAGTTACACAACACTAGTATTGAAAATTTGAAGCTGATTGGATGAATGTATGGGGCGTTCTCTTAATGAACGACAATCTTGAAGGAAATAAAACTCAGACAACCACTACGAGGTCCCACTTCGGGGATACCTAATAATCCTATATAACATATTATATACACTGTAGTATACATTGCATTGCGCTTTTCATATATGAGACATATATTCGCTATATAATAATATTAACAGCATAGAAGAAGACTGTCTTTGGATTAACCCACGGTGAGTAAATACACCAGAATATCCCAAGTAAGCTAAGCAGTGTGACACATCCATTGGGATCCTTTGATCCTCTTTCCCCGGATGCCACCCATAATAGTCGATAAAAAACTATTGACTGATAGATGAATAGGGAACAACAAGGTATAAAAAAATTACACTTAGTGTTAACTTTGACACTTAATCATTTGATCATAACCATCAAAACTATGAGTTGTGATATTTACAAAGCACTTTGACCATGCAGGTCACTCAGTGCTTTTAGCAATAAGAAAATATACAAAACACACACACACACGCACACACACACACACACACACACACACACACACACACACACCCACACCCACACACACACACACACACACACACACACACACACACACACACACACACACTCTGAGGTGTCCCTGTTTGCAGATGACGTGAAGTTGATGAGAAGAATTCACTCGATCGAAGACCAGGCAGAACTACAAAGGGATCTGGACAGGCTGCAGACCTGGTCCAGTAATTGGCTCCTGGAGTTCAATCCCACCAAATGCAAAGTCATGAAGATTGGGGAAGGGCAAAGAAGACCGCAGACGGAGTACAGTCTAGGGGGCCAGAGACTACAAACCTCACTCAAGGAAAAAGATCTTGGGGTGAGTATAACACCAGGCACATCTCCTGAAGCGCACATCAACCAAATAACTGCTGCAGCATATGGGCGCCTGGCAAACCTCAGAACAGCATTCCGACATCTTAATAAGGAATCATTCAGGACCCTGTACACCGTGTACGTTAGGCCCATATTGGAGTATGCGGCACCAGTTTGGAACCCACACCTAGCCAAGCACGTGAAGAAACTAGAGAAAGTGCAAAGGTTTGCAACAAGACTAGTCCCAGAGCTAAGAGGTATGTCCTACGAGGAGAGGTTAAGGGAAATCAACCTGACGACACTGGAGGACAGGAGAGATAGGGGGGACATGATAACGACATACAAAATACTGAGAGGAATTGACAAGGTGGACAAAGACAGGATGTTCCAGAGATTGGACACAGTAACAAGGGGACACAGTTGGAAGCTGAAGACACAGATGAATCACAGGGATATTAGGAAGTATTTCTTCAGCCACAGAGTAGTCAGTAAGTGGAATAGTTTGGGAAGCGATGTAGTGGAGGCAGGATCCATACATAGCTTTAAGCAGAGGTATGATAAAGCTCACGGCTCAGGGAGAGTGACCTAGTAGCGATCAGTGAAGAGGCGGGGCCAGGAGCTCGGACTCGACCCCCGCAACCTCAACTAGGTGAGTACAACTAGGTGAGTACACACACACACAGTGGGCACCTGTGACGAGCGGGGTCCTACAGGGGTCGGTCCTAGGACCAGTGCTATTTTTGGTATATGTGAACGACATGATGGAAGGGTTAGACTCAGAAGTGTCGCTGTTCGCAGACGATGTGAAGTTAATGAGGAGAATTAAATCAGATGAGGATCAGGCAGGACTTCAAAGAGACCTGGACAGACTGGACACCTGGTCCAGTAACTGGCTTCTCGAATTTAACCCCGCCAAATGCAAAGTCATGAAGATAGGGGAAGGGCACAGAAGACCGCAGACGGAGTATAGGCTAGGTGGCCAAAGACTGCAAACCACGCTCAAGGAGAAAGATCTTGGGGTGAGTATAACAGCGAGCATGTCTCCGGAAGCACACATCAACCAGATAACTGCTGCAGCATATGAGCGCCTGGCAAACCTGAGAACAGCGTTCCGATACCTTAGTAAGGAATCGTTCAAGACACTGTACATTGTGTACGTCAGGCCCATACTGGAGTATGCAGCACCTGTTTGGAACCCGCACTTGATCAAGCACGTCAAGAAATTAGAGAAAGTGCAAAGGTTTGCGACAAGGTTAGTTCCAGAGCTAAGAGGAATGCCCTATGAAGAAAGGTTAAAGGGAAATCGGCCTGACGACACTGGAGGACAGGAGGGTCAGGGGAGACATGATAACGACATATAAAATATTTCGCGGAATAGACAAGGTGGACAAAGACAGGATGTTCCAGGGAGGGGACACAGAAACAAGAGGTCACAATTGGAAGTTGAAGACTCAGATGAGTCAAAGGGACGTTAGGTAATATTTCTTCAGTCAAAGAGTTGTCAGGCTGTGGAATAGCCTAGAACGTGACGTAGTGGAGGCGGGAACCATACATAGTTTTAAGACGAGGTTTGATAAAGCTCATGGAGCAGGGAGAGAGAGGACCCAGCAGCAACCGGTGAAGAGGCGGGGCCAGGAGCTAGGACTCGACCCCTGCAATCACAAATAGGTGAGTACACACACACACACACACACACAGCTTGGTTATCGGGGATTGCAGACGAAGCGTCATTAACGTCATTCGGTAAGATCGAAGACGTGTGTAGTCCGCTCCAAAAACTCGTCTGCCAAATACATCTCGATCTTCAACAGCGAACTCGACTTAGTTCCCGCTGCCTATACTACCATCAAGGATATCAACACCACTACCATAAATACATTGTTGAAGGGGTATGCACTATCCCATACAACAAATGTGACAAAATCTACGGAGGTGAGTCATCCAGAGGCCTGCACAGCAAATTTCAGAACACAAATATGCCAGCAGAAGGGACAACCTAAGCAATGTATTACGCTGTGATTCCCCACAACCACTTAATAAATCGGAAAGGTACACTGTTAATAATCCAGGAGGACGACTCCCAGAGAAGATGCTTTAAATCTGCACTCATCAATACGGACACTGCACTCATTAACTGGCAAGTTGATGAATCAACTTTTCAGTATTGTACACCATTAATAATATGGTACTCGTCTGGTATAGTAACACCTTGGTGTCTTGGTACAGAGGATATCATCTTCAATCATATTACTCAACTACTTACTGACAAGGCCGATTTCCACTAGTGGGTTCCGTCCTCAAAGTGCTGTGCATCAGGTTCGGCTCCTGTCTCCTGTCTCCTCGTGTCTCTAATTTAGGTTATGGGATTAAACACCTTCTTCGAAGACTATGGGATCAAGCACCGCTCATCAGTATAAATGTCACTAATGTATTTGACAGAAGAAACCCTGTACACAGGAGAAACATTGAGGAAACTCAGCAAGAGAAACAAACATGGAAGTCATGACTTAGAATTAGATGATGACAGTAAGAGCAACAAACATGGAAGTCATGACTTAGAATTAGATGATGACAGTAAGAGAGACAAACATGGTGGTCATGACCGAGATCATGACAATCAAGAGAAAGCATAACAAAGAGAAATTAAGCAAACCTAAAACAAGCGAGTGTATGGCTATTGTTCTCAAAACAACCTATCCTTTTACATAGTTTTCCCTACGTTTCCCATGAATAAATGGTAATTCTGAACCTTCCCTCTAATTAAAAAAAACTTATTCATCTTTTAGGTAACTGTAAATGAGGGTAGAGTACATAAATATATTACTAAATGCATATTTAATAAGTTTAATTTAATATATTTATATGCACCCCATACCCATCCTATGGACGGTAGACAAAATATTAGTCACATAATGGCCCAGAGACCATTCCTCAGTGTAATGGGAACTAAGCAAGTTGAAGTTGTAATAAACTATTCATAAGTTTATGGCTTGGTTATAGTCATAACGAGTTGTTAATTCAGAAAAGAAATCGGTCACAAAAACATTATAAGTCAGTACCAGAGATACAATTTCTGACTCCTGCTGCACCAATACCTCTGCTACTCCCTTCGACCTTCCCACGAGTTTATTGAGTTTGAGATAAGTTCCACCGTCGTTCACACCGGACTGACGACACCACTTGAACCACAGAAGATATGCTATGCCCGACCACAGGGCGTCTTCGATGACTGTAGTCAACTGCTACACCATTTGGGTGTCCCGTGGCTCAGTTGGCAACGCAATTGCCTCACACACTGAGTGTCCATGGCTCAATCCCCGGCATGGGTGGAAACGTTGCGCATGTTTCTCTAAACCTACTGGCCCTGTTCACCTAACAGTAAGTGGGTACCTGGGTGTTAGTCGACTGGTGTGGGTGGCTTCCTGGGGGACAAGACTAAAGGACCTTCAATAGAAATAAGACAGACAATCCTCGATGAGGCACTGACTTTCTTGGGTTATCCTGGATGGCTAATTTTCCGGGTTAAAAATCCGAACAAATCTTGTTATCTTAAGAAGACACACCGGACCTTTGTCATAGGGTTGATGTCCCACTTAAACCGAGAAGGACACGCCGGACCCTCGTCATATGGCTGCCCTCGCTATAGCCCTGTATACGGTACCCTAGTTATACTAACTCCGACACTCTTGGGGTAGCCAGTGACGGGTTACCATTTAGAAAAAGATCAGGAGTTCGTCTCTAGCGAATATATTGACATCGTCAGCCCCGACACCTCTGGCAGCTCGATCTAGACAAGCCCCGGAAACATTCAAGTAATACGTTGTGTTGTGAGGGCGGGTTGACCACAAAACTATTTTCAATAAAAATATATTTAGTTTTACCTTATAACTCACAATCCTTTAAATTGTTATTTATAATATTTTTATTATGTTTTTATAAGCACATCGGCGGTTTCCCACCAGGGCAGGGTGACCCAAAAAAGAAGAAATTTCATCATCATTCACTCCATCACTGCCTTGCCAGAGGCGTGTTTACACTACAGTTATAAACTGCAACATTAACACCCCTCCTTCAGAGTGCCGGCACTGTACTTCCCATCTCCAGGACTCAAGTCCGGCCTGCCGGTTTCCCTGATTCCCTTCATAAATGTTACCTTGCTTACACTCCAACAGCGCGTCAAGTCCTAAAAACCATTTGTCTCCAATCGCTCCTAACACGCTCACGCACGCTTGCTGGAAGTCCAAGCCCCTCGCACACAAAACCTCTTTTACCCCCTGCCTCCAACCTTTCCTAGACCGACTCCTACCCCTCCTTCCCTCCACTACAGATTTATACACTCTCGAAGTCAATCTATTTCGTTTCATCCTCTCTACATGTCCAAACCATCTCAATAACCCTTTCTCAGCCCTCTGGATAATAGTTTTGGTAATCCCGCACCTCCTCCTAATCTCCAAACTACAGATTCTCTGCATTATATTCACACCACACATTGCCCTCAGACATGACATCTCCACTGCCTCCAGCCTTCTCCCTGTTGCAACATTCACAACCCATGCTTCACACCCATATAATAGCGTTGGTATAGCTACACTTTCATACATTTCCTTTTTTGCCTCCATGGAAATGTTCTTTGTCTCCACAGACTCCTCGGTGCACCACTCACCTTCTTCCCTTCGTCAATTCTATGATTCACCTCATCTTTCATAGACCCATCTGCTGACACGTGCATTTCTATCTGAATACATTCACCTCCTCCATACTCTCTCCCTCCAATCTGATATCCAGTCTTCCGTTACCTAATTGTTTTGTTATCCTCATCACCTTATTGTTTCCTATATTCACTTTTAATTTCCTTCTTTTACATACACTACCAAATTCATCAACCTCTGCAACTTCTCTTCAGAATCTCCCAAAAGCACAGTGTCATCAGCAAAGAGCAACTGTGACAACTCCCACTTTGTGTGAGATTCTTTATCTTTTAACCCAATACCTCTTGCCAAGGCCCTAGCATTCACTTCTCTTGCAACTCCATCTATAAACATATTGAATAATAATAATAATAATAATAATAATAATAATAATAATAATAATAATAATAATAATAAATTTATTTATTTTCTGCAGTATACAGACAATGTAGTTTACGTGTAATAAAATAATATTAGGGACAAGAACGCCAGTAACATGCGATGTATTTCAGTCATTAACTCCTTCATTCCTCCACTCAACCTAGTACCTCCATGGTGGGCTGCTGTCTACCAGCCGCACTTAACCTAGTACCTCCATGGTGGGCTGCTGTCTACCAGCCGCACTTAACCTAGTACCTCCATGGTGGGCTGCTGTCTACCAGCCGCACTTAACCTAGTACCTCCATGGTGGGCTGCTGTCTACCAGCCGCACTTAACCTAGTACCTCCATGGTGGGCTGCTGTCTACCAGCCGCACTTAACCTAGTACCTCCATGGTGGGCTGCTGTCTACCAGCCTCACTCAGCCTAGTACCTCCATGGTGGGCTGCTGTCTACCAGGCTCACTCAGCCTAGTACCTCCATGGTGGGCTGCTGTCTACCAGCCTCACTCAGCCTAGCACCTCCATGGTGGGCTGCTGTCTACCAGCCGCACTTAGCCTAGCACCTCCATGGTGGGCTGCTGTTTACCAGCCGCACTTAGCCTAGTACCTCCATGGTGGGCTGCTGTCTACCAGCCTCACTCAGCCTAGTACCTCCATGGTGGGCTGCTGTCTACCAGCCTCACTAAGCCTAGCACCTCCATGGTGGGCTGCTGTCTACCAACCTCACTCAGCCTAGTACCTCCATGGTGGGCTGCTCTCTACTAGCCTCACTCAGCCTAGCACCTCCATGGTGGGCTGCTGTCTACCAGCCTCACTCAGCCTAGTACCTCCATGGTGGGCTGCTGTCTACCAGCCTCACTCAGCCTAGTACCTCCATGGTGGGCTGTTGTCTACCAGCCTCACTCAGCCTAGTACCTCCATGGTGGGCTGCTGTCTACCAGCCTCACTCAGCCTAGCACCTCCAAGGTGGGCTGCTGTCTACCAACCTCACTCAGCCTAGTACCTCCATGGTGGGCTGCTGTCTACCAGCCTCACTCAGCCTAGTACCTCCATGGTGGGCTGCTGTCTACCAGCCGCACTTAACCTAGTACCTCCATGGTGGGCTGCTGTCTACCAGCCGCACTTAACCTAGTACCTCCATGGTGGGCTGCTGTCTACCAGCCGCACTTAGCCTAGTACCTCCACGGTGGGCTGCTGTCTACCAGCCTCACTCAGCCTAGTACCTCCATGGTGGGCTGCTGTCTACCAGCCTCACTCAGCCTAGCACCTCCATGGTGGGCTGCTGTCTACCAACCTCACTCAGCCTAGTACCTCCATGGTGGGCTGCTGTCTACTAGCCTCACTCAGCCTAGCACCTCCATGGTGGGCTGCTGTCCACCAGCCTCACTCAGCCTAGTACCTCCATGGTGGGCTGCTGTCTACCAGCCTCACTCAGCCTAGTACCTCCATGGTGGGCTGCTGTCTACCAGCCTCACTCAGCCTAGTACCTCCATGGTGGGCTGCTGTCTACCAGCCTCACTCAGCCTAGCACCTCCAAGGTGGGCTGCTGTCTACCAACCTCACTCAGCCTAGTACCTCCATGGTGGGCTGCTGTCTACCAGCCTCACTCAGCCTAGTACCTCCATGGTGGGCTGCTGTCTACCAGCCTCACTCAGCCTAGTACCTCCATGGTGGGCTGCTGTCTACCAGCCTCACTTAGCCTAGTACCTCCATGGTGGGCTGCTGTCTACCAGACTCACTCAACCTAGTACCTCCATGGTGGGTTGCTGTCTACCAGCCTCACTCAACATAGTACCTCCATGGTGGGCTGCTGTCTACCAGCCTCACTTAGCCTAGTACCTCCATGGTGGGCTGCTGTCTACCAGCCTCACTCAGCCTAGTACCTCCATGGTGGGTTGCTGTCTACCAGAATCACTCAGCCTAGTACCTCCATGGTGGGCTGCTGTCTACCAGCCTCACTCAGCCTAGTACCTCCATGGTGGGCTGCTGTCTACCAGCCTCACTCAGCCTAGTGCCTCCATGATGAGCTGCTGTCTACCAGCCTCACTCAGCCTAGTACCTCCATGATGGGCTGCTGTCTACCAGCCTCACTCAGCCTAGTACCTCCATGATGGGCTGCTCTCTACCAGCCTCACTCAGCCTAGTACCTCCATGGTGGGCTGCTGTCTACCAGCCTCACTCAGCCTAGTACCTCCATGATGGGCTGCTGTCTACCAGCCTCACTCAGCCTAGTACCTCCATGGTGGGCTGCTGTCTACCAGCCTCACTCAGCCTAGTACCTCCATGGTGGGCTGCTGTCTACCAGCCTCACTCAGCCTAGTACCTCCATGGTGGGCTGCTGTCTACCAGCCTCACTCAGCCTAGTACCTCCATGATGGGCTGCTGTCTACCAGCCTCACTCAGCCTGGTACCTCCATGGTGGGCTGCTGTCTACCAGCCTCACTCAGCCTAGTACCTCCATGGTGGGCTGCTGTCTACCAGCCTCACTCAGCCTAGTACCTCCATGGTGAGCTGCTGTCTACCAGCCTCACTCAGCCTAGTACCTCCATGATGGGCTGCTGTCTACCAGCCTCACTCAGCCTAGTACCTCCATGGTGGACTGCTGTCTACCAGCCTCACTCAGCCTAGTACCTCCATGGTGGGCTGCTGTCTACCAGCCTCACTCAGCCTAGTACCTCCATGGTGGGCTGCTGTCTACCAGCCTCACTCAGCCTAGTACCTCCATGATGGGCTGCTGTCTACCAGCCTCACTCAGCCTAGTACCTCCATGGTGGGCTGCTGTCTACCAGCCTCACTCAGCCTAGTACCTCCATGGTGGGCTGCTGTCTACCAGCCTCACTCAGCCTAGTACCTCCATGGTGGGCTGCTGTCTACCAGCCTCACTCAGCCTAGTACCTCCATGATGGGCTGCTGTCTACCAGCCTCACTCAGCCTAGTACCTCCATGGTGGGCTGCTGTCTACCAGCCTCACTCAGCCTAGTACCTCCATGGTGGACTGCTGTCTACCAGCCTCACTCAGCCTAGTACCTCCATGGTGGGCTGCTGTCTACCAGCCTCACTCAGCCTAGTACCTCCATGGTGGGCTGCTGTCTACCAGCCTCACTCAGCCTAGTACCTCCATGTTGGACTGCTGTCTACCAGCCTCACTCAGCCTAGTACCTCCATGGTGGGTTGCTGTCTACCAGCCTCACTCAGCCTAGTACCTCCATGGTAGGCTGCTGTCTACCAGCCTCACTCAGCCTAGTACCTCCATGGTGGGCTGCTGTCTACCAGCCTCACTCAGCCTAGTACCTCCATGGTGGGCTGCTGTCTACCAGCCTCACTCAGCCTAGCACCTCCATGGTGGGCTGCTGTCTACCAGCCTCACTCAGCCTAGTACCTCCATGTTGGGCTGCTGTCTACCACCCTCACTCAGCCTAGCACCTCCATGGTGGGCTGCTGTCTATCAGCCTCACTCAGCCTAGTACCTCCATGGTGGACTGCAGTCTACCAGCCTCACTCAGCCTAGCACCTCCATGGTGGGCTGCTGTCTACCAGCCTCACTCAGCCTAGAACCTCCATGGTGGGCTGCTGTCTACCAGCCTCACTCAGCCTAGTACCGCCATGGTGGGCTGCTGTCTACCAGCCTCACTCAGCCTAGTACCTCCATGGTGGGCTGCTGTCTACCAGCCTCACTCAGCCTAGTACCTCCATGGTGGGCTCCTGTCTACCAGCCTCACTCAGCCTAGTACCTCCATGGTGGACTGCTGTCTACCAGCCTCACTCAGCCTAGTACCTCCATGGTGGACTGCTGTCTACCAGCCTCACTCAGCCTAGTACCTCCATGGTGGGCTGCTGTCTACCAGCCTCACTCAGCCTAGCACCTCCATGGTGGACTGCTGTCTACCAGCCTCACTCAGCCTAGCACCTCCATGGTGGGCTGCTGTCTACCAGCCTCACTCAGCCTAGTGCCTCCATGATGAGCTGCTGTCTACCAGCCTCACTCAGCCTAGTACCTCCATGATGGGCTGCTGTCTACCAGCCTCATTCAGCCTAGTACCTCCATGATGGGCTGCTCTCTACCAGCCTCACTCAGCCTAGTACCTCCATGGTGGGCTGCTGTCTACCAGCCTCACTCAGCCTAGTACCTCCATGATGGGCTGCTGTCTACCAGCCTCACTCAGCCTAGTACCTCCATGGTGGGCTGCTGTCTACCAGCCTCACTCAGCCTAGTACCTCCATGGTGGGCTGCTGTCTACCAGCCTCACTCAGCCTAGTACCTCCATGGTGGGCTGCTGTCTACCAGCCTCACTCAGCCTAGTACCTCCATGATGGGCTGCTGTCTACCAGCCTCACTCAGCCTGGTACCTCCATGGTGGGCTGCTGTCTACCAGCTTCACTCAGCCTAGTACCTCCATGGTGGGCTGCTGTCTACCAGCCTCACTCAGCCTAGTACCTCCATGGTGAGCTGCTGTCTACCAGCCTCACTCAGCCTAGTACCTCCATGATGGGCTGCTGTCTACCAGCCTCACTCAGCCTAGTACCTCCATGGTGGACTGCTGTCTACCAGCCTCACTCAGCCTAGTACCTCCATGGTGGGCTGCTGTCTACCAGCCTCACTCAGCCTAGTACCTCCATGGTGGGCTGCTGTCTACCAGCCTCACTCAGCCTAGTACCTCCATGATGGGCTGCTGTCTACCAGCCTCACTCAGCCTAGTACCTCCATGGTGGGCTGCTGTCTACCAGCCTCACTCAGCCTAGTACCTCCATGGTGGGCTGCTGTCTACCAGCCTCACTCAGCCTAGCACCTCCATGGTGGACTGCTGTCTACCAGCCTCACTCAGCCTAGCACCTCCATGGTGGGCTGCTGTCTACCAGCCTCACTCAGCCTAGTGCCTCCATGATGAGCTGCTGTCTACCAGCCTCACTCAGCCTAGTACCTCCATGGTGGGCTGCTGTCTACCAGCCTCACTCAGCCTAGTACCTCCATGGTGGACTGCTGTCTACCAGCCTCACTCAGCCTAGTACCTCCATGGTGGGCTGCTGTCTACCAGCCTCACTCAGCCTAGTACCTCCATGGTGGGCTGCTGTCTACCAGCCTCACTCAGCCTAGTACCTCCATGGTGGACTGCTGTCTACCAGCCTCACTCAGCCTAGTACCTCCATGGTGGGTTGCTGTCTACCAGCCTCACTCAGCCTAGTACCTCCATGGTAGGCTGCTGTCTACCAGCCTCACTCAGCCTAGTACCTCCATGGTGGGCTGCTGTCTACCAGCCTCACTCAGCCTAGTACCTCCATGGTGGGCTGCTGTCTACCAGCCTCACTCAGCCTAGCACCTCCATGGTGGGCTGCTGTCTACCAGCCTCACTCAGCCTAGTACCTCCATGTTGGGCTGCTGTCTACCACCCTCACTCAGCCTAGCACCTCCATGGTGGGCTGCTGTCTATCAGCCTCACTCAGCCTAGTACCTCCATGGTGGACTGCTGTCTACCAGCCTCACTCAGCCTACCACCTCCATGGTGGGCTGCTGTCTACCAGCCTCACTCAGCCTAGAACCTCCATGGTGGGCTGCTGTCTACCAGCCTCACTCAGCCTAGTACCGCCATGGTGGGCTGCTGTCTACCAGCCTCACTCAGCCTAGTACCTCCATGGTGGGCTGCTGTCTACCAGCCTCACTCAGCCTAGTACCTCCATGGTGGGCTGCTGTCTACCAGCCTCACTCAGCCTAGTACCTCCATGGTGGACTGCTGTCTACCAGCCTCACTCAGCCTAGTACCTCCATGGTGGACTGCTGTCTACCAGCCTCACTCAGCCTAGTACCTCCATGGTGGGCTGCTGTCTACCAGCCTCACTCAGCCTAGCACCTCCATGGTGGACTGCTGTCTACCAGCCTCACTCAGCCTAGCACCTCCATGGTGGGCTGCTGTCTACCAGCCTCACTCAGCCTAGTACCTCCATGGTGGGCTGCTGTCTACCAGCCTCACTCAGCCTAGTACCTCCATGGTGGGCTGCTGTCTACCAGCCTCACTCAGCCTAGTACCTCCATGGTGGGCTGCTGTCTACCAGCCTCACTCAGCCTAGTACCTCCATGGTGGGCTGCTGTCTACCAGCCTCACTCAGCCTAGTACCTCCATGGTGGGATGCTGTCTACCAGCCTCACTCAGACTAGTACCTCCATGGTGGGCTGCTGTCTACCAGCCTCACTCAGCCTAGTACCTCCATGATGGGCTGCTGTCTACCAGCCTCACTCAGCCTGGTACCTCCATGGTGGGCTGCTGTCTACCAGCCTCACTCAGCCTAGTGCCTCCATGGTGGGCTGCTGTCTACCAGCCTCACTCAGCCTAGTACCTCCATGGTGGACTGCTGTCTACCAGCCTCACTCAGCCTAGTACCTCCATGGTGGACTGCTGTCTACCAGCCTCACTCAGCCTAGTACCTCCATGGTGGACTGCTGTCTACCAGCCTCACTCAGCCTAGTACCTCCATGGTGGACTGCTGTCTACAAGCCTCACTCAGCCTAGTACCTCCATGGTGGACTGCTGTCTACCAGCCTCACTCAGCCTAGTACCTCCATGGTGGGCTGCTGTCTACCAGCCTCACTCAGCCTAGTACCTCCATGATGGACTGCTGTCTACCAGCCTCACTCAGCCTAGTACCTCCATCGTGGGCTGCTGTCTACCAGCCTCACTCAGCCTAGTACCTTCATGGTGGACTGCTGTCTACCAGCCTCACTCAGCCTAGTACCTCCATGGTGGACTGCTGTCTACCAGCCTCACTCAGCCTAGTACCTCCATGGTGGGCTGCTGTCTACCAGCCTCACTCAGCCTAGTACCTCCATGGTGGACTGCTGTCTACCAGCCTCACTCAGCCTAGTACCTCCATGGTGGGCTGCTGTCTACCAGCCTCACTCAGCCTAGTACCTCCATGGTTGGCTGCTGTCTACCAGCCTCACTCAGCCTAGTACCTCCATGGTGGGCTGCTGTCTACCAGCCTCACTCAGCCTAGTACCTCCATGGTGGGCTGCTGTCTACCAGCCTAACTCAGCCTAGTACCTCCATGGTGGGCTGCTGTCTACCAGCCTCACTCAGCCTAGTACCTCCATGGTGGGCTGCTGTCTACCAGCTTCACTCAGCCTAGCACCTCCATGGTGGGCTGCTGTCTACCAGCCTCACTCAGCCTAGTACCTCCATGGTGGGCTGCTGTCTACCAGCCTCACTCAGCCTAGCACCTCCATGGTGGGCTGCTGTCTATCAGCCTCACTCAGCCTAGTACCTCCATGGTGGACTGCTGTCTACCAGCCTCACTCAGCCTAGCACCTCCATGGTGGGCTGCTGTCTACCAGCCTCACTCAGCCTAGTACCTCCATGGTGGGCTGCTGTCTACCAGCCTCACTCAGCCTAGTACCTCCATGGTGGGCTGCTGTCTCCCAGCCTCACTCAGCCTAGTACCTCTATGGTGGGCTGCTGTCTACCAGCCTCACTCAGCCTAGTACCTCCATGGTGGGCTGCTGTCTACCAGCCTCACTCAGCCTAGTACCTCCATGGTGGACTGCTGTCTAAAAGCCTCACTCAGCCTAGTACCTCCATGGTGGCCTGCTGTCTACCAGCCTCACTCAGCCTAGTACCTCCATGGTGGGCTGCTGTCTTCCAGCCTCACTCAGCCTAGCACCTCCATGGTGGACTGCTGTCTACCAGCCTCACTCAGCTTAGCACCTCCATGGCGGGCTGCTGTCTACCAGCCTCACTCAGCCTAGTACCTCCATGGTGGGCTGCTGTCTACCAGCCTCACTCAGCCTAGTACCTCCATGGTGGGCTGCTGTCTACCAGCCTCACTCAGCCTAGTACCTCCATGGTGGGCTGCTGTCTACAAGCCTCACTCAGCCTAGTACCTCCATGGTGGGCTGCTGTCTACCAGCCTCACTCAGCCTAGTACCTCCATGGTGGGCTGCTGTCTACCAGCCTCACTCAGCCTAGTACCTCCATGGTGGGCTGCTGTCTACCAGCCTCACTCAGCCTAGTACCTCCATGGTGGGCTGCTGTCTACCAGCCTCACTCAGCCTAGTACCTCCATGGTGGGCTGCTGTCTACCAGCCTCACTCAGACTAGTACCTCCATGGTGGGCTGCTGTCTACCAGCCTCACTCAGCCTAGTACCTCCATGATGGGCTGCTGTCTACCAGCCTCACTCAGCCTGGTACCTCCATGGTGGGCTGCTGTCTACCAGCCTCACTCAGCCTAGTGCCTCCATGGTGGGCTGCTGTCTACCAGCCTCACTCAGCCTAGTACCTCCATGGTGGACTGCTGTCTACCAGCCTCACTCAGCCTAGTACCTCCATGGTGGACTGCTGTCTACCAGCCTCACTCAGCTTAGTACCTCCATGGTGGACTGCTGTCTACCAGCCTCACTCAGCCTAGTACCTCCATGGTGGACTGCTGTCTACCAGCCTCACTCAGCCTAGTACCTCCATGGTGGACTGCTGTCTACCAGCCTCACTCAGCCTAGTACCTCCATGGTGGACTGCTGTCTACCAGCCTCACTCAGCCTAGTACCTCCATGGTGGGGGGTTGCTGTCTACCAGCCTCACTCAGCCTAGTACCTCCATGATGGACTGCTGTCTACCAGCCTCACTCAGCCTAGTACCTCCATCGTGGGCTGCTGTCTACCAGCCTCACTCAGCCTAGTACCTTCATGGTGGACTGCTGTCTACCAGCCTCACTCAGCCTAGTACCTCCATGGTGGACTGCTGTCTACCAGCCTCACTCAGCCTAGTACCTCCATGGTGGGCTGCTGTCTACCAGCCTCACTCAGCCTAGTACCTCCATGGTGGACTGCTGTCTACCAGCCTCACTCAGCCTAGTACCTCCATGGTGGGCTGCTGTCTACCAGCCTCACTCAGCCTAGTACCTCCATGGTGGGCTGCTGTCTACCAGCCTCACTCAGCCTAGTACCTCCATGGTGGGCTGCTGTCTACCAGCCTCACTCAGCCTAGTACCTCCATGGTGGGCTGCTGTCTACCAGCCTCACTCAGCCTAGTACCTCCATGGTGGGCTGCTGTCTACCAGCCTCACTCAGCCTAGTACCTCCATGGTGGACTGCTGTCTACCAGCCTCACTCAGCCTAGTACCTCCATGGTGGGTTGCTGTCTCCCAGCCTCACTCAGCCTAGTACCTCCATGGTGGACTGCTGTCTACCAGCCTCACTCAGCCTAGTACCTCCATGGTGGGCTGCTGTCTACCAGCCTCACTCAGCCTAGTACCTCCATGGTGGGCTGCTGTCTACCAGCCTCACTCAGCCTAGTACCTCCATGGTGGGCTGCTGTCTACCAGCCTCACTCAGCCTAGTACCTCCATGGTGGGCTGCTGTCTACCAGCCTCACTCAGCCTAGTACCTCCATGGTGGGTTGCTGTCTACCAGCCTCACTCAGCCTAGTACCTCCATGGTAGGCTGCTGTCTACCAGCCTCACTCAGCCTAGTACCTCCATGGTGGGCTGCTGTCTACCAGCCTCACTCAGCCTAGTACCTCCATGGTGGGCTGCTGTCTACCAGCCTCACTCAGCCTAGCACCTCCATGGTGGGCTGCTGTCTACCAGCCTCACTCAGCCTAGTACCTCCATGTTGGGCTGCTGTCTACCACCCTCACTCAGCCTAGCACCTCCATGGTGGGCTGCTGTCTATCAGCCTCACTCAGCCTAGTACCTCCATGGTGGACTGCTGTCTACCAGCCTCACTCAGCCTAGCACCTCCATGGTGGGCTGCTGTCTACCAGCCTCACTCAGCCTAGAACCTCCATGGTGGGCTGCTGTCTACCAGCCTCACTCAGCCTAGTACCGCCATGGTGGGCTGCTGTCTACCAGCCTCACTCAGCCTAGTACCTCCATGGTGGGCTGCTGTCTACCAGCCTCACTCAGCCTAGTACCTCCATGGTGGGCTGCTGTCTACCAGCCTCACTCAGCCTAGTACCTCCATGGTGGACTGCTGTCTACCAGCCTCACTCAGCCTAGTACCTCCATGGTGGACTGCTGTCTACCAGCCTCACTCAGCCTAGTACCTCCATGGTGGGCTGCTGTCTACCAGCCTCACTCAGCCTAGCACCTCCATGGTGGACTGCTGTCTACCAGCCTCACTCAGCCTAGCACCTCCATGGTGGGCTGCTGTCTACCAGCCTCACTCAGCCTAGTACCTCCATGGTGGGCTGCTGTCTACCAGCCTCACTCAGCCTAGTACCTCCATGGTGGGCTGCTGTCTACCAGCCTCACTCAGCCTAGTACCTCCATGGTGGGCTGCTGTCTACCAGCCTCACTCAGCCTAGTACCTCCATGGTGGGCTGCTGTCTACCAGCCTCACTCAGCCTAGTACCTCCATGGTGGGATGCTGTCTACCAGCCTCACTCAGACTAGTACCTCCATGGTGGGCTGCTGTCTACCAGCCTCACTCAGCCTAGTACCTCCATGATGGGCTGCTGTCTACCAGCCTCACTCAGCCCTGTACCTCCATGGTGGGCTGCTGTCTACCAGCCTCACTCAGCCTAGTGCCTCCATGGTGGGCTGCTGTCTACCAGCCTCACTCAGCCTAGTACCTCCATGGTGGACTGCTGTCTACCAGCCTCACTCAGCCTAGTACCTCCATGGTGGACTGCTGTCTACCAGCCTCACTCAGCCTAGTACCTCCATGGTGGACTGCTGTCTACCAGCCTCACTCAGCCTAGTACCTCCATGGTGGACTGCTGTCTACCAGCCTCACTCAGCCTAGTACCTCCATGGTGGACTGCTGTCTACCAGCCTCACTCAGCCTAGTACCTCCATGGTGGGCTGCTGTCTACCAGCCTCACTCAGCCTAGTACCTCCATGATGGACTGCTGTCTACCAGCCTCACTCAGCCTAGTACCTCCATCGTGGGCTGCTGTCTACCAGCCTCACTCAGCCTAGTACCTTCATGGTGGACTGCTGTCTACCAGCCTCACTCAGCCTAGTACCTCCATGGTGGACTGCTGTCTACCAGCCTCACTCAGCCTAGTACCTCCATGGTGGGCTGCTGTTTACCAGCCTCACTCAGCCTAGTACCTCCATGGTGGACTGCTGTCTACCAGCCTCACTCAGCCTAGTACCTCCATGGTGGGCTGCTGTCTACCAGCCTCACTCAGCCTAGTACCTCCATGGTGGGCTGCTGTCTACCAGCCTCACTCAGCCTAGTACCTCCATGGTGGGCTGCTGTCTACCAGCCTCACTCAGCCTAGTACCTCCATGGTGGGCTGCTGTCTACCAGCCTCACTCAGCCTAGTACCTCCATGGTGGGCTGCTGTCTACCAGCCTCACTCAGCCTAGTACCTCCATGGTGGGCTGCTGTCTACCAGCTTCACTCAGCCTAGCACCTCCATGGTGGGCTGCTGTCTACCAGCCTCACTCAGCCTAGTACCTCCATGGTGGGCTGCTGTCTACCAGCCTCACTCAGCCTAGCACCTCCATGGTGGGCTGCTGTCTATCAGCCTCACTCAGCCTAGTACCTCCATGGTGGACTGCTGTCTACCAGCCTCACTCAGCCTAGCACCTCCATGGTGGGCTGCTGTCTACCAGCCTCACTCAGCCTAGTACCTCCATGGTGGGCTGCTGTCTACCAGCCTCACTCAGCCTAGTACCTCCATGGTGGGCTGCTGTCTCCCAGCCTCACTCAGCCTAGTACCTCTATGGTGGGCTGCTGTCTACCAGCCTCACTCAGCCTAGTACCTCCATGGTGGGCTGCTGTCTACCAGCCTCACTCAGCCTAGTACCTCCATGGTGGACTGCTGTCTAAAAGCCTCACTCAGCCTAGTACCTCCATGGTGGCCTGCTGTCTACCAGCCTCACTCAGCCTAGTACCTCCATGGTGGGCTGCTGTCTTCCAGCCTCACTCAGCCTAGCACCTCCATGGTGGACTGCTGTCTACCAGCCTCACTCAGCTTAGCACCTCCATGGCGGGCTGCTGTCTACCAGCCTCACTCAGCCTAGTACCTCCATGGTGGGCTGCTGTCTACCAGCCTCACTCAGCCTAGTACCTCCATGGTGGGCTGCTGTCTACCAGCCTCACTCAGCCTAGTACCTCCATGGTGGGCTGCTGTCTACCAGCCTCACTCAGCCTAGTACCTCCATGGTGGGCTGCTGTCTACCAGCCTCACTCAGCCTAGTACCTCCATGGTGGGCTGCTGTCTACCAGCCTCACTCAGCCTAGTACCTCCATGGTGGGCTGCTGTCTACCAGCCTCACTCAGCCTAGTACCTCCATGGTGGGCTGCTGTCTACCAGCCTCACTCAGACTAGTACCTCCATGGTGGGCTGCTGTCTACCAGCCTCACTCAGCCTAGTACCTCCATGATGGGCTGCTGTCTACCAGCCTCACTCAGCCTGGTACCTCCATGGTGGGCTGCTGTCTACCAGCCTCACTCAGGCTAGTGCCTCCATGGTGGGCTGCTGTCTACCAGCCTCACTCAGCCTAGTACCTCCATGGTGGACTGCTGTCTACCAGCCTCACTCAGCCTAGTACCTCCATGGTGGACTGCTGTCTACCAGCCTCACTCAGCCTAGTACCTCCATGGTGGACTGCTGTCTACCAGCCTCACTCAGCCTAGTACCTCCATGGTGGACTGCTGTCTACCAGCCTCACTCAGCCTAGTACCTCCATGGTGGACTGCTGTCTACCAGCCTCACTCAGCCTAGTACCTCCATGGTGGACTGCTGTCTACCAGCCTCACTCAGCCTAGTACCTCCATGGTGGGTTGCTGTCTACCAGCCTCACTCAGCCTAGTACCTCCATGATGGACTGCTGTCTACCAGCCTCACTCAGCCTAGTACCTCCATCGTGGGCTGCTGTCTACCAGCCTCACTCAGCCTAGTACCTTCATGGTGGACTGCTGTCTACCAGCCTCACTCAGCCTAGTACCTCCATGGTGGACTGCTGTCTACCAGCCTCACTCAGCCTAGTACCTCCATGGTGGGCTGCTGTCTACCAGCCTCACTCAGCCTAGTACCTCCATGGTGGACTGCTGTCTACCAGCCTCACTCAGCCTAGTACCTCCATGGTGGGCTGCTGTCTACCAGCCTCACTCAGCCTAGTACCTCCATGGTGGACTGCTGTCTACCAGCCTCACTCAGCCTAGTACCTCCATGGTGGACTGCTGTCTACCAGCCTCACTCAGCCTAGTACCTCCATGGTGGACTGCTGTCTACCAGCCTCACTCAGCCTAGTACCTCCATGGTGGACTGCTGTCTACCAGCCTCACTCAGCCTAGTACCTCCATGGTGGACTGCTGTCTACCAGCCTCACTCAGCCTAGTACCTCCATGGTGGGCTGCTGTCTACCAGCCTCACTCAGCCTAGTACCTCCATGATGGACTGCTGTCTACCAGCCTCACTCAGCCTAGTACCTCCATCGTGGGCTGCTGTCTACCAGCCTCACTCAGCCTAGTACCTTCATGGTGGACTGCTGTCTACCAGCCTCACTCAGCCTAGTACCTCCATGGTGGACTGCTGTCTACCAGCCTCACTCAGCCTAGTACCTCCATGGTGGGCTGCTGTTTACCAGCCTCACTCAGCCTAGTACCTCCATGGTGGACTGCTGTCTACCAGCCTCACTCAGCCTAGTACCTCCATGGTGGGCTGCTGTCTACCAGCCTCACTCAGCCTAGTACCTCCATGGTGGGCTGCTGTCTACCAGCCTCACTCAGCCTAGTACCTCCATGGTGGGCTGCTGTCTACCAGCCTCACTCAGCCTAGTACCTCCATGGTGGGCTGCTGTCTACCAGCCTCACTCAGCCTAGTACCTCCATGGTGGGCTGCTGTCTACCAGCCTCACTCAGCCTAGTACCTCCATGGTGGGCTGCTGTCTACCAGCTTCACTCAGCCTAGCACCTCCATGGTGGGCTGCTGTCTACCAGCCTCACTCAGCCTAGTACCTCCATGGTGGGCTGCTGTCTACCAGCCTCACTCAGCCTAGCACCTCCATGGTGGGCTGCTGTCTATCAGCCTCACTCAGCCTAGTACCTCCATGGTGGACTGCTGTCTACCAGCCTCACTCAGCCTAGCACCTCCATGGTGGGCTGCTGTCTACCAGCCTCACTCAGCCTAGTACCTCCATGGTGGGCTGCTGTCTACCAGCCTCACTCAGCCTAGTACCTCCATGGTGGGCTGCTGTCTCCCAGCCTCACTCAGCCTAGTACCTCTATGGTGGGCTGCTGTCTACCAGCCTCACTCAGCCTAGTACCTCCATGGTGGGCTGCTGTCTACCAGCCTCACTCAGCCTAGTACCTCCATGGTGGACTGCTGTCTAAAAGCCTCACTCAGCCTAGTACCTCCATGGTGGCCTGCTGTCTACCAGCCTCACTCAGCCTAGTACCTCCATGGTGGGCTGCTGTCTTCCAGCCTCACTCAGCCTAGCACCTCCATGGTGGACTGCTGTCTACCAGCCTCACTCAGCTTAGCACCTCCATGGCGGGCTGCTGTCTACCAGCCTCACTCAGCCTAGTACCTCCATGGTGGGCTGCTGTCTACCAGCCTCACTCAGCCTAGTACCTCCATGGTGGGCTGCTGTCTACCAGCCTCACTCAGCCTAGTACCTCCATGGTGGGCTGCTGTCTACCAGCCTCACTCAGCCTAGTACCTCCATGGTGGGCTGCTGTCTACCAGCCTCACTCAGCCTAGTACCTCCATGGTGGGCTGCTGTCTACCAGCCTCACTCAGCCTAGTACCTCCATGGTGGGCTGCTGTCTACCAGCCTCACTCAGCCTAGTACCTCCATGGTGGGCTGCTGTCTACCAGCCTCACTCAGACTAGTACCTCCATGGTGGGCTGCTGTCTACCAGCCTCACTCAGCCTAGTACCTCCATGATGGGCTGCTGTCTACCAGCCTCACTCAGCCTGGTACCTCCATGGTGGGCTGCTGTCTACCAGCCTCACTCAGCCTAGTGCCTCCATGGTGGGCTGCTGTCTACCAGCCTCACTCAGCCTAGTACCTCCATGGTGGACTGCTGTCTACCAGCCTCACTCAGCCTAGTACCTCCATGGTGGACTGCTGTCTACCAGCCTCACTCAGCCTAGTACCTCCATGGTGGACTGCTGTCTACCAGCCTCACTCAGCCTAGTACCTCCATGGTGGACTGCTGTCTACCAGCCTCACTCAGCCTAGTACCTCCATGGTGGACTGCTGTCTACCAGCCTCACTCAGCCTAGTACCTCCATGGTGGACTGCTGTCTACCAGCCTCACTCAGCCTAGTACCTCCATGGTGGGTTGCTGTCTACCAGCCTCACTCAGCCTAGTACCTCCATGATGGACTGCTGTCTACCAGCCTCACTCAGCCTAGTACCTCCATCGTGGGCTGCTGTCTACCAGCCTCACTCAGCCTAGTACCTTCATGGTGGACTGCTGTCTACCAGCCTCACTCAGCCTAGTACCTCCATGGTGGACTGCTGTCTACCAGCCTCACTCAGCCTAGTACCTCCATGGTGGGCTGCTGTCTACCAGCCTCACTCAGCCTAGTACCTCCATGGTGGACTGCTGTCTACCAGCCTCACTCAGCCTAGTACCTCCATGGTGGGCTGCTGTCTACCAGCCTCACTCAGCCTAGTACCTCCATGGTGGGCTGCTGTCTACCAGCCTCACTCAGCCTAGTACCTCCATGGTGGGCTGCTGTCTACCAGCCTCACTCAGCCTAGTACCTCCATGGTGGGCTGCTGTCTACCAGCCTCACTCAGCCTAGTACCTCCATGGTGGGCTGCTGTCTATCAACCTCTTTATATCTTTGCAGTACTTTACTACTTACACCTGGTGTTATGTTCCACATAAACGTTTCAATTATTCTGAGCGGCAATAATGTGACATTTATACATGAAGAGAGTTTCTCTTCGTGTATTTAAACGTGAGTGAAACGGGTCTTATTTCGCTGTGAGAACACTGCACTTTTTTGTATTAATGTTGCCAGAATTACCCACAATATGTTACGTAAAAATGACGCAGGTGCAATTAATGTGACATTTTCTTTTGACAACGTTTCGCTCTCCAGGAGCTTTGTCACTCCGTAACAGCTTGACAAAGCTCTCGGAGAGCGAAACGTTGCCTCAATAAAATGTCTCATTAGTTGCACTTGTGTCTTTTTAACACTGTTGTCACTTAACACAAACACGGTAGTTGTAAAAGAATAATAATAGAATACAATCCAAAATATATTTCAAACTTTACAAATTTTCTTCTCGAGTGAATACCGGATGCAGTGAGTGATTATGCTATGCGGAGACTAATACCCCAAGCTTTTCCTGTGACAGTCACTTCAACTTCCTCCATCCGCAACGTGACATCATCCACTTACCAGTCAACATCTGTACTGAAGATGTTCTCAGATCGTGACCGAAATATTTAATTTGTCTATCTGACTTTAATTAAAGGGAGTTTATATTACATTTATCAGGATTTAATTGTGAATGAAGTAAAGTATGGAAACTTCAGCTTTGCCAACGCATAATAATAATAATAATAATAATAATAATAATAATAATAATAATAATAATAATAATAATATCTTTATTTACTACAGGTACATGTACAAGGTACACAAGCCTAGCTGACATCAGTGACATACTGTACATATATATATAGAAAGCCGCTGATTATGCTGAACATTTCGGGCAAATTAGGTCAGTTTTGTCCCAGGATGCGACCCACACCAGTCGACTAACACTAGCGATCTAGCGATCGAGGTACGCATGTCTTCGCATGTCTAGGTTGCGGGGAGCAATACTTCTCTGGAAGGCAACACTGAGGTGCTGGAACAAGAAATCCGGTTGCTCTATAATCCTCTGTATTCTTAACGAGTTCATCGCCCAATTAATTCAGGATCTTGGACACACATATTTTTCAGTGAGGGTCTCCGATTATTCAGACCACCGAAACTGTTGAGGACGGAACTGTAAACGATTTCTAGTCTCCCTGAACCAGCATATATGTCAGAATGTCAGGTTTTATTTCCTATTTTCACTGTGGAATTTTTACATATTTGCAATTAAGCGTTTTATTGTGATTCCTTTTACAAACACACACACACACACAAATATATATATATATATATATATATATATATATATATATATATATATATATATATATAAAATATATATATATATATATATATATATATATATATATATATATATATATATATATATATATATATATATATATATATATATATATGCAATAAGATCACAGTAAACAGGTGATTTCAGAATATGCAAAACAACCACTCTGAAAGAATAGAGAAATTCCAAGCGCTTTCGTGACTACTCACATTATCAAGGAACTATGAAAGTAAAGCATCCAAGGAAGCTATATAAGGGGTCTGGTCGGCACCTCACTATCAGATCCCACAACGGTTTAAAAACTTGACGCGCGGCGAGCCAACTTGGAAAAGTCCTTGGCACAACTCACCCCACAAACTATTCTACCCAAGAAATAAGAAATTTTAAAGATTATTTGTCCAGTGTATTATTAAATTCTTCCCAAATTCTATTAATTATAAATGGATCTAATTTATATAAACCAAAGGAAATATTCATATTATTGTCAAAACTGCTTTTTATGAAACAAGATTCAATTATATTCCTGTCGACCATGGACTTGCTTGATACTACTTTCTCAACTTTTTGAAAATCAATTGGATGGTTAAAATCTCTTACATGAATAAATAGAGCATTGGAATCTTGTCCAGTTCTAATGCTATATTTATGTTGTTTTAATCTTAGTTCGAGATTTTTACCAGTTTGACCGTAATAAACTTTATCGCAAATTTTACAAGGAATCTTATAGACACATCCATCAGCATTTTGGGGGGAATTCTTTATCAAAAGTTTTTTTACTGTATCGAGATTTTTTAATACAACTTTAATATTAAAAGTCTTAAGAAGAGAAGGCATATCAACCAAGTTTTCATGGTAAGGGAGAACCAACATATTTTTATTTGAATAAGGCTGGTTGTCCCTTTTTGGATTGTAAAAAGTATTTCTGGCAACTTTAAAAGATTTATCAATTACATTTCTTGGGTATTTTAAATCATTACCTATTTCATAAATTTTGGATATTTCCTCATCTATGAACTCAGGACTACAAATTCGTAAAGCTCTCAGAAACATTGATGAGAAAACAGACAGTTTGACTCTATCTTGATGCGAGGAATAATAGTGGACATAGGAACAGTTATTAGTAGGTTTTCTGTAAATTTTAAATTTGAATTCATTATTACCCTTAATAATTAAAACATCTAGAAAAGGCAATGAGTTATTTTCTTCAAACTCAACAGTAAAGTTTATTGAATGGGCTAAGCTTTTTTTTTTTTTTTTTTTTTTTTTTTTTTTTTTTTTCCAAGGAAATGGTGTATATCTACATTTTTGGGCATAAGACACAAAATATCATCAACATATCTGAACCATTTAGCTCTATTAGGGAGGATTGTGTTAAGTAACCTTGTTTCAAAAAATTCCATGTATTAGACACAGTGAAAGAGATTTTCACTGCCATACCAGAAGTTTGCTGGATGGCAATGGGAAACTTCTTCACCTGTTCTTAGTAACCTCATACATGGAATTTTTTGAAACAAGGTTACTTAACACAATCCTCCCTAATAGAGCTAAATGGTTCAGATATGTTGATGATATTTTGTGTCTTATGCCCAAAAATGTAGATATACACCATTTCCTTGGAAAATTAAATAGCTTAGCCCATTCAATAAACTTTACTGTTGAGTTTGAAGAAAATAACTCATTGCCTTTTCTAGATGTTTTAATTATTAAGGGTAATAATGAATTCAAATTTAAAATTTACAGAAAACCTACTAATAACAGTTCCTATGTCCACTATTATTCCTCGCATCAAGATAGAGTCAAACTGTAGATGAATGGTTCAGAGAACCGACATGTTGATAATTAGGATACATGTGTAACTTCTGTATCTTATTAGGAATAGTTGCCACACATGTTTCATAGTCATACAGCGAGAAATAAAGAGAGAATGAGGTAACAGTCCTCAATTCTGAGTCGATGTGCCAGTCCATCAAGATTGATGGACTGACCACATCGACTCAAGGTTGAGGGACTGATTACCCCTCATTCTCCTCCCTATTCTTCAAGGTTCTCCTTGTATGGACTGATGAAGCCACTGTGTGGCGAAACGTTTCCTCAATAAAGATACCCAAGAGTTGCACATGTGTCTAATTTATCAACATAGAGTCAAACTGTCTGTTTTCTCATCAATGTTTCTGAGAGCTTTACGAATTTGTAGTCCTGAGTTCATAGATGAGGAAATATCCAAAATTTATGAAATAGGTAATGATTTAAAATACCCAAGAAATGTAATTGATAAATCTTTTAAAGTTGCCAGAAATACTTTTTACAATCCAAAAAGGGACAACCAGCCTTATTCAAATAAAAATATGTTGGTTCTCCCTTACCATGAAAACTTGGTTGATATGCCTTCTCTTCTTAAGACTTTTAATATTAAAGTTGTATTAAAAAATCTCGATACAGTAAAAAAACTTTTGATAAAGAATTCCCCCCAAAATGCTGATGGATGTGTCTATAAGATTCCTTGTAAAATTTGCGATAAAGTTTATTACGGTCAAACTGGTAAAAATCTCGAACTAAGATTAAAACAACATAAATATAGCATTAGAACTGGACAAGATTCCAATGCTCTATTTATTCATGTAAGAGATTTTAACCATCCAATTGATTTTCAAAAAGTTGAGAAAGTAGTATCAAGCAAGTCCATGGTCGACAGGAATATAATTGAATCTTGTTTCATAAAAAGCAGTTTTGACAATAATATGAATATTTCCTTTGGTTTATATAAATTAGATCCATTTATAATTAATAGAATTTGGGAAGAATTTAATAATACACTGGACAAATAATCTTTAA
>NC_091364.1:227541-485041 GCF_038502225.1 Cherax quadricarinatus | reverse complement strand
TAGTAATGTATACAGGAAAAGGGGGTTACTAGCCCCTTGCTCCCGGCCATAAAAAAGTTATTAAACACAAAAAAAAAAAAACGAAAAAAAAACGAGTTACCCGGTCTTTCTATAGTTACTTTAGTCCTGCTATATCTTATAGCAGCATAATTCAACTTTCACTCTCTATAAAACATTAATCTGAAAGTTATAATAGTCCATAAATATACTAGAACATAAAACAATATATAACACACGAAATAATTAGTTTACTGAGATATGTACATACTAGCGCTGTATTACCCATACGAGTCTAACGCTTAAATTTATTATATTATCATATGTCATATACAATATCCAATATCATTATTAGAAATTTATCAGAATCATTGTAACGGGTGAATTAATTAAGTGAGACTGAATTATGTTTCAAGAAACACAGTATTAATAATTAAATTCAGAGAAAAGTTATGTCCATTCTTTTGTTAATTTCCCTTTAAAAGGTATTATATATATATATATATATATATATATATATATATATATATATATATATATATATATATATATATATATATATATATATATATATTCAGAGGGGTAATGCATGCTGCATACTGGGCTCGCGTCCAGCTTCGCAGGAGCTGGAGGAGATTCATAACCTTTGATATATTGTGCCAATGTAATCTATTAATAAAGTTCACATGTAGCTTAAAAATATAGGGGATGGTAGGAGAAGAAAATATTCAAACAGCTCCGGGGAGAACCCTGAGTTTTCCCTGAGGTACGTTTATTGTTTTCTCTGAGGATGAGGGTCCCTAGTAAAGTTTTAGAGGTGGTACCTCCCTATTTTTTTCGATTCAAATATATATATATATATATATATATATATATATATATATATATATATATATATATATATATATATATATACACACACACAAAGGCAGACGCGAGTAAAAGTCAGAGTTAAAGTGAGAGTAAAAATCCAAAGTGAAAGTCAATGTCAAAGTCAGAGGCAAAGTAAGCTTTAAGAATACTTTAATGGCTGACTTTTTTCACTCTGTCTGACTTTTTTGGGTTATCCTAGGTTCTCTACACATATGCTGCTATGTATGATAATTCTATGTAACTGTATTTGTGTATACCTGAATAAACTTACTTACTTACTTACTAAAGCAGGGATTAAAGCATACTCTCGGTGTATATATACGCTGAGAGAGAGACATACTTCTCTCTGTGTATGTCTCCTTTGGACCAATGGTGTAGAGGGGGTCGAGGCATGGGCAGAACACTGCTTACACGGGGTCTCCCTCCACTCTCCCTCTCACATAAACATTTTCAGCTGTGGGTCATCATATGACTAAGACCCGCGTCAGGAAACACTTGTCCTGGTTCCTGACAAGCTTTACCTAACTTCACCTGGGGAAAGGGATTTCACACAATTACTACCTCGTTCTTCCCAGGCCAGTTAACATCTTCCCTAGTCCTCCCCAGACCTGTTAACATCCTCTCTCGTTCTCCCCAGACCTGTTAACATCCTCCCTAGTCCTCCCCAGACCTGTTAATATCCTCCCTTGTTCTTTCCAGAACTGTTAACACTTTCCCTTGTCCTCCCTAGACCTGTTAACATCCTCCATCGTCCTCCCCAGAGCTGTTAACCTCGTCCCTCGCTCTCTCTAGACATGATAACAACTTCCAACTTATCTCATAATTCTGTAACATTTTAAACCTAAGATTTAATATAAGTCTGCCCGAAATGCCTAGCCATGCTAGGCGTTCTAGTGGTACACTCTGTAATTATTATTTTACTACATGTAAACCACACAATAACCAAATTCTGTAAACTCAGCATTGTAATACTTATAGAAAATAAAGTTTGAATTGAATTGAATTGAAAAACTAGACCTGTTAACATATTTTTTCTTCCTCTCCAGGCCTGTTTACCTTCTCTCCAGGCTTGTTGACCTCCTCTCCAGGCCTGTTAACCTTCTCTTCAGGCCTGTTAACCTCTTCTCCAGGCTTGTTAACCTCCTCCCCAGGCCTGTTAACCTCCTCTCCAGGCCTGTTAACCTCCTTTCCAGGCCCGTTAATCTCCTCTCCAGGCCTGTTAACCTTCTCGCCATGCCTGTTAACCTTCTCCCCAGGCCGTTAACCTCCTCCCCAGGTCATTAACCTCCTCTTCAGGCCTGTTAACCTTCTTTCCAGGCCTGTTAACCTCCTCCCCAGGCCTGTTAACTTCTTTCCCAGGCCCGTTAACCTCCTCTCCAGGCCTGTCAACCTCCTCTCCAGACCTTTTAACCTCCTTTCCAGGCCTGTTAACCTCTCCAGGCCTGTTCACCTCCTCCCAAGACCTGTCAGCCTCTCATATCTTCTTCAGACTTGTTAGCCTCCCTGGTCCTTATATAGGTAGAGCCCTGTGAATGAAGTGAGCACTCTGCCAAACGAATGATAAAAAAATTTCAACGTAAAATACTCCAGATACACAACATTTCTCTGACTCGTTGTACATGTATTGTATACAATACCGACGAGATGAAGAATTAGACACATGTACAACATCTGGGTATCTTTTCTGTAGACGTTTCGTCATTCAGTGGCTTTATCGATACAAATTCAAGGATATAATTGGAAGATAGTAGAACAATGTACAAAAGATGAGGTAATCAGTCCTTCAGCGGAGAGTTTAAGACTACGGTACTCTTCTCCAACTCCAAGACTTAGGGAATGATTACCTCACCTTTTATATATACTTCTACTGTCTTCCAGTTATGTCCTTGTATTGATAAAGCCACTTGGTGGCGAAACGTATACAATAAAAATACCCAGATGCTGCATCAGACTCAATGAAATAAATTAGAAGTCGTCTTGAAACTAAGTATGATTTAAGTCAAATAATGAAGGAACTCAAAAACAAAAGCAAACACAATACCGTGACTGCAACAATACACAATACCATCACATAGGAGAAAGAAACTTATGAAAGAAATATAAGTTTCTGTCTCCTATGAGCGGGTTATTTGTGTAACGAAGGAAGTAATTAGCGACCAGTGTGCCCGCCCAAGTTCACATCCAGTCATCGATGTCAACTCTGAACAATATGTTGCGAAAATAATTTACATGACTGAAGACTTACATGAGAATTTAAGAACATAAGTAAATGGTTCAGAAAGTCGACTTGTGTCACTTGGTTATCTTTATTATGGAAACATTTCGCCAGCCAGGGGATTCATCAGTCCAATAGAGAAAAACCGGTGGAAGATGTGAAGGAAGTTGAGGTAATGAGTCTCTCAGCCTGAATATGATGTGTTCAGTCTATCAGTCTTGAAAAAAGTACTTTTATCAAGACTGATGGACTGAACACATCTCTAGCCTGAGGGACTGATTACTTCAAACTCTTTTACGTCTTCCACCGGTTTTTTTTTCTCTGTATTAGATTGATGAATTCTTTGGCTGGCGAAACGTTTCTGCAATAAAGATAACCAAATGTTGCATAAATATCTCATTCATTAACATAAGCAAGCACTGCAGAATGTCTGCTGGCCCGGGCTAGGCAGGTCTTACTCATACCCAACCTTTCCAACTCATATTTGTCTGTCCTGGGCACATGTGATATAAAATAAAAACACAAAGTAAAAAGAAATAAAATCAGTATGGAAACTTTTATTAGCAAATGGTGTTTCTCTTAGACATCAAGTATCATCAGTATCACTATGATCTGTATATAAGATTTGATAAAGACTGGTTTCTATGGATCCATAGAATTGCCGAAAACAATTATGACAAGACACCTTTTCGGAAAGAACTTTAATTTGGACTACAGGATGATGATCATAACAAATGGAAATCATTTGAAAAAATGGAAATGGAAATGTCCCAGTGAGAGTTCTGTCTTCAAATGTGTCTGTTTCTTCACACACAAAAAGGTTCCCATACTTCATGTGTGTCTTTTACTTGAACATTAAAATGGTATAAAATACCGACAGGATGTTAGGTAAGACACATATGCAACAGTTAGGTATCTTTATTATGAAACGTTTCGCCTACTTACATTTGTCTATCTTAATTTTAAAGGCGCCCAAAGTTTTCGCTTCAATGATGTTGTGTGGCCTCATTGTTGCACTATCTACAAATCTCGCCTGACCAATGATTCCTAAATACTTTCTGATTCCAAATCTATTCAACTTAAATTCATTTTTATAGCATTCTTTGGGTTACACACACACACACACACACACACACACACACACACACACACACACACACACACACACACACACACACACACACACACACACACACGACACTGGAGGACAGGAGGGTCAGGGGAGACATGATAACGACATATAAAATACTGCGTGGAATAGACAAGGTGGACAAAGACAGGATATTCCAGGGAGGGGACACAGAAACAAGAGGCCACAATTGGAAGTTGAAGACACAAATGAGTCAGAGAGATAGTAGGAAGTATTTCTTCAGTCATAGAGTTGTAAGGCAGTGGAATAGCCTAGAAAATGACGTAGTGGAGGCAGGAACCATACACAGTTTTAAGACGAGGTTTGATAAAGCTCATGGAGCGGGGAGAGAGAGGGCCTAGTAGCAACCGGTGAAGAGGCGGGGCCAGGAGCTAGGACTCGACCCCTGCAACCACAAATAGGTGAGTACAAATAGGTGAGTACACACCCCATCTCTCTGTGGGTCCTTAGAGAGGGAGCAGAGATGCTGTGTGTGCCACTAACAAAGATCTTCAACACATCCATTGAAACTGGGCAACTACCTGAAGTATGGAATATGGCAAATGCAGTCCCAATTTTTAAAAAAAAGAGACAGACACGAGGCATTAAACTATAGACCTGTGTCACTAACGCATATAGTATGCAAAGTCATGGAGAAGATCATCAAGAGGAGAGTGGTGGAGCACCTGGAAAGAAACAAGCGTATAATTGACAACCAGTACGATTTCAGGGAAGGAAAATCCTGTGTCACAAACCTACTGGAGTTTTATGACAAGGTGACAGAAGAAAGACAAGAGAGAGAGGGATGGATAGACTGCATTTTCTTGGACTGCAAGAAGGCCTTCAACACAGTTCCTCACAAGAGATTACTGTAAAAGCTAGAGGATCAGGCACACATAACAGGAAAGGCACTGCAATGGATCAAAGAATATCTGACAGGGAGGCAACAACGAGTCATGGAACGTGACCAGGTGTCAGAGTGGGCGCCTGTGACAAGCAGAATACCACAGGGGTCAGTCCTAGGATCTGTGTTGTTTTTGGTACATGTAAATGACGTAACGGGAGGGATAGACTCAGAAGTGTCCTTGTTTGCAGATGATGTAAAGTTAAAGAGGAGAATCAAATCAGTCGAGGATAAAAAATGACTACAAAGAAACCTGGACAAGCTTCAAGCCTGGTCCAGCAACTGGCTCCTTGAATTTAACCCTGCCGAATGCAAAGTCATGAAGATCGGGGAAGGGCAAAGAAGACCGCAGACAGAGTATAGTCTAGGTGGCCAAAGACTACATACCTCACTCAAGGAAAAGATCTTGAGGTGAGTATAATACCGAGCACATCTCCTGAGGCGCACATCAATCAGATAACTGCTGCAGCATACGGGCGTCTGGCAAACCTAAGGATATCGTTCTGATACCTCAGTAAGGAATCGTTCAAGACTCTGTATACCATATACACCAGTCCCATACTGGAGTATGCAGCACCAGCTTGGTATCCACACCTGGTCAAGAACGTCAAGAAATTAGAGAAAGTGCAAAGGTTTGCAACAAGACTAGTCCCAAAGCTAAGGGGACTGTAGAACGATGAAAAGTTAAGAGAAATTGGCCTGACGACATTGGGTCAGGGAAGACATGGTAACAACATATAAAATACTGCGCAGAATAGACAAGGTGGACGAAGACAAGATGTTCCAGAGATGGGACACAGAAACAAGGGGTCACAATTGGAAGTTGAAAACTCAGATAAGTCAAAGGGTTGTTAGGAATTATTTCTTCAGTCATAGAGCTGTCAAGCAGTGGAATAACCTAGAAAGTGACGTGGTGGAGGCGGGAACCATACATAGTTTTAAGACGAGGTTTGATAAAGCTCATGGAGCAGGGAGAGAGAGGACCCAGTAGCAACCAGTGAAGAGGCGGGGCCAGGAGCTATGAATCGACCCCTGCAAAAACAAATAGGTGAGTACAAATAGGTGATTTTACACACACAGATATATATATATATATATATATATATATATATATATATATATATATATATATATATATATATATATATATATATATATATATATATATATATATATATATATATATATATATATATATATATATATATATTATTGTAACTACGAACGAGTGGTATTGATCAATAACAACACTGAGCTAGCCAAGGACCCGAACCCATGTCGTACTGGCCCGCCATTGTGAGCGAGAATCAACCACAGGACCACCCACTCCTACAAGAACCAAGCACACAGCACAGAGCTATGTGTTTTACCTTGACCCGAGGACATACGGAAGTGTGGGAGCTGTCAGGCGAATTTCATTCTCAATGAAATTAGCCTGGCCTGGCGGGCCAGTACATTGGTTTGGGTCCTTGGCTAGCGCAGTGTTGTTATTGATATATATATATATATATATATATATATATATATATATATATATATATATATATATATATATATATATATATATATATATATATATATATATATATATATATATATATATATATATATATATATATATATATATATAATTAGTGTACATCTCACTCATTTGCACATATATTTCATTTTTATAACTGAGTTATATATTTCCTTATTCTACGTCTTTTAAGAGAGTGTAGATACAAGGCTCTCTGTCTACCTACGTAAGAAAGATTCTTAATGCAGGGAATTACCTTCATCATTCATTTCTGAAATTTTTGATTCACTGTATGCCTCTATAATCATTTGATTACCACCCACAGGATGTTTATGGGGTGACTGCTGCCAAAATGACTGGTATAGAGTGTATAAGTATCAAACTAGCTAAGTCTGTCGTCCTTCTCTAATGAGATGTATGATACTAAGCCTTTATTCCCAGGTGCTCCTACAACACCATTTGGTGACGCGCCTTCTCTTTTATATAGTGAAAATCCTGCTTATGTTATGATGGGATCTTCACCTGTTTACCTGGAGTTTACCTGGAGAGAGTTCCGGGGGTCAACGCCCCCTCGGCCCGGTCTGTGACCAGGCCTCCTGGTGGATCAGAGCCTGATCAACCAGGCTGTTGCTGCTGGCTGCACGCAAACCAACGTACGAGCCACAGCCCGGCTGATCAGGAACCGACTTTAGGTGCTTGTCCAGTGCCAGCTTGAAGACTGCCAGGGGTCTGTTGGTAACCCCCCTTATGTATGCTGGGAGGCAGTTGAACAGTCTCGGGCCCCTGACACTTATTGTATGGTCTCTTAACGTGCTAGTGACACCCCTGCTTTTCATTGGGGGGATGTTGCATCGTCTGCCAAGTCTGGTGACTGGTGAACCAGCGGAAGGTCTCAATCGCATTACCAAATTCTCCATAGAGTGGGTCAGGAGAAATTTTTATATTTCTTCTAACAAATAAAATACCAGCACAACTGGGGTTACAATTAGGTTAAATAAAGTTTGTCAGGAAACAGGACAAATGTTTCCTGACGCGGGTCTTAATCATATGATGACTAGCCACTGGAGCTTTTGGTCATCTTCCTGAGGCCTTCTGCTGGCTTACCCCTCCACCCTTTTAGGAACTGACGTTACAGTGACCGTTAACACATATTAGTATTTTGTTACTGAGGTGATTAATTACAATAAAAGTTAGAATATAATAAATATAAGAAGCAGATGTGGACCTCTGAAGCTCGTCTCAAGACTAGACTTGATCAAATGCATTATATCAACACAAAACTCACAAAACCACTGACTCTCTAAACATGTTTCATGAAGCAAGTCGTCAGGTTACGGAATTGAAAAGAGCAGCTGCACAGCCACCTCTGCAATATCAACGCTTCAAATTTGGAAATTAAACTAATATTTTTCTCTGATACACCATTTCCCCAGCTTGCTCACTACACACCACTGAAGGTAAATATTGCCGTAAACCGAGAAGGGGTAATTCGAAAACACTTTAAGCAGAGAGAATGTTTATTTTACGACGTTTTACCCACTGTATAAAGCCCCACTGAAGGTAAAACGTCGTAAATTAAAAGGTCTCCTCTGCTTAATGTGTCTTCGAATTACCACTCACCATTAACCTACAGCAATACTGTTGCTTGAACAATATAGTGATGAGTGCAGTACGAAGTCTCTCCTTCTCAGCTCCACTACACCAAAAACCACCTGACCTTAAGTTCACTGTAAATGAAGCTTTGTTATATCGATAAGCACTAGTGACACCAAGGTGGTCAAGGAAGCTGAGGCCCCATAAGCTTTATCAGTCCCACTAATAATAATAATAATAATAATAATAATAATAATAATAATAATAATAATAATAATAATAATAATAATAATAATAATAATAATAATAATAATTTTTTTAACATACCGGCCGTTTCCCACCGAAGCAAGGCGACCCGAAAAAAAAGAAGAAAAAAGTTTTCTTCTTTGTACGTTTAGTAATTTATACGAGAGAAGGGGTTACTAGAACATTGCTCCCGGCATTTTAATCGCCTACGACACACATGGCATACGGAGCAAGGGTTCTTTTCCACTTCCTCATGGAGAACAACAACAACAATAATAATAACAATAATAATAATAATAATAATAATAATAATAATAATAATAATAATAATAATAATAATAACAATAATAATAATAATAATAATAATAATAATAATAATAATAATAATAATAATAATAATAATAAGTATAGTGGTACCAACACTCTTACATGGGTGTGAAGCTTGGGTTGTAAATGCTGCAGCCAGGAGGCGGTTGGAGGCAGTGGAGATGTCCTGTCTAAGGGCAACGTGTGGTGTAAATATTATGCAGAAAATTCGGAGTGTGGAAATTAAGAGAAGGTGTGGAGTTAATAAAAGTATTAGTCAGAGGGCTGAAGAGGGGTTGTTGAGGTGGTTTGGTCATTTAGAGAGAATGGATCAAAGTAGAATGACATGGAAAGCATATAAATCTGTAGGGGAAGGAAGGAGGGGTAGGCAAAGCTCCAAGAAGATATAAACCAAGTTTTCCAATGGGCAACAGAGAACAATATGATGTTCAATGAAGAGAAATTCCAACTACTCCGTTATGGAAAAGTGAAGGAAATAATAACTAGGACCACTGAGTATACTACAAACTCTGATCACACAATAGAGCGGAAAAGTAATGTGAAGGACCTGGGTGTGGTAATGTCCGAAGACCTCACCTTCAAGGACCACAACAATGGCACTATGACATCTACGAGGAAACTGATAGGATGGATAATGAGAACATTCAAGACAAGAGATGCTAAGCCAGTGATGATCCTTTTTAAATCACTTATTCTCTCTAGACTGGAATACTGCTGTACATTAACATCCCCATTCAAGGCAGGTGAAATTGCAGAGCTAGAGAATGTACAGAGAACCTTTACTGCACGTATAAGTTCAATCAAACACCCTAACTACTGGGAGTGCCTGGAAGCACTTGACTTGTACTCACTGGAGCGCAGGCGAGAGAGATATATCGTAATCTACACCTGGAAGATTCTGGAGGGACTGGTCCCTAATATGAACACAGCAATCACTCCATACGAAAGCAAGAGACTTGGCAGGCAATGCAACATACCCCCAGTGAAAAGTAGGGGCGTCACTGGTACACAAAGAGAAAACGCAATAAGTGTCCGGGGCCCAAGACTGTTCAACAGTCTCCCACCAGCAATAAGGGGCATTACCGGTAGACCCCTGGTTGTCTTCAAGAGGGAGCTGGACAGATATCTAAAGACGGTGCCGGATCAGCCGGGCTGTGGCTCGTACGTTGGATTGCGTGTGGCTAGCAGTAACAGCCTCGTTGATCAGGCCCTGATCCACCGGGAGGTCTTGTCGTGGACCGGGCCGCGGGGGCATTGATCCCTGGAATGCCCTCCAGGTAAGAAGACTCCAGGTAGGTAGACTCCAGGTAGGTAGGGGTCGTCCTCGAAAAGGTTGGAGGGAAGGGATAAAGGAGGTTTTGTGGGCGAGGGGCTTGGACTTCCAGCAAGCGTGCATGAGCGTGTTAGGAGTGAATGGAGACGAATGGCATTTGGGACCTGACGAGCTGTTGGAGTGTGAGCAGGGTAATATTTAGTGAAGGGATTCAGAGAAACCGGTTATTTTCATATCGCTGGACTTGAGTCCTGGAAATGGGAAGTGCAATGCCTACACTTTAAATGGGGGATTTCGGATATTGGCAGTTTGGAGGGATATGTTGTGTATCTTTATACGTATATGCTTCTAAACTGTTGTGTTCTGAGCACCTCTACAAAAACAGTGATTATGTGTGAGTGAGGTGAAAGTGTTGAATGATGATGAAAGTATTTTCTTTCTGGGGATTTTCTTTCTTTTTTGGGTCACCCTGCCTCGGTGGGAAACGGCCGACTTGTTAAGAATAATAATAATAATAATAATATTAATAATAATAATAATAATAATAATAATAATAATAATAATAACTGAGCTTCAAGACTCGTCCTCTAGCTCTTCCTTCTAACTAGCTTGCCACCCCTAAGACCTTTCATTATAGAAATTGTGGTTGGAACAAGACACAAAATCCAAGTACTCGAGCGTTTTATTGGAGTGACCAAAGTCCCGGGACCGAAACGTCGTTTCTAATAGATTATCATAGTGTTTGTATTTTTGTGTCTTGTCCCAACGAAGCTCACTGTAAATTAGACACATGTGCAGCCATTGCAAACTATGTACATATCTGTCATGTTTACATTAGTGACTATTTTAAACTTTTGGTGACACACGAAGCTGCGTATTATAACTGTAACAGCAGGTGTGGATGATGACTTTTTGGGGTTATCCAAGGTAATTTACACGCATGTTACTATGCGTAAAACAACCAATGTTAAAGAATAGTGAAATTCCAAACACTTTCGTGATTTTCACTTCATGTATGTCGTTGATAATGTAAGAAATCTCGAGGGCACTATTCTTTCACAGTGGTTGTTTTGCATACTATAATATCACCTGTTTACTGTGATCTTATTGCATGTTTCTAAGTATCATAATTGTACTTATGTGTACCTGTACCCAAATAAACTGACGTCATGCGGATTGTTACAATCGTTGGAGTGGAGAAGGGGTGACGTTAGACCAGTTAGTGTCGTATAGCGCCTGGGGGACTTACCAGGTAATCAGGTTCACTCTAAAGAAGTGGAAAGATCAATTCCTTGCATCAAGAGCCAGGGACGGATCTACTATGAAACTAATGAAGCTTAAGCTTGAGGACCCCTGATCCCTGAGGGGCCCTGATCCCTGACGGGCCCTGATCCCTGAGGGGCCCTGAAGCCACTTTAGTCCACATTGCTTAAAAAATTTTGGTCTACTGTATGAGAAGGGTTTTTAATAATAATAATAATATTAATAATATTGTGTAATTCGATACAAAATAATAGTGAAAATAAAAATTAAAAGGTTATTAAAATATCATGTAGGCCTAGCTGTTGTAGGCCTACAACAGCTAGGCTGTTGAAGAAAATAATAAGTGGTTACCCAGACCTCGTAGCTGGTTGTGAAGGAGGCTTCATAAAACCTTTACCTTTGGTATACCTTCAGTGAATTTCCAGTCTTACTACTCTCGGGGCTCAGACATGAGCCAGGCTTGGCTGGTACTAGCCTGGTCAACTAGTCTGTTGCTGTTGGAGGCAGGCTGCCCCACATATCCATCACAGCCTTGTTGAGCTGGCACCTGGTGGAGATACTTGTCCACTTTTCTCTTGAAGAGCAATGTTTCTGACGGGTCAGGCTTAAGAGACCCAAAAATCTAGGTCCCGCAGCTGGATCACTAGCGCACTCAGCTCACACACTGAGGTCCGGAGCTCGAATCTCTGGTACGGCTGGAAAACATTAGGAACGTGTTTCCATAAGACACCTGCTGTCCCTGTTAACCCCATAAGTATAAAATGGGTACCTGGGTGTTAGTGGATTGGTGTGGGTCGCACCCTGGGACAAAATTGATCTAATTTTCCCGAAATGCTCAGCATAACAAGGAGCTTTCTGTATAGTAGAATGCCATTGATGCTAGCTAGGCCTGTATACCACATACTTGTAGAAATAAAGTTATTATTATTATTATTATTATTATTATTATTATTATTATTATTATTATTATTATAAGAGCCCCTCACCAGCCTCTTAGGGCTGTCATGTGGAACTCGGAGCTGCAGTGAAAAATGACAACGCAGCCTCTCCAGGAGAATATCTCTACAAGTTTAGATCTTACACTGAATATAATACTATATACCTAGCCAGGAGAATATCGATTAACAGGTTATTCTCAATAATTTGCTTAACAAGTCTGTACTAAATTTGCCCACACACTTCTAACTAGAAACGGCTTGCATTAAAGTCATTATTATATTCATGGGTAAGCGTTAAAGTCTTATGGGGTCACAAGAATGGGAGGTAATCAGACCTGCAGCTACACTTGATACTGAAGAATCAGACACATGTGCAACATCTGGGTATCTTTATTTGTAGACGTTTAGCCATCCAGTGGCTTTATCAATTCAAATTCACAAATACAAGAACACAAAGTGAAGACTGTAGAACTATATGCAGTCTTCCCGTTATCTCCTTGAATTTGTATTGATGAAGCCACTGGATGGCGAAATGTCTACAAATAAAGACACCCAGATGTTGCCCATGTGTCTTATTCTTCATATTGTCGGTACTGTATACCATTCATGTACACTTGATAGTGTGATGTGATAAATGGTTCAGAAAACTGACAAGTTGAAGAATGAGACAATTGTGCGACATCTGGGAATATTTGAGGAAATGTTTCGCCACACACTGGCTTCTTCAGTCCAGGTTCAAGATTCCCAAATGTTACATAAATGCCTCATTCTTCACACGATTCTTACCCAGTTGACAAACTTCAGCGTCAACGCTAAACTTCTCAAAGATTTGTTAAGTTATACCATGAATTAAGGAAAGATCCTGGACTTCACCTTACGAAACAGACAAAGCAAATGCGATAGTAATTACGAACAAGGTGAATTATAGGGGAAATATGAACATGTTATTAGAAAACAGGGGTACTGACGTGTCCATTAAGAAAAACATAGGCAACCTCATTACATTAAATATCCTGGTAAAGTGCAACACGCCTTACAACATGCCCCACCCCACTACTTCAGTCCTCATGTACAAATATCATATAAAAAGCCACCAAAGACCGGTTACAGGAGTCACCAGTCTTGCTGAGAGCAGTAAACAATTAAGGCACTTGTCAGCACGTGTATACTGATGGGTCAGTTCAAGCAACAACAGGTCCCAACAGCAGCCTGTACATTAAAGACCGACGGCCACAATTGTGTCACTCTGTGGCCACATGTGGTGTAACCTAAGAGGTGGTTCATAAAATATAATTGATTCTGTCTGATTTTGAGTGTTGGTTGCCACTTGCAACACACAAAACCTCGTGTGTTGAGTTGTTTAGGTGACTGTGAGTGGTTTGTTTACACCGTTTTGGTGGAAAATAAAGATCTATGTCTGCGGGAAATGTCTTTGAGTCACCACTTGTTGGGTTACGTCGTTGTTCTACCAATCCTGTAGACACTGGAGAGTGCCACGTGTAAAAATGGATGCAAGAATCTTACCGGAACCATTAAAAATTACCTAATCGCTGCACAGAATTATCAGGTTTTTCATCCTTCTATGAATTCCATTTCAAATAGGCATTAATAGCCATGGTGACAGAATGGCACTCCGGCAGCAGCGACCACTAGTTTACCTTTGTTGGGCTCGTCTGAGAGTGTTGAATCAACAACTCTTCAACATCTAGCAACAACGTCTGGAATCTGTACCATTCCTTGTACCAGATGCAGGAAATTATACAAAAGAAAAACAGTCCATTATCTCATGACACGACTCTTAGAACATAAATATGTGCATGGAATACAGCATCAGTAATAGCATCCTGGCTGTCTTCAAGAAGGCACTGAACAGGCACCTAAAGTCAGTATCTGATTAGCCGGTCTGTGGTTGTTACGTCGGTTTACGTGCGGCCAGCAGTAACAGCCTGGTTGATCAGACCCTGATCCACCGCGAAGCCTTGTCTCAGCCCGAACCGCGGGGGCGTTGACCCCGAAACCCTCTCCAGGTACACTCCAGTAATGCGTGTGTGATAGGTGGGACAAGAACTTTATGGCCTGGGACAGAGCCCAACTCATACTACAGTACATGAAGATCATAGGGTCAGGTGAAAGTATATGGAAGCTGCCGTCGTCCAGGCATACAACATTACAAGAAAAAACAAAGTACGTTCACTCTTGTTAAATCTCTTGCCTAGTCTTTTGCTTACGTAGAGAGTGATTTTCGTATGTAGATTTGGGACTAGTCCTTCTAGGGTATTCCAAATGTATATTATCATGTACCCTACTCGCCTGCGTTCCAGGGAATGCTAATAAAGGGTATTTCGGGCAAATTAGGTAAATTTTATCCTAGGATGCTACCCACGCCGGTCGACTACTTTACCGATAGGTGAACAGGGACAGCAGGTGCCTTAAGGAAACACGTCCTAATGTTTCCAGCCGTACCGGGAATCGACCCCAGGAACGAGTAATTAACATTTTTTCTGTATAACATGACAAACTGATTAGTAAGATCCATGCGCAACATTTCCAGCAAGGCTGAGAGACTGATTACCTCAAACTATCTTTCAAATTTGTCTACTGTCTCCAGCAATGTAATTCATCTCTGCGTTCGACTGATGAAGTCTGTAGCCCAGAAACGGTTCATCATTTACAGTAAGATGCCTAAATGTTGCACATGTGTCTTATCATCATGTCAGTATTGTGTATGATTCACAAAGTTCTCACTGACCGAAACGTCATTGTAATAAAGTCTTTTGCTGTTTTATGTCTTCCCTTCCACGTGTCGGCTTACTCGTCCACCACTGCTCTAACACTGTCACGTGACACACACACACACACACACACACACACACACACACACACACACACACACACACACACACACACACACACACACACACACACACACACACACACACACACACACACACACACACACACACACGAGAGAGAGGGGTGGGTTGATTGCATCTTCTTGGACTGCAAGAAGGCCTTTGACACAGTTCCTCACAAGAGATTAGTGCAGAAGCTAGAGCATCAGGCGCATATAACAGGAAGGGCACTGCAATGGATCAGAGAATACCTGACAGGGAGGCAACAACGAGTCATGGTACGTAATGATGTATCACAGTGGGCACCTGTGACAAGCGGGGTCCCACAGGGGTCGGTCCTAGGACCAGTGCTATTTTTGGTATATGTGAACGACATGATGGAAGGGTTAGACTCAGAAGTGTCCCTGTTTGCAGATGATGTGAAGTTAATGAGGAGAATTAAATCTGATGAGGACCAGGCAGGACTTCAAAGAGACCTGGACAGACTGGACACCTGGTCCAGCAAATGGCTTCTCGAATTTAATCCTGCCAAATGCAAAGTCATGAAGATAGGGGAAGGGCACAGAAGACCACAGACAGAGTATAGGCTAGGTGGCCAAAGACTGCAAACCTCACTCAAGGAGAAAGATCTTGGGGTGAGTATAACACCGAGCATGTCTCCGGAAGCACACATCAATCAGATAACTGCTGCAGCATATGGGCGCCTGGCAAACCTGAGAACAGCATTCCGATACCTTAGTAAGGAATCGTTCAAGACACTGTACACCGTGTATGTCAGGCCCATACTGGAGTATGCAGCACCTGTTTGGAACCCGCACTTGATAAAGCACGTCAAGAAACTAGAGAAAGTACAAAGGTTTGCGACAAGGTTAGTTCCAGAGCTAAGGGGAACGTCCTATGAAGATAGATTAAGGGAAATCGGCCTGACGACACTGGAGGACAGGAGGGTCAGGGGAGACATGATATCGACATATAAAATACTGCGTGGAATAGACAAGTTGGACAAAGACAGGATGTTCCAGGGAGGGGACACAGAAACAAGAGGCCACAATCGGAAGTTGAAGACACAAATGAGTCAGAGAGATATTAGGAAGTATTTCTTCAGTCATAGAGTTGTAAGGCAGTGGAATAGCCTAGAAAATGACGTAGTGGAGGCAGGAACCATACACAGTTTTAAGACGAGGTTTGATAAAGCTCATGGAGCGGGGAGAGAGAGGGCCCAGTAGCAACCGGTGAAGAGGCGGGGCCAGGAGCTAAGACTCGACCCCTGTAACCACAAATAGGTGAGTACAAATAGGTGAGTACACACACACGCAGATGATGTGAAGTTAATGAGGAGAATTAAATTAGATGAGGATCAGGCAAGCCTTCAAAGAGACCCAGACAGGCTGGACACATGGTCCAGCAACTGGCTTCTCAAATTCAACCCTGCCATGTTTCAAAGTCATGAAGATCGGAGAAGGGCAAAGAAGACCGCAAACAAAGTATAGGCTAGGTGGCCAACGACTGCAAACCTCGCTCAAGGAGAAAGATCTTGGCGTGTGTATAACACCGAACACGTCTCCGGAAGCACACATCAATCAGATAACTGCTGCAGCATATGGGAGCCTGGCAAACTTGAGATTAGCATTCCGATACCTAAGTAAGGAATCTTTCAAGACACTGTACACCGTGTACGTCATGCCCATACCGGAGTATGCAGCACCAGTTTGGAATCCGCACCGGGGTTTGTGACAAGGTTAGTTCCAGAGCTAAGGGGAATGTCCTGTGAAGAAAGGTTGAGGGAAATCGGCCTGACGACACTGGAGGACAGGAGGGTCAGGGGAGACATGATAACGACATATAAAATACTGTGCAGAATAGACAATGTGGACAAAGACAGGATGTTCCAGGGAGGGGACACAGAAACAAGAGGTCACAATTGGAAGTTGAAGAGTCAGAAGAGTCAAAGGGACGTTAGAAAGTATTTCTTCAGTCATAGAGTTGTCAGTCGGTGGAATAGCCTAGAAAGTGACGTAGTGGAGGCGGGAACCATACATAGTCTTAAGACGAGGTTTGATAAACCTCATGGAGCAGGGAGAGAGAGGACCCAGTAGCAACCAGTGAAGAGGCGGGGCCAGGAGCTAAGACTCGACCCCTGCAACCACAAATAGGTGAGTACACACACACACACACACATACCCATACACAGAGGTATGATAAAGCTCACTGTTCAGGGAGAGTGACCTAATAGCGACCAGTGAAGAGACGGGGCCAGGAGCTAGGAATCGACCCCTGCAACCTCAACTAAGTGAGTACAGCTAGGTGAGTACACACATCATAGGTTAGGTTAGGTAAGGTTTGTCAGGAAACAGGACAGGGGGGACATGATAACGACATAAAATACTGAGAGGAATCGACGAGTTGGACAGAGACAGGATGTTCTCGAGACGGGACTCAGACGAGCCACAGGAATGTTAGGAAGTATTTCTTCAGTCATAGACTTGTCAGGAAGTGGAATAGTCTGGAAATTGAGGTAGTGGAGGCAGGTATCATTCTCAGTAGTACAAGTACCAGTTACCAGTAGTATGACTATTAGTAAGTAAGTTTAATTTAAGGTACATGTAAGATAAGGTAAGATTTTGATCGGATTTTTAACTTAGGAGGGTTCGCCACCCAGGATAACCCAAGAAAGGCAGTGCGTCATCGAGGACTATCTGTCTTATTTTCATGGGGATCCTCAATTTTGTCCCCCAGGATGCGACCCACACCAGTCGACTAACACCTAGGTACCTATTTGCTGCAAACTGATGGGCTACCAAGCAGGTAAAAAAACAGTGCTGTTAAAATTCCAAACTAGCCTACAAAGAAACAACCTACTAAAAACATCTATTTCTATGAAAACTGATGTTTACGTCAATGAGTGCCTTACCAAAACAAGACAAAACCTTCTTTATCGGCTAAGAAAATTACGCTATGCCCAAAAAATCCACCAGTGCTTTGTGAGGGATGGAAAATTCGCAGTTAGGAAACAGCCCACTGGGAAGAGATACTTCATCTCTACAGAACATGACCTTAAAACATTCCTAAGTGAGGCTGGACTAACAGAATCAGAGTAAAGTGCAGATAATACCCATAGTCCACCGTTAGTGTTATATTGTCATAAATTTGTGCCCCCCTAAAATTCTAATACCCCAACTACTTTTGATTGTCATTGTTGTATTCAACGACCATTCTACCTCATAGTCTTAATTGTGTTTAATATCTATAGAATCTATCTCCTTTTTTACAACTTACCACATCACTGTTCTATCTTATTTTATTATAAACTAACCATAACTTGTCTTCAATAATTCTACCTCACTTTAAAAAATACTCAATTGCCCAATTTTATTCTAAATCCCTATTATTGCCCAATTTTACTTTAAACTATATTGATCAAACTTATTGTAAACTTCTTTTATTGACCATTTTTATTCCATACTTTTTTAAACTAGTATTTTCAACTACAACTTTTATATTATCCTGTCTACCATCTTACTAGCATATTATAACCAAGTCATTGCCATTTTTATTTTTATAATTTTTTTTTATTCTTTTGCTACCTTAATTTGTGTATTTTATCCTGTCAATTTAAATCTAATTATACTCTAATTCTTGTAAACAACTTATATAAGACCTTAGTGCAATTACAATTGAGAGTCTTGTGCCTTTATTATATTATTAGATTAATCACAGTTTTACTCTAGCTCATTCTAGCTCAATACATAGTCAATACCAAATTCACTATATTAGACCATAGTGCAATTACTAGTGAGAGACGGGTGCTATTTTTAATTTGTATTTTTATATTATTAGATTAAATTCAGTTGTACCATAGCTCATTCTAACTCAATACATAGTCAATACCAAATTCACTATATTAGACCATAGTGCAATTACTAGTGAGAGATTAGTGCTATTTTTAATTTGTATTTTTATATTATTAGATTAAACCTATTGTACTATAGCTCATTCTAGCTCAAAACATAGACTCCACAAAAGTCATTATTAGACCTTAGTGCAATTACAAGTGAGAGTCTTGTTCTATTTTTACTTTGTATTTTTATATTACTAGTTTATACCTAGTTGTACTTTAGTTCATTCCAGCACAACACATAGACAACATCAACTTCATTATGTGTAGTAGTGACTATACTCTACATGACCAAAATACTCTAGCTATATACTTGTCCAAACTTCCTACCACTACAGATATCAGTACTAGAACTCAACACACAACTCAGGATATAAATAACCATAATTTAAACCTAGAAGATGATTGATCACGTTGACCCTGATCTAAACCTCCATAATCTGACACCCAATCAAAACCTATTGGAAAGTAACTGCCTTTATTACACAGCATCACAAGCCAGCACTATCCTAAACAATGCTAAAAGTCTATCAGTACTTAACTACAACATCAGGTCCTTAAGCAAACACTATGATGACCTCCTAGCACTCCTTGAATCACTAAAGACACCCTTCTCCTGCATTATTCTTACTGAGACCTGGCTTAAGCAGGACACAATAGATATCTACCCTCTACCAGGATACACAGCAATTCACAACTGCAGACCAAACCAAGTTGGGGGTGGTATTGCAATCTATTACTCTAACCAATTATCTTGTATTAGCACCACTTGCTTTAGTGATGAATATGGGGAATACATTTTTGCTAATTTTACTGTAAAAAACCTTAAGACGCCTATAACAATCGGTGCCATTTACCGGATACCTCACACAAACATCCCAAATTTCAGTGAGAAATTAAAGTCACTAATAACAAACAGACAAATGAATAAGCACCACCTTCTCTTAGCTGGAGACTTCAACATCAACCTTGGCTTACTAGATGATCAGCCTGTAACTGATTTCATCAACAATATGAACAACACACTTCTCATACCAACAATAACTAAACCAACCAGGCTCACTGAGACAAGTGCAACCATAATAGACCACATATGGACCAATATACTAGCCCCCCTTAAATCAGGGATAATCACAGATAGCACTACAGACCACTACCCTACCTTCCTCCTGACAAACATTAGTAAACCACCACTTGAATACAACAAAGTCTCATTTAGACTCCATGACGAGGCCTCAGTAAGGAAGTTCACAGCTGACCTAGAGACTGTTGACTGGCCTACAGAATTCTCCAAGGCCAATGGTATTGATGACTGGACAGACATTTTTCTTAACAAATTACTTAGACTATACAACAAACATTGTCCTATAAAAACAAAACAGATCACAAACAAACGGCTTGGTTGCCCATGGCTAACCAGCACCATTCTGAAATCCATTGACAAGAAACACCAATATGAAAAGCAATATAGACAAGGCTTAATACACAAAGATATTCTTAAACACTATTCATCAACAGATGGGAACATAAAAAGTCTGGGCTGAATGGTACTGCCCTTGATACTGGCCATGTAGTCACAAACTGTAAGGCTGGAGGTGATGTCCTGGGAGACAGTAATAGTAAAGCTGGAGGTGCTGTCCTGGGAGACAGTAATGGTGAAGCTGGAGGTGCTGTCCTGGGAGACAGAAATGGTGAAGCTGGAGATACTGTCCTGGGAGACAGTAATGGTGAAGCTGGAGATTTTGTCCAGGTAGTCGGGAATTATACGCAGGAAGGAATACATATAAATGACCTCATAGGGGACAGGAGCCATAGTAGGGAAACAAGTGTAGTCAAAGATAAGATAAAACCAATATTGCAAACTAGAAATACCGCAGGAAATAGCAAACAAGAGGACTCCAATAGCAATATTGAGGATAAATTACCAAAAACAACTGGTGGGAGCTCCATTGTTGGTGCTAGGGAGGATAGAAGTAAGACAGGGAAACATGCACCAACAGGGAATACAGTCACAGAAACCCAAGGCAAGCGGAAACCAAGCCTGTGCACATACTATGCACTTGGTATCTGCTGGCATGGGAAATCTGGAAAAACAGATGGGACATGCAACTATGACCACCCTAGAAAATGCCGTGCCCATATGACAAAAGGAAAATGCAAACTCCCTTCCTGTAAGCTTTTTCACCCTGAAATGTGTACCTCTTCAGTACAGGAAAGACTGTGCTATAACTTAAATTGCCAGGCATACCATCTAAAGGGGACAAAAAGATACAAAACATCCAGGCCATGGGAAAACCTGGGTAGCCACAGCCACTCAAGAGGGAGAGGTTTTTTAGTGCCAGGAAGGAAAAAAAACTGGCAGGAAATGGCAGAAATCGTACACCAAATCCAGTCATTCCTGGAGTGGAACCACAGTCGATGGCCTCCACTCCAAACCAACAGATACAGATACTAATGCCGGAAAAAAATCCCCCCCCAGTACCAACAATACCACCAGTCCGATAACATTCTTCTTTGCAAATATACAGGGTCTAAAGCCAGCAACAAACAACAAAATACCTTTCATCCGTGGACTGCTTGCAGAGGCAAAGGCAATGTTCGCGGCTTTCACTGAGACCCACATAAAGGATCACTTGGACAACGAAATATGGATCCCAGGTTAAGATAAGATAAGATAAGATTTCGTTCGGATTTTTAACCCCGGAGGGTTAGCCACCCAGGATAACCCAAGAAAGTCAGTGCGTCATCGAGGACTGTCTAACTTATTTCCATTGGGGTCCTTAATCTTGTCCCCCAGGATGCGACCCACACCAGTCGACTAACACCCAGGTACCTATTTGCTGCTAGGTGAACAGGACAACAGGTGTAAGGAAACGTGTCGAAATGTTTCCACCCGCCGGGAATCGAACCCAGGCCCTCCGTGTGTGAAGCGGGAGCTTTAACCACCAGGCCACCGGGCCACTAAGTTACAACCTATACAGATGTGACAGAGTGAACAGGCAAAAGGGGGGGGGGGTTGGCCTGTACATTGCAGAGTCACTTGTTTGCACAGAACTGCTTAATGCCTCAAATGACGTAGTGGAAGTTTTAGCAGTAAAGGTCGAGAACCAAAACCTAGTCATTGTGGTAGTCTACAAGCCTCCGGATGCAACATCCCAGCAATTCCAGGAACAGCTGTTAAAAATTGACCACTGTCTGGAAAATCTTCCAGCTCCTGCACCCAACATCTTGCTCCTGGGGGATTTCAACTTAAGGCACCTAAAATGGAGGAATATAGCAAATAATATTGTTGCAGTAATAACACCAGGAGGCAGCTCTGATGAAAACTCACACTCACACGAGCTTTTAAATCTCTGCACAAAATTCAATTTAAACCAGCAAATAATAGAGCCTACTAGACTGGAGAATACACTAGACCTCATCTTCACTAACAATGATGATCTGATAAGAAATGTCACCATATCAAAAACAATATACTCAGATCACAACATAATTGAGGTTCAGACATGTATGCGTGGAGCCCCAGACCGACAAAATGAGACTAGTCACGAGGGAGCATTCACCAAATTCAACTTCAATAACAAAAACATAAAGTGGGACCAAGTAAACCAAGTCCTAACCGATATAAGCTGGGAAGATATACTAAGCAACACAGACCCAAACTTATGCCTAGAACAGATTAACTCGGTGGCACTCGATGTATGCACAAGGCTTATTCCTCTAAGAAAAAGGAGGAGTAGATGTAAAATAGAAAGAGACAGGCGCTCCCTTTACAGGCGACGGAAAAGAATAACAGAGCGGCTAAAAGAGGTCAATATATCTGAAATGCGCAGGGAGACACTGGTCAGAGAAATAGCAAGCATCGAACTTAAGCTAAAAGAATCCTTTAGGAGTCAGGAATCGCGGGAAGAACTAAAAGCTATAAATGAAATCGAAAGAAACCCAAAGTATTTCTTCTCCTATGCCAAATCAAAATCGAGAACAACGTCCAGTATTGGGCCCCTACTTAAACAAGATGGGTCCTACACAGATGACAGCAAGGAAATGAGTCAGCTACTCAAGTCCCAATATGACTCAGTTTTTAGCAAGCCGCTAACCAGACTGAGAGTCGAAGATCAAAATGAATTTTTTATGAGAGAGCCACAAAATTTGATTAACACAAGCCTATCCGATGTTATCCTGACACCAAATGACTTCGAACAGGCGATAAATGACATGCCCATGCACTCTGCCCCAGGGCCAGACTCATGGAACTCTGTGTTCATCAAGAACTGCAAGAAGCCCCTATCACGAGCCTTTTCCATCCTATGGAGAGGGAGCATGGACACGGGGGTCGTCCCTCAGTTACTAAAAACAACAGACATAGCCCCACTCCACAAAGGGGGCAGTAAAGCAACAGCAAAGAACTACAGACCAATAGCACTAACATCCCATATCATAAAAATCTTTGAAAGGGTCCTAAGAAGCAAGATCGCCACCCATCTAGAAACCCATCAGTTACACAACCCAGGGCAACATGGGTTTAGAACAGGTCGCTCCTGTCTGTCTCAACTACTGGATCACTACGACAAGGTCCTAAATGCACTAGAAGACAAAAAGAATGCAGATGTAATATATACAGACTTTGCAAAAGCCTTCGACAAGTGTGACCATGGCGTAATAGCGCACAAAATGCGCGCTAAAGGAATAACAGGAAAAGTCGGTCGATGGATCTATAATTTCCTCACTAACAGAACACAGAGAGTAGTCGTCAACAGAGTAAAGTCCGAGGCAGCTACGGTGAAAAGCTCTGTTCCACAAGGCACAGTACTAGCTCCCATCTTGTTCCTCATCCTCATATCCGACATAGACAAGGATGTCAGCCACAGCAGCGTGTCTTCCTTTGCGGATGACACCCGAATCTGCATGACAGTGTCTTCCATTGCAGACACTGCAAGGCTCCAGGCGGACATCAACCAAATCTTTCAGTGGGCTGCAGAAAACAATATGAAGTTCAACGATGATAAATTTCAATTACTCAGATATGGTAAACATGAGGAAATTAAATCTTCATCAGAGTACAAAACAAATTCTGGCCACAAAATAGAGCGAAACACCAACGTCAAAGACCTGGGAGTGATTATGTCGGAGGATCTCACCTTCAAGGACCATAACATTGTATCAATCGCATCTGCTAGAAAAATGACAGGATGGATAATGAGAACCTTCAAAACTAGGGAGGCCAAGCCCATGATGACACTCTTCAGGTCACTTGTTCTATCTAGGCTGGAATATTGCTGCACTCTAACAGCACCTTTCAAGGCAGGTGAAATTGCCGACCTAGAAAATGTACAGAGAACTTTCACGGCGCGCATGACGGAGATAAAACACCTCAATTACTGGGAGCGCTTGAGGTTTCTAAACCTGTATTCCCTGGAACGCAGGAGGGAGAGATACATGATTATATACACCTGGAAAATCCTAGAGGGACTAGTACCGAACTTGCACACGAAAATCACTCACTACGAAAGCAAAAGACTTGGCAGACGATGCACCATCCCCCCAATGAAAAGCAGGGGTGTCACTAGCACGTTAAGAGACCATACAATAAGTGTCAGGGGCCCGAGACTGTTCAACTGCCTCCCAGCACACATAAGGGGGATTACCAACAGACCCCTGGCAGTCTTCAAGCTGGCACTGGACAAGCACCTAAAGTCAGTTCCTGATCAGCCGGGCTGTGGCTCGTACGTTGGTTTGCGTGCAGCCAGCAGCAACAGCCTGGTTGATCAGGCGCTGATCCACCAGGAGCCCTGGTCACAGACCGGGCCGCGGGGGCGTTGACCCCCGAAACTCTCTCCAGGTAAACTCCAGGTAATCAGCTCTCACCGAAGTAATAAAGAAAGCCAAACAACTATACTACTCCAGTAGATTCACAGACACTAGAGGAGATATAAAAAAGACCTGGAAAACACTCTCTCAGATTCTAGGGAAACACAAACTGAGAAAAACCAAGAATATTGTCCTAACTAAACCTAATGAAACACCACTACATCCCACTGACACAGCTAACAAGATAAACGACTTCTTCTCAACCATAGGATCTAATCTCGCCAGTAAAATCCCACATACCAATGCCCATGCCGGGGACTACCTAGATGGGAATTTCCCTAATTCCTTCTATCTTGCACCAACTGAGCCCACGGAAGTCACCGAGATTATTAAAGTCACTTAAAAATAACTCGGGGAATCTGTCTCATGTCCCACCATTACTGTACAAGCGAGCGGCCCATGTCCTTTCGCATGCTATTTCATTACTCTTTAACAAGTCACTAGAGACTAGCACCTTCCCGAAACTACTCAAGATGGCAAGGGTTACACCAATACATAAAGGTGGTGACCCTACAGACTTAAACAACTATAGGCCAATATCTAACTTACCATTGCTATCCAAAATCTTTGAGAAACTCGTGCACAGGAGACTGTATTCATTTATAAGGGCTCAAAACATACTCAACCCCTGCCAATTTGGATTCAGGAAAAATAAAAGCACTAATGATGCAATCATAAAAATGCTAGATCTGCTTTACACAGCATTGGAAAATAAGGAATATCCACTAGGAATTTTTATTGACCTAAGAAAAGCTTTTGACACAGTAGACCACGACATCCTACTCCACAAACTTGATCATTACGGTATAAGAGGCCATGCGCTTGCTTATTTCAAATCTTACATTACTAATAGGTATCAGTATGTCACCAGTAGTAGACAACAAACTATCATTACACCTAGGGAAAACTGAAGCCATTCTCTTTGGAACGAAACATAAACTGAGAAGGGTAAATAATTTTAATGTTCAGTGTAATGGGGAGTCCATCACTTTGGTTTCATCAGTTAAATATCTGGGAATCCCCTTTGACCCATGCATGTCAGGAGAATTGATAGGGAACAGTGTAGTAAAGAAAGCGAATGCCAGGCTGAAGTTCCTGTATAGACAAGCACAGTGTCTACCTACTGAGGCTCGCAGGACCCTATGTCTAGCCCTTATACAATGCCATATGGATTACGCTTGCTCTTCTTGGTACTCTGCCTTGACAAAAAAACTGAAAGATAGACTGCAAATCACCCAGAACAAAATCGTAAGATTCATCCTGGGGCTGGGACCAAGAGAACATGTAGGCCAGGATGAATTACAGCAGTTGGATATGCTGAATGTTGAAGACAGAGTAAAACAACTGAAGCTAAATCATGTTTATAAAATTGCTCACGAACAGTGTCCAGAATATCTTGCTGTCAATTTTGTCAAGGTTGGGAACCAAAGCAATCATAGTACTAGGGGGAGAGAGCACAACTTTGTAGTACCCACAGTCAGTGGCCAGGCTTCAAACACCTTTTATTGTACAGCAATAAAGGAATGGAACAGACTACCCACAAATGTCAAGGCCAGTCATAGCTTGAACCAGTTCAAGAAGACTGCCAAAAAGTGTCTGATGAATGAAGCAACAGAAAGGGAGGGGAATGATTTTCTATTTTTTAGCTAAAATACGTGTAAATTTTACCTTATCCCTAGTAATGACCCTCGTATTGTAAATAGTCGTAATGACCCTCGGGTAGTAGATAGTCTTAATGAACCTCGTATTGTAGATAGTCTTAATGACCCTCGTGTAGTAGATAGTCTTTTTAGTATGATAATAAGATGTTATCTTCATTATAGAATAATAAGAAAATATTATAACCTTTATATTATAATAATAAGGTAAAAGGACCCCAATGGAAATAAGTCACTCTGTCTGACTTTTTTGGGTTATCCTAGGTTCTCTACACATATGCTGCTATGTATGATAATTCTATGTAACTGTATTGTGTATACCTGAATAAATTTACTTACTTACTTACTTACCATTAAAGACACAACATCAGCAACACGGCCACTTGATACTGGAGTTCCACAGGGAAGTGTCCTTGGTCCCTTGCTCTTCCTCATATACATCAATGACAGTCCTCGATGACGCACTGACTTTCTTGGGTTATCCTGGGTGGCTAACCCTCCGGGGTTAAAAATCCGAACAAAATCTTATCTTATCTTATCTTTCCAAACGTATCCCAACACCTGAAACCCATTCTCTTTGCTGACGACACGACTTATGTCATCTCTCACCCTAATCTTGCCACCCTCAACACCACTGTGAATGAGGAGCTGATCAAAATATCGACTTGGATGACAGCCAATAAACTTACGCTTAACACTGACAAAACCTACTATATTATGTTTGGTAGCAGAGCAGGAGATGCACAAATTAACATTAAGATTGACAACACTCTAATTACCAGAAATAATGGGGGCAAATTCCTAGGCTTATACCTTGACAACAACCTGAATTTCAGCACCCATATCCAGCATATAACCAAAAAAGTATCCAAAACGGTTGGGATCCTCTCCAAGATACGATACTACGTGCCGCAAAATGCCCTTCTCACACTATACCACTCACTTATTTATCCATACCTCACCTATGCTATTTGTGCTTGGGGATCAACTGCAGCAACACACCTAAAGCCAATAATAACCCAACAAAAAGCTGCAGTAAGAATAATCACTAAATCCCATCCCTGGCAACACCCCCCCCCACTCTTCATAGACCTAAACTTACTCCCTGTTCAGTACATCCACACTTACTACTGTGCAATCTACATCTACAGGACCTTAAACTCTAATATCAACCTTGACCTAAAACGCTTTCTTGATAGTTGTGACAGAACCCACAGGCATAACACCAGACACGAACATCTCTACGACATTCCCTGTGTCCGACTAAACCTTTACAAAAATTCAATGTATGTCAAAGGCCCTAAAATCTGGAATACCCTACCTGAGAACTCTAGAACTGCAGACACATTCATCACCTTCAAAACTACCATTAGAAAACATCTTATCTCCCTGATACACCCTGTCAACTACACGAATACCACCTGGTGGTTCACACTTACACTCACTGACTCATTTGACCATAAACAGAAATATTAATCTCAATCTTAAAATAATGAATCCTGTGATACTCCAATACTGAAACTATGTACTGTGCCAAAACAAAAGCATTTACATTGCTAAACTCACAAACTAGTATTTAGTCACTTAGCCATAATATCAACTTACCTCATAATTTGTAATATTTTACAATTAAGAATAAAACTAAGTCTGCCCGAAATGCCTAGCCATGCTAAGCGTTCTAGTGGTACACTCTGTAATCACTATTTTACCACATGTAAACCACACAATAACCAAATTTCTGTAAACTCAGCATTGTAATCCTTATAGAGAATAAACTTTGAATTTGAATTTGAAAGTGAACAGGACGACAGGTGTAAGGAAACGCGGCGAAATGTTTCTACCCAGCCGGGAATCGAACCCGGACACTCAGCAGCATAAGTGTAGATTACCCAGTATAACCCAAAAAAGTCAGAGTGACTTATTTCCATTATTTTTATTATTATTATTGTTATTATAATTATTATCATAATAGTGATGCCGTATAAGTAATTGATGGTAGTGAACATTTGTTGACAGCGTCAGCAGTAGCATCATGGCGGGCTCCAGGGACTTTGCTGTCCTCGACTTACAGGTGACACTCTCTACCTTAAACCTCTTTTAACTTTTTCATAGATTTAAAACACCATTATGGATGCTAAGGAGGAACTCTTTTTGTATATTCCTGTTTTCGTTTTGTTTAAATGACACTTAAAAATTCGATGAGGATGATGTGTTCATCCTTATCAACGTCATCAGTTTTTCTTGAACTGTATTGTACTTATTTAGTTTTTATTTCAGTATCCTCAGACGTTTCCTTGCTATGTGTGTCATGGCTGTTTTTACAGCACAGTAATATGAATCTCAATAGACATAAATTTTACGAAGTTGATGAGGCAGTATAAGTTTCCTTTCACTTATTCTTGACTAATTTTAGTTGTTAAGAGAGAGAGAGAGAGATGTGTATTATAATTACATCAACACCCAAAGACTACATTGTAAAATAATACATGTGTTTCAAATGGTAGCGCTTTCGACTTAGAACTGAAAGACCTTGTTTAAATAAGATATTTCAAGGACCCTAATGGAAATAAGTCATTGTCTTTTTGGGATTATCCTAAGTAATTTACACATATGTTACTATGTATGATTATTGTACTTATGTGAACCTGTGCCTAAATAAACTTACAGTATATATTCCAGTATATAATGTATACATTTTTTTCAGAATAACTCGGATGACCTTGGAGTAGACCTACAATTTCAAGGTAAATAAGTTTTTAATTGTACTGTATTTGTTACAAAATGTTGAGGCACTGCTGCATTTTATTCTGTAACTAATTCTTCAGCACAAGAACCCTAAGTGTCTTTGTGAGTGTTTTACTGAACAGTGTTTTGTTAGTGTGTGATTTATGAAAGATTTAAAAAATTGAAGTAAGTGCAATGTCATACTTTAAAGGCTGTTCCTTACTGTTTTTGTTTCACCCAATTGTTGGTATTTTGCCTGTCATTCCAACTTTATGGTAATCTTTCTGTCAGGGTTTCTATTAACAAATATCAGGAAGGCCCATGTTACTTTTCTGTGTTTGGTAATTTTCATATACTTTTTGTAATAGTTATGCTGAAAGATTTAAAATTACCACATAGTTGTCAACCTTAATTCATTCTGGTTATCATGCAGTAATTTGTGTATGTCTTGTATGATGACTTCAGATCTTCAACAGCAGTAACTTATATAAATCAACTTATGAGTGGTTTTAAACTTAAAATGCTAGTGTATCGTAGGATGTTGGTCTCAGTGTGATAACTCTAACAATACCTCTTCTCATTCTTTAAACTTTCAAATCAAGTATTTCTTCCTTAATTGAAGGTTTGAATTGGTTTTGAGCTGTGTTGGTGCCAGTCTGTCATTTTTATTAATAAAGAAATTGGATGTTAGTTCCCATGCAAGAACCTGTGAAAGCCTCTCCTGATAATGGTAGCTTGAAATCTTCAATGCTGATATTTAGCTGCATTGAAAACTTATGTCACGCTATTTACTATTCCTGTTAGAGTGCCTTGATGTAGAGACTTAAGGGATACTAGGATAACTTTCTCAGATCAAGCAGTGACCAGATTTTTTTGATTTGTGTACAGTATTAATAAAATTCTTCCTCTAAGATTGATAAAATACAGTGGAGCCTCGGCAGTTGAACTTGATTGGTTCCAGAAGGCTGTTCAAGTGCTGATCTGTTTGAATACAGAATGAATTTTTCCCAACCAATTTTCTTGTTGGTTAGCTGTTATCACTAACCCTCTTAGGCCCCATGGTGACTTATTTATACGAATAATATAAAAAAAATGCAAAAAAACGTAAAAGTTTACAGCGAAGTTCTGGCAAGTTGTGCTTGTTTGGTTGAGTGCCGAGCAAACAGTTGACTACCAAGCAATTTGTTTACCGAACAAGGCATTCAAATGCTGAATTGTTCGAGTACCGAGGTTGCACTGTATTAATGTTGGTATGTTTTTTTCATAAGTAGTCCTGGACTTGTGTAATTATTCACTAGACAATAAACACCTATTCAAGGGCATATATACAAAGAATTGGAGATTACGAAGCAAATTAGGTTTTCTGTAATGCCATTTAATACCTTGGTAATGTTGAAGCCACTTTACTTCCCATATGATGAATTATATTCTGTACTGGCCAGAATATTATTTGGTATTGTATAGTGTGCTGTACAGTTTTTTTTTTTTTTTAAATACTTCGGTCATCTCCCACCGAGGCAGGGTGACCCAAAAAGAATGAAAATCCCCAAAAAGAAAATACTTTTCATCATCATTCAACACTTTCACCTCACTCATACATAATCACAGTCTTTGCAGTTCAGAAGTCCCTCCAAACTGTCAATATCCCAAACCCCTCCTTTAAAGTGCAGGCATTGTTCTTCCCATTGCTGTACAGTTATTGAATATAATTGCCTTACACTAGCTGGTATTTCTCAAGAGTACGGTAATTTTTATCACTTGTATGTTTCACGGTGGTGAACAACCCTCCCACAAGTTTAGCAATTTTTTTTTTTTTTTTTTATTAACACGCTGGCCGATTCCCACCAAGGCAGAGTGGCCCGAAAAAGAAAAACTTTCACCATCATTCACACCATCACTGTCTTGCCAGAAGGGTGCTTTACACTACAGTTTTTAAACTGCAACATTAACACCCCTCCTTCAGAGTGCAGGCACTGTACTTCCCATCTCCAGGACTCAAGTTCGGCTTGCCGGTTAAGTTTTTAGTGTGGCCCCCAGTGCATTAGATATTTATAGATTCTTGCAAGTTTTATTAATAGTACTGTATATATTATTTGACAATTGTTGCAGTCATTATAATAGTTCTCTTTATCACTACTCACAATATTGTCACATGTTACATGAACATAGGACTTTGCTGATTTCGTTCTATAAGTGAATGATAATACTATACCAATTTCTAATGAATACTTGTGCTTTACCTTTGAACTGTTTTAAGGGCTCTTCTACCCCCAAAGCCTGTACTAAAGCCAGGCTTCATATTTGACTTTGAATAAATTCATGAAATACTGTACGTTTTTCTGTTAAACTTTTAATTTGCCGGACAGATTTTGGTGAAGCTCGGACACAACCAGCTATTGTGAGCAGTAGCAGCAGCCAGCATGAACAAACCATACACTTTTCAGAATTCCCTGATTCAGCTACAGATGAAAATGAGCAGGAGAAGGTTAGTCGTTGATGTATACAAATAAAATATATATTGAGCAAATTCCTTTTCTATGATTAATTTTTTTTTATTAATATGATCCTGAGAAGATTATATTAATAACTTGTAGCACTAAATTACCAGTCGTAGTTTCTTGTTATTGAGTCTTAAAGAAATTAAATTGAATACAGTACACAAAATTGTTGCAGAGCATACAGGAATGTAATAGGAACAGTCTCATACATGAACTCGTTTGTTGGCATTTTTTTCTAATACCTTTATTCTAGCAGGAATTTTCTTGATCCTAAAATCTTTCTTGTAATATTATGTGGATGTTACAGAAAATATCCTTGTCTAACCAGCAACATGTTATTTTACAACCCCATCTACATATACTAAGATGCTGAATCTACACATTCAAAAGTGTTTTTCTACTATTTATTTTAAATATTGATTTGAGTCTGAAAAGGTACATTTGCAGTCTTTTGCTAGATGGAAAGACAGAATTGAGTTATGACATTTATGCTTGTGATTAGGTAAGACATAAGCATGGTTTGGGTTCTCTTATTTATTTAATATTTTCCTAGCTTTATGATGCTATCAGTTGGGAGACTTGATATATTTAGATTGCAGTAGGAGGAACATTTTTAAAATTTCTACTTCTTAATACCTTTCTTGTCTTATAAGAAAAAATGGCAGCCAATTTCAAACCTGATTTCATCCTGCATTAGGAGACCAGACATAATTGTCAACATCACTGGTTTCATCTATTTGGTTACAGGCTCCACAAATGTGGAGCCATCTGTTAGGGCCATGCTTACCCCTCTCTGTAGTTACAGATGAGGATTTCATAAGCTCAGTCCATGAGGGGGTTTGTTATTTGCAGATTGGACCCATGATAAAGAGGCAAAAAAAAGATGGACACTCAACCCCTTTGTTGCCATTGCACCCTGCAGAAGTTCATGTAGCTGCAATCCTTCCAGAAGGTGTACATGGACTAGTAAATCTCACTCAAGTAGTTGTTCTGCAAGTGAAAGAGAAACAGTACACTTCACGTGCTGTTAAGGATCTTTCTCAGAAATTACCAGTTTCATCTTTAAGTCATCTGAAGAGAGTTAGAAGGATACCAACAGTGAGAAATGAGAGCGAGTGTCAAAAGTCAGATCTAGTGACTGTAAAGCCAGACAAAATGTTTGTGTACTTAAGTTTTGTTGAGGAGTTTGGTATTCTTTGTTTTAAAGAATTTGGTGATGATAATATTATGCCTGTCAGCTCAGAGGATGCAGCTCGAGTTATAGCCATACTTAATGAAAAGAAAGTTGACTTGTCATTATTCTCAAACAAAGTGTTTGTTTCGAGGGTGGCCAGATATGCTCCAAAAGTGCGTGAGATGTATGACAAAGTAGCACCGCTTTGGCCTTGTTCATTTCATGAAGATTCGTATCTGACTCGGCTCTCCTCTGATGATTTCTTCAGTCAAGAAAAAGTGAATATGATTGTCAAACACATGAATAAAGCAATAGAATTGGGTTACAAAGCAAATGAAGAGGGAAATCCAGCTGTAGGTGTTGTGATGGTAGATCACCAAAGTGGACAAGTTGTAAGTGCTGCAAAGGATTCTAGACTGATACACCCTTTGCAGCATGCTGTCATGGTGGCCATAGATTACATAGCTTATAGACAAGGTGGAGGAGTCTGGGTTCATAATAATTTGCCACTTATTGAAGAATCTCTCTATGGACCATGTGGAATAAATGATATTTATACAAGTACCTCAAATATTGAATTGGGACAAGTAGTTGAAAATATAGGATGCATTGAAGAATTCAGAAGTAATAGTTTGGAAGACTTAAAGACTCGGAACGCTGAAGAAATTGGCATGAACTCCATGACAACATATATATGTACTGGAATTGATGTCTATATAACTCATGAACCATGCATGATGTGTGCAATGGCTCTGTTACATTCACGTGTACATCGTATATTTTATTGCTGTCCTGACCTTCAGTTGGGTGCTTTAGGGTCGATAACTAAGCTCCACACTTTGCCTGGTATTAATCACAGGTATGAAGTGTTTATGGTGACTCCAACCAAGTAGTTTGACATACGATAAAATTCTTTTATTTACAATACAGTTTAACAGAAAAAACATAAATATAGCTGTTACATTTAAAAGGAAAAACATATCATGGAAAGCTTATCACAGAAATACTGTAAATAATGAGATTGTACAAATAAAAAAAAGTTGACTTAAGAAATCGTAATGACACGATTGCAAATAAACCATACCCCCGGCCGGGATTGAACCCGCGGTCATAGTCTCAAAACTCCAGCCCGTCGCGCTAGCCACGATTTCTTAAGTCATGTTGACGGCAGTGAAGGGACTTGAGCTAGAGTTCGCCACGGCCACGCTAGCTGGAGATTCGTCTGTAAAAACTTGCATTTGTGGTCACAGAGGTGCCTGTGCTAACTTTCCTATGGTGTAGAAATATACCTAGTTGGATGAATCTTATTGTGGCTGGCTGGTCTAGTGGCTAGCGCGACGGGCTGGAGTTTTGAGACTCTATGACCGCGGGTTCAATCCCGGCCGGGGGTATGGTTTAAAAAAAAGTTGAAAAGATATGTTGTACAGTATACCCCTTCAATTGAAAATTGAGAATGAAGGTGTCTAAATAGCCTAATTTTTTATATGCTAAAGGGAAGGCTAATACATTTTAGTGAAATATTGAATTGAAAATTTAATGAGATGTATGTCAATCTGCAAAAGGAAGCAAGTAAATATAAAATTTTAAAAAGTAACGGTGAGAAATTATTTTATGCAGTATGAAATCTGTATGTTAGACTAAAAGTATGCATGCAGAGTTTCATGACAAATAACATTCATAATATTTGTAGAAGATTCAACTTAATAATATTGCACTGAGAAGGCATCTGTGATATTGATACAGGAAGCTTAAAAACCAGCAACCTCAGGGGCGCCGCCACTCTGGTTTCAGTATCTCAGGTATGTTGGTTTCTCTCTCCAGAATATTAACTTGACTTACTCCACCAGTTTTGACACTACACAAATTTGAGATTTTCTTCACTAAAACTAACATTCAGGCATATTTAGATAGAGTTATCAGAGCTTATTTCTTGGGCGGCATTGAAAATTGGGTTGGGAAAATGTTTTGTTAGTGGGATGGATTGTAAAGGACCTGCCTAGTATGGGCCAACAGGCCTGCTGCATTGTTCCTCCTTTCTTATGTTCTTATTTATATACTGTATGCACAATTAGGTCAAAAATATAAAAAAAAAAATATGCAATATGTGATTGAAGGGCTTGGAGAGATGGCTAGGCAGTATTTTCTTGAATTGTTTTTTAAGAATTTACTCTTCTAAATTCTAACTTAATTTTGCTTTTAAAGAAAGCGTTGCTTTCTACGTGTTAACTTCATTAACAGTTACGGTGAAATTGGTGATTGAGACTAGTTGAAACTCCAGTGATGAGATTGATGAAGTGAGCATATACCCATAGCTGCTAGAGGGATTTATTTACAGTAGGGCCCCACTTATTCGGCAGGTTAGGTTCCAGGCTACTGCCGGAAAACAGACTTCGCCGGAGAGCAGAACTCCATTTTTTCCATTTATAAATGCATATAAATGCCAGATAACAAGTTTACGCTAACATACACGTATTAAGTTAACAATAGAACTAGGCATTAAAAAGTAAAATAAGCACTCATCATTTGTCTCAAAATATTTGTAGTCTTAATGTAGGGCAAAAGGTGAGTAGTATTTACTCTAAGAAGTCAGGTGTGGTAGCCCTCCTGGCCACCCCACCCACACATACTATACTACGATGATTAAAGCTCCCTAGAGCGATAAAATGCATATACAGTACATGCATTACTTACCTTAAAATATTTGTAGTCTTAATGGTCTTAATGTAGGGTGAGAGGTGAAAAGTAGTATTTATTAGTAGAAAGTCGTGTGGGAGGTATGGCATCCTGCCTGGCCATTTATACCTACTACGACATTAAGCGATAAAATGCATATAAAGTACACTCATTAATTACCTTAAAATATTTTTAGTCTTAATGTAGGGTGAGAGGTGAGTTTTATTTGTATGAAGTCAGGTTGGGAAGCATGGGTAGCCAGGAAGGGCAGCCCTCCCCACCCCACCCATACATAATGTAAGTAAACAAACCAGATGAACGTGTCTAGTTTTTGTCACACGTCCTACAAGTTGCCTTGCTACCACAAGTCCTACAGGTTGCCTGGCTACCACAAGCCCTACAAGTTGCCTGGCTACCACAAGCCCTACAAGTTGCCTGGCTACCACAAGCCCTATAAGTTGCCTGGCTACCACAAGTCCTACAAGTTGCCTGGCTACCACACGTCCTACAAGTTGCCTTGCTACCACAAGTCCTACAAGTTGCCTGGCTACCACAAGTCCTACAAGTTGCCTGGCTACCACAAGCCCTACAAGTTGCCTGGCTACCACAAGCCCTATAAGTTGCCTGGCTACCACAAGTCCTACAAGTTGCCTGGCTACCACAAGTCCTACAAGTTGCCTGGCTACCACAAGTCCTACAAGTTGCCTGGCTACTACAAGTCCTACAAGTTGCCTGGCTACCACAAGTCCTACAAGTTACCTGGCTACCACAAGTCCTACAAGTTGCCTGGCTACCACAAGTCCTACAAGTTACCTGGCTACCACAAGTCCTACAAGTTGCCTGGCTACCACAAGTCCTACAAGTTGCCTAGCTACCACAAGTCCTACAAGTTACCTGGCTACCACAAGTCCTACAAGTTGCCTGGCTACCACAAGTCCTACAAGTTGCCTAGCTACCACAAGTCCTACAAGTTACCTGGCTACCACAAGTCCTACAAGTTGCCTGGCTACCACAAGTCCTACAAGTTGCCTGGTTACTGCATCTCATATTTGTTAATTTATTCTACTGTGGGGTGTATTTAGATGGATTAAGCAAAATGTCTATATTAACATTTTATACAATATTTAATGCTCCTTATGGTGATTGTTATTATTATTACTATCATTATTAATATGGTGTCTTCAAGACTAATAAGACACTCTTAGTGATTTTAATGTGTACCTGCATGCCAACACAGTGTGTAAGTTTACTTAGGTACAGGTACACATACATATAATTATCAGTTATGATAATAATGTAGGTATGTAGTCCGCCTGGGCTACATACCTACCCCTGCCTACATAGCTACACAATATTTAATGTGACCCAGAGCCATGTTATTACCATCGACATACCATGTTCATTGACTTTAATCCTTTCTAACAACTACCTTTAGATGCCATCATAAACAAAGGGAGAAGTAATGAATAATTCATGCCGAGAATTGTAAACAAAAGCGTTATGTATTAAGGGGAGTGACGTAATGTTTTCCCTCCTCCCAGCTACCACACCTCCATAGCATATAAACATAAAATGTTTATATGTAATGTAACGTGTTTTTTATATAATTTTAAAGAAAATGTCATAGATGGATTAATGAAAATATCTGTATTGGCAGTTTGGAGGGATATGTTGTGTGTCTGTATATGTGTATGCTTCTGGACTGTTGTATTCTGAGCACCTCTGCAAAAACAGTGATAATGTGCGAGTGTGGTGAAAGTGTTGAATGATGATGAAAGTATTTTCTTTTTGGGGATTTTCTTTCTTTTTTTTGGGTCACCCTGCCTCGGTGGGAAACGGCCGACTTGTTGAAAAAAAAAAAAATCTGTATTAACTTAAACAAAGACATTTAATGTGACCAAGAGTGATTATTATTAGTATTAAGTAATGTTTTCCTCCACCCGGCAACCACACCTCCATAGCATATAAACAGCATGTTTATATGCTATGTAACGTGTTTCTTATATAATTTTAAAGAAAATATCATAGATGGATTAATGAAAATGTCTATATTGACATAAAATTAGACATTTAATATGCCCAAGAGTGATTATTACATGATAGAGAGATGTGCATATGGAGAATGTAAACAAACCGGGTGGCCTGCGCCATATTTGAAAGGCCACTTGCCGTATAGAAAGTTTTGGTCATAATTTGAGATTGCCGTGTTAGTGGAACGCCGTAAGGCGAAACGCCGAAAAGCGGGGCCCTACTGTATTTGATAGGACTTTGTATTTACATAGTGCTGATAAGGCAGACTATTCAGGTTATTGGAAACTAGCACTAAAAGATGAAAAACAAGAAAAAAAGACATAATTTTTTTAATTTGATCAAAAATTTATTTAGCATAAGTAAAATATTTTTTTGTTATTCATCTTTATTCATCTACCATACAGTATTTAAATCTTTTCACTCTTTTGTATGCTTGTGAGGTATGTTTTACATTTGTTATTTTTTTGTGCTTTTGCAGTATATACTGTGGATACCTGTTGACTTTTGTATACGTGTATTAAACGCACATGTGTAAGCAGGTTTACTTTACACAAGTTGATTTCGGGGGTTACCACCCCATGGTCCGGTCCCACACTGAATTCAGTGGTTTCATTAAGATGGCTGGGTAATCTTTTTGATTGTTTTATAATGAAAAGCAGTCAATTTTGTATGGCCAAGGATAATAGTGAACGAGTTAATAATTAGCCCAGTTATACTTGGATTGTGTAGTCAGACTTGCTGAAGAAAAGGGTACAGTTGTACTGCAAGGATTGTTTGGTATGTTTATCATCTAGTGATGTACACTTTTCCGACTTCAAAAATTAAAGATGTACCGGTTTCCTCTAATTAGATAGCTCTCACTGAATCATATGTGGTACTGTATATAGGAAAACAGCAGTAAGGGTACATAAATGACAATATTATGTTAAATATTTGGCAAAAAAAAAAAAGCTACACATATAAAAATAATTTTTATATAAAACAATTTCATTGTTACCTTTAAGTCACATATAATGGATTGTTTTGGTTGTCCTGTTTTTGTTTGCATAAAAAAATAGAAAAACATGTTTAAATGAATTTTAGTGGGAATTCTGGGACCATGACAATGAGTTGACTGCTTTAGACTACTATGTACATTTTTTCATTGGTTTAGATTCCCAGCTAGGCAGGGTGATAAAAATAAATGAATATTAAGCATATGGAGAAAAAGAGAGGTTAAGAGAGTGGTGAAGCAATGTAAAAAGAGAGCAAATGAGAGAGTGGGTGAGATGTTATCAACAAAGTTTGTTGAAAATAAGAAAAAGTTTTGGAGTGAGATAAACAAGTTAAGGAAGCCTAGAGAACAAATGGATTTGTCAGTTAAAAATAGGAGAGGAGAGTTATTAAATGGAGAGTTAGAGGTATTGGGAAGATGGAGGGAATATTTTGAGGAATTGTTAAATGTTGATGAAGATAGGGAAGCTGTGATTTCGTGTATAGGGCAAGGAGGAATAACATCTTGTAGGAGTGAGGAAGAGCCAGTTGTGAGTGGGGGGGAAGTTCGTGAGGCAGTAGGTAAAATTAAAGGGGGTAAGGCAGCCAGGATTGATGGGATAAAGATAGAAATGTTAAAAGCAGGTGGGGATATAGTTTTGGAGTGGTTGGTGCAATTATTTAATAAATGTATGGAAGAGGGTAAGGTACCTAGGGATTGGCAGAGAGCATGCATAGTTCCTTTGTATAAAGGCAAAGGGGACAAAAGAGAGTGCAAAAATTATAGGGGAATAAGTCTGTTGAGTATACTTGGTAAAGTGTATGGTAGAGTTATTATTGAAAGAATTAAGAGTAAGATGGAGAATAGGATAGCAGATGAACAAGGAGGCTTTAGGAAAGGTAGGGGGGGGGGGTGTGGACCAGGTGTTTACAGTGAAACATATAAGTGAACAGTATTTAGACAAGGCTAAAGAGGTCTTTGTGGCATTTATGGATTTGGAAAAGGCGTATGACAGGGTGGATAGGGGGGCAATGTGGCAGATGTTGCAGGTGTATGGTATAGGAGGTAGGTTACTGAAAGCAGTGAAGAGTTTTTATGAGGACAGTGAGGCTCAAGTTAGAGTATGTAGGAAAGAGGGAAATTATTTCCCAGTAAAAGTAGGCCTTAGACAAGGATGTGTGATGTCACCGTGGTTGTTTAATATATTTATAGATGGGGTTGTAAGAGAAGTAAATGCGAGGGTCTTGGCAAGAGGCGTTGAGTTAAAAGATAAAGAATCACACATAAAGTGGGAGTTGTCACAGTTGCCCTTTGCTGATGACACTGTGCTCTTGGGAGATTCTGAAGAGAAGTTGCAGAGATTGGTGGATGAATTTAGTAGGGTGTGCAAAAGAAGAAAATTAAAAGTGAATACAGGAAAGAGTAAGGTTATGAGGATAACAAAAAGATTAGGTGATGAAAGATTGGATATCAGATTGGAGGGAGAGAGTATAGAGGAGGTGAATGTATTTAGATATTTGGGAGTGGACGTGTCAGCGGATGGGTCTATGAAAGATGAGGTGAATCATAGAATTGATGAGGGGAAAAGGGTGAGTGGTGCACTTAGGAGTCTGTGGAGACAAAGAACTTTGTCCCTGGAGGCAAAGAGGGGAATGTATGAGAGTATAGTTTTACCAACGCTCTTATATGGGTGTGAAGCATGGGTGATGAATGTTGCAGCGAGGAGAAGGCTGGAGGCAGTGGAGATGTCATGTCTGAGGGCAATGTGTGGGTGTGAATATAATGCAGAGAATTCGTAGTTTGGAAGTTAGGAGGAGGTGCGGGATTACCAAAACTGTTGTCCAGAGGGCTGAGGAAGGGTTGTTGAGGTGGTTTGGACATGTAGAGAGAATGGAGCGAAACAGAGTGACTTCAAGAGTGTATCAGTCTGTAGTGGAAGGAAGGCGGGGTAAGGGTCGGCCTAGGAAAGGTTGGAGGGAGGGGGTAAAGGAGGTTTTGTGTTCGAGGGGCTTGGACTTCCAGCAGGCATGCGTGAGCGTGTTTGATAGGAGTGAATGGAGATAAATGGTTTTTAATACTTGACGTGCTGTTGGAGTGTGAGCAAAGTAACATTTATGAAGGGATTCAGGGAAACCGGAAGGCCGGGCTTGAGTCCTGGAGATGGGAAGTACAGTGCCTGCACTCTGAAGGAGGGGTGTTAATGTTGCAGTTTAAAAACTGTAATGTAAAGCACCCTTCTGGCAAGACAGTGATGGAGTGAATGATGGTGAAAGTTTTTCTTTTTCGGGCCACCCTGCTTTGGTGGGAATCGGCCAGTGTGATAATAAAATAAAAAAAAAATTAAGCATCACTCCCATTATAGCTGCTTTTCCAGAAGAGCACAGAAATCATGGTCCATGGAATAGCAGCCTCCTCACTTATGCGTAGTGCAGACACTACATTCCCATTTACAGAACTCAAATCCTCCTAGCTCCAAGAGCATAGCTACCATAGACCATGCTTTCATTCCATTCCATCATTGTTATTTACCTGCCTGCTGTACACCTAAATTGCTATATCTTGACACCTCTCCTCAACTCTTCCTTGTATTTTCTCTGACATCACATTCATGTTCCTTGTTGCTGGTGAAGGGCTATTGATTCAAGAATTGGAGTTACCCTCCACTTTAGATCAAACCTGATTAAATGTTATTCAAACTTTTACCAGGTATAATAGAATGTAAGCTGAAAATTTTAAAACTAATTGCTAAGGTAGTTTGAACACTAAAGAGTGGTGAGCAAAAAGGATGAATTGTTGAATATCATTAGGTGATAAAAACTAAGTAAGGTCTGAATGAATGGTAGACTGGTAGATATAAAGTTTTTAGGATGTTCATACCTTAAGTTAATTTTTTGAGTGTTGGCCATTTCTTAGGGGAACTTAATGTCTTATTTCTGTGACTTATTGATTCACTATGGAATCTATGAATTTTATTTAGTAATCTTAATTAGAAAGGTAGGCTAGTAGTTGTTATTTTATGTGATAGTGCTATTGTTTTATGGGGCTTTTATATTGGTCCATATTTGTTGTAATAAGGAAACAGCTGCATTACCTAACTAGGCTGGGTCAGTGGCATAAGCCAGTAGGCGACTTGGACCTCCCTCGCATGGGCCAGTAGGCCTGCTGCAGTGTTCCTTCTTTCTTATGTTCTTATGTATACTGTTTGGTAATTGAAGGAATTAAAACCCTGCATACATACAGTACTTAGGAAGCTTGTGACATGAGTCCTATGGTTGACCCTGGTTGATGCTGAAGTCTAGTAATTATTAAGTGATTTTTTTTTTCTGTTTAATTTATGCTACAGTATATGATGTAATTTTAATGCTGTAATTTTGTTCTTAGAGTAGTTGGTTGTAATTGTGCCAATATGTACTTATATATGATTAACATGAGTAATCTAGAAACTTTTCTCATAGTTACTGCCTTGGAGGGTTGTTACTAAGGTAAACAAGGTATTAATGACTTAATAGTGTATGCTGGATGCAGTTTGGCAAGTTATTTTTTTGCACTGTAGTATTATCTGTTTCCTTATCTATTTTAAATACTAATATTGAGGTATTAACAGTACATTGTTGTACTGTAATACCTCCAACTATAAAATGTTTATAGTTTGTGTCTATATCTTGGTTCTGGCTATTAAGAATAAAGGGAACATCTGTAATTTTTTTTTTTAACAAGTCGGCCGTCTTCCACTGAGGCAGGATGACCCAAAAAGAAAGAAAATCCCCAAAAAGAAAATACTTTCATCATCATTCAACACTTTCACCTCACTCACACATAATCACTGTTTTTGCAGAGGTGCTCAGAACGCAACAGCATATATGCATATATGTATATGTATATATGCATATATGTATATGTATATGTATATGCATGTATGTATATGCATATATGTATATGTATATGTATATATGCATATATGCATATATGTATATGTATATATGCATATATGTATAAAGATACACAACATATCCCTCCAAACTGCTAATATCCCGAATCCCTCCTTTAGAGTGCAGGCACCGTACTTCCCACTTCCAGGACTCAAGTCCGGCTATACAAAAACAACCGGTTTCCCTGAATCCCTTCACTAAATATTACCCTGCTCACACTCCAACAGATCGTCAGGTCCCAAATACCATTCATCTCCATTCACTCCTATCGAACACGCTCATGCATGCCTGCTAGAAGTCCAAGCCCCTCGCCCACAAAACCTCCCTTACCCCTTCCTTCCAACCTTTTCGAGGATGACCCCTACCCCACCTTCCTTCCCCTTCAGATTTATACGCTCTCCATGTCATTCTACTTTGATCCATTCTCTCTAAATGACCAAACCACCTCAACAACCCCTCTTCAGCCCTCTAACTAATACTTTTATTAACTCCACACCTTCTGATTTCCACACTCCGAATTTTCTGCATAATATTTACACCACACGTTGCCCTTAGACAGGACATCTCCACTGCCTCCAACCGCCTCCTCGCTGCTGCATTCACAACCCAAGCTTCACACCCATATAAGAGTGTTGGTACTACTATACTTTCATACATTCCCTTCTTTGCCTCCATCAATAACGTTTTTTGTCTCCACATATACCTCAATGCACCACTCACCTTTTTTCCCTCATCAGTTCTATGATTAACCTTATCCTTCATAAATCCATCCGCCGACACGTCAGCTCCCAAGTATCTGAAAACATTCACTTCTTCCATACTCCTCCTCCCCAATTTAATATCCAATTTTTCTTTATCTAAATCATTTGATACCCTCATCACCTTACTCTTTTCTATGTTCACTTTCAACTTTCTACCTTTACACACACTCCCAAACTCATCCACTAACCTTTGCAATTTTTCTTTAGAATCTCCCATAAGCACAGTATCATCAGCAAAAAGCAGCTGTGTCAATTCCCATTTTGTATTTAATTCCCCATAATTTAATCCCATCCCTCTCCTAAAAACCCTAGCATTTACTTCTTTTACAACCCCATCTATAAAGATATTAAACAACCATGGTGACATTACACATCCCTGTCTAGGACCTACTTTTACTGGGAAGTAGTCTCCCTCTCTTCTACACACCCTAACCTGAGCCTCACTATCCTCATAAAAACTTTACAGCATTTAGTAACTTACCACCTATTCCACATACAGTGGACTCCCGGTTTACGATATTATTTCATTCCAGAAGTATGCCAGGTGCCAGTACTGACCGAATTTGTTCCCATAAGGAATATTGTGAATTAGAATAGTCCATTTCAGACCCCCAAACATACACATGCAAATGCACTTACATAAATACACTTACATAATTGGTCGTATTGGGAGCTGATCGTAAACCGGGGGTCCACTGTACTTGCAACATCTGCCACATTGCTTCCCTATCCACTCTATCATATGCCTTTTCTAAATCCATAAATGCAATAAAAACTTCTCTACCTTTATCTAAATACTGTTCACATATATGCTTCAATGTAAACGCTTGATCTACACATCCCCTACCCACTGTAATTATTTAACCCTTTGACTGTCGCAACCCCCAATCCTGAGGTGTCTTCTGGTGTCGCAAAATTTAAAAAAAAAAAATTATATTTTCTTATGAAATGATAGAGAATCTTTTCCCGATTGTAAAGACACCAAAAAAAACAAAATTTGATGGAAAACTGACGGAATTACGCTCTCGCGAAGTTAGCGACCTCGGCGATATTTACAAATCGGCGATTTCGCCCACTTTGAGCCCTATTTTCGGCTAATTCCATTATTCCAGTCAACCAAACTCATAGCTATTTCTTCAGAACTCCATTTTTTCCATCGATTGAGTACAAGAAACTGCCCATTTACCGATTTCAACTACCCAATAACATGGTCAGAAATTTGCAATTTGGCCAATTTCACGAAAATTAAAAAATATGACAATATGCAGACTTTCCTGGCTCTAAAATAACATTTTCTTTGTTCATCAGTCATGTCTCCAGGCCCCTGTGATATTACTCTTGCTTTTTATTTTGAAATTTTATTCAAACAAAAAATAGAAGATTTACTGTTATGCAGACTACTGCAATACTGTAATAATTGTAAAAATTACATCAACCCATTCATGACTGCATATTAGAATGGCTATTTGGACATTATTGGACAATGACATCATTTGTTTACTTTTGAACATCGGCAAAAATCAAACATTTCCCGTACTTTGTGCTCCATTTCCAGGTTCTTTTTATAGTAAAATAAATCAAAATCACCTCTATTTCTATAATATAGTTTCCATTCTATCAAATGAGACCAAGAAAGCGAGAATACAACCACAAATACTATACAAAAATAGACCACAAAGTCGGCATTTTAATTAAAAAAAAACGGTCGGAGTTTTTTTTTTCTCATTATGCACTGCGTGCTCCAGGATTTTTTTTATATGGTGCACACTGACCACACAGACCCATTCTCTCACATGTGGGCCTACCAGCTTTCTCCTGCCTGATTTGAAGCCGCTAGAATTTATGAGTATATATACGTCAAACACGGTACCTCGTAAACGTATATATATATATGGCCGCGACAGTCAAAGGGTTAATATAATTGTTATTGATGTATTGAACTTGTAGTATGGTTTCAAAGAATTCTTTAAATTTGTATTTATTTTTTTAATATACTGTATGAGTATACATGTATAATTATTTTCACAACCTGATATCCTGTGTATTATTTAAGTTTACATTTTGCAGCTCATGGGTGATAATGAGAGTGGAGAACCGGCAGGTCTGAAGTCAGGTGCATCTTTCTGGACGTTTGATTTTTACCAGCAGTTTTTTGATGTTGAAAGTAAACAAGTTGGAGATAGAATTTTATGGTCAATGGTTCCCAAGCCAGGTGTCAGTTACTTGCAGTCATATATTCGACCAAATCCTGATCTTTATGGTAAGTCTGAATAAAAGCAGTATATTCATTGGTATTTTACCATATTAACAAGGCATTTTGCTGTACAGCTTAACCCCAGAATTCATGTGCTTTGTAATCCATGTGGTTTCTACTGTACAGTGATTTTACTGTAGGCCATTTAGCAAATAGCTGTGATTATTCTTGTTTCTTTGTGTCCTTTGTCATTTTTTTTCTTTATATACAATCTCTAAACAAAAAAATAACCATAGATTTTCATTCAAATAAAGAGAGAGAGCCAAAAACATTTAAATAATTTGGACATGCAAAATTTTGCATTGTACATGTGTGTTTTCAGGATTTAAATCAAATCCAGAACTTAACCCCCACAATTTAAAAGGTTCAGTTTTACAATACATTTGTAATACAGTATATACAATGTCAACTACACATTCATATTTTTTCATGATTTTTCCAAGTAGTTGTCTCCCTCATAGCGAAAGTTTGCTTGTTGTGATTTTACTTATGAACTAAGTGTTGTTTATATTAGGGAAAGTTTTGATTAGTGTGACTTCATTCCTTACTCGGTAACCTTTTGTAACAATTCTCACGAGATGTGTGGATCCTTGCTACTCCTGAGACAAACAAACAAATAGTGACAAATGAGCTTGCACATTCAGTGACCTATTATTTAGAGTACAAAATAAAACAGTTGTGTGAAAGGCCAAGAAAATGACCGGTTGGAAAATGATAACTATCAAATCACTTGTACTTTTTCTTTTTAAACACACCGGATGTTTCCCACCAAGGCAGGGTGACTTGAAAACAAAGAAATGCTTTCACCATCACTTGTACTGTCACTGTCTTGCTAGAGGCATGCTAGTACTGCAGTTCAGAGGCCCCTCCAAACTGCAGATAACCCCACTCCTCCTTCAGAGTGCAGGCACTATATACTTTCCACCTCCAGGACTCAAGTCTGGCTAACCAGACTTGAATGTCTTAACAATGAATTTAATATTTGCTATTCCTGATCAGCTTGTAAAGGGGTGTATGTTGTTTGCTGTTTCAAGACTGGAAAGTTTAATTGTAATTTTTGTTAAAGCTTATAGCTGCATAATTTGTTAGAACTACATCTAAATACCATAGTTTCTTTATGGTATTCACCTCTTATTTCAGGCCCATTCTGGATTTGCACAACTCTGGCCTTTACTACAGCCATTACTGGTAACCTTGCAAATTATTTGGCTGCTTCACCAGCAGAGACATATATCTGGAGATATGAGTTTCGTAAAGGTAAGGAGCATTCTTTGTGTTTCTGTTTAGGTTATGCCTTGTTGCCTTTACATCATATCCAGGAAGTAAAAATGCTTGGGGGATTGGAAGGCATTCTGGCTCAGTTCAAGGAATTGGAACACAAGTTCAATTCCTTAGATTGAGTCCCTCACTGACTTTAGGAATTCTGTAATGAAATTGCAACTTGTATGCAGTGAGAACAAGAGTGTGGGAGAATAATGGATTGCCTGATGCAAGCACATACACTTGAGAAAGTTGATAGATTAAGCCCATTAGATGTGAAACTGATTATTATTATTATTCTCCCACTGAGGCAGGGTGACCAAAAAGAAAGAAAATCCCCAAAAAGAAAATACTTTCATCATCATTCAACACTTTCACCTCACTCATACATAATCACTGTTTTTCAGGGGTGGCCAGATTCAACAGTTTAGGAGGTTTTAGAGTGGGTAGGGGATGTGTAGATCAAGTGTTTACATTGAAGCATATATGTGAACATTATTTAGATAAAGGTAGGGAAGTGTTTATTGCATTTATGGATTTAGAAAAGGCATATGATAGAGTGGATAGGGGAGCAATGTGGCAGATGTTACAAGTATATGGAATAGGTGGTAAGTTACTAAATGCTGTAAAGAGTTTTTATGAGGATAGTGAGGCTCAGGTTAGGGTGTGTAGAAGAGAGGGAGAATACTTCCCGGTAAAAGTAGGTCTTAGACAGGGATGTGTAATGTCACCATGGTTGTTTAATATATTTATAGATGGGGTTGTAAGAACATAAGAACATAAGAACATAAGAACGAAGGAACACTGCAGAAGGCCTACTGGCCCATGCGAGGCAGGTCCAAGTCTCCTACCGGCTTAAGCCAATGCACCCAACCTAGTCAGGTCAGGTCACATTGACTTAAGGGAGGAACACGGCAACCGACCTGTTAGCACAAGCTATCAGGTCTAACTCACACCCACCCACATCTACTCATGTATTTATCCAACCTATTTTTAAAGCTACACAACGTTCTGGCCTCTATAACGGTACTTGGGAGTTTGTTCCACTCATCCACAACTCTATTACCAAACCAGTACTTTCCTATATCCTTCCTGAATCTGAATTTTTCCAACTTAAAACCATTGCTGCGAGTCCTGTCTAGGCTAGATATTTTCAGCACACTATTTACATCCCCTTTATTTATTCCTGTCTTCCATTTATACACCTCAATCATATCCCCCCTAATTCTACGTCTTTCTAGAGAGTGCAGTTTCAGGGCCCTTAGTCTATCCTCATAGGGAAGGTTTCTGATACATGGGATCATCTTTGTCATCCTCCTTTGTACATTTTCCAGAGAATTTATATCCATTCTGTAATACGGTGACCAAAACTGTGCAGCATAATCTAAATGAGGCCTAACCAAGGATGTATAGAGTTGAAGAACAACCTGAGGACTCCTATTATTTATGCTTCTTGATATGAAGCCAAGGATTCTATTAGCTTTATTGCGAACACTTATGCACTGTTGTCTTGGTTTCAGATTACTGCTAACCAGAACTCCTAAATCTTTTTCGCAATCCGTAATATTAAGATCTACATTATTTAGTTTATATGTGGCATGGTTATTGTCCTGTCCAACATTTAGAACTTTGCATTTGTCTATATTAAACTGCATCTGCCACTTCTCCGACCACTGCATCAGTCTATTCAAATCTTCCTGGAGTGCTCGAATGTCCTCGTCAGAATGAATTCGACGGCCTATTTTGGTGTCATCGGCAAACTTGCCGATGTCGCTCTTTATGCCCTCATCTATGTCGTTTATGTAGATTGTGAACAGCAGGGGGCCCAACACTGACCCCTGTGGAACACCGCTCGTGACGCTTCCCCACTCTGATTTCTCCCCATTTATGCAAACTCTCTGCTGCCTATTTGTCAACTAGGGTGTTCGGGAGAGGGGTGGGATTAAATTATGGGGAATCAAATACAAAATGGGAATTGACAGTTACTTTTTTGCTGATGATACTGTACTTATGGGAGAGTCTAAAGAATAATTGCAAAGGTTAGTAGACGAGTTTGGGAGTGTGTGTAAAGGATGAAAGTTGAAAGTGAACATAGAAAAGAGTAAGGTGATAAGGGTATCAAATGATTTAGATAAAGAAAAATTGGGTATCAAATTGGGGAGGAGGAGTATGGAAGATGTGAATGTTTTCAGATATTTGGGAGTTGATGTGTCAGCAGATGGATTTATGAAGGATGAGGTTAATCATAGAATTGATGAAGGAAAAAAAGGCGAGTGGTGCGTTGAGGTATGTGTGGAGACAAAAATCATTATCTATGGAGGCAAAGAAGAGAATATGTGAAAGTATAGTGATACCAACACTTTTGTATAGGTGTGAAGCTTGGGTTGTAAATGCTGTAGCGAGGAGGCGGTTGGAGGCAGTGGAGATGTCCTGTCTAAGGGCAATGTGTGGTGTGAATATTATGCAGAAAATTTGGAGTGTGGAAATTAGGAGAAGGTGTGGAGTTAATAAAAGTATTAGTCAGAGGGGTTGTTGAGGTGGTTTGGTCATTTAGAGAGAATGGATCAAAGTAGAATGACATGGAGAGCGTATAAATCTGTAGGGAAAGGAAGGCGGGGTAGGGGGTTGTCCTTGCAAAGGTTGGATGGAGGGGGTAAAGGAGGTTTTGTGGGCGAGGGGCTTGGACTTCCAGCAAGCACGCGTGAATGTGTTAGATAGGAGTGAATGGAGACGAATGGTATTTGGGACCTGATGAGCTGTTGGAGTGTGAGCAGGGTAATATTTAGTGAAGGGATTCAGGGAAACCGGTTATTTTTATATAGCCAGACTTGAGTCCTGGAAATGGGAAGTACAGTGCCTGCACTTTAAAGGAGGGGTTCGGGATATTAGCAGTTTGGAGGGATATGTTATGTATCTTTGTACGTATATGCTTATAAACTATTGTATTCTGAGCACCTCTGCAAAAACAGTGATTATATGTGAGTGAGGTGAAAGTGTTGAATGATGATGAAAGTATTTTCTTTTAGCCGACTTGCTTTCGTTTTTGGGTCGCCCTGCCTCGGTGGGAGACGGCCGACTTGTTGAAAAAAAAAATGTACAACTTATCCCTCCAAACTGCCAATATTCCAAACCCCTCCTTTAAAGTGCAGGCATTGTATTTTCCATTTCCAGTACTCAAGTCCTGCTATGTAAAAATAACTGGTTTCCCTGAATCCCTTCACTAAATATTGCCCTGCTCACACTCCAACAGCATAAAAAAAAAAAAACTGAAAAGCACAAAGCCCAAAAAAAAAAAAAAAAAAAAATGGAAAAACATTATTGAAAGGGCAACATATAGTATATATTAGAGAAAAGGAATCAGACCATCATGTGATAGTAAAATGTGAATGATGTAGTGTAGCACTGTGAAAATTCATTTGAATATATTTCCTTAAATGTGGGATGGAATCAATAGAAAATACAGTGTAGTAGCTTCTTTACATCCTTGGATATTTCAGTGAGCTCCACTTTAGTTGGATGTTGTGGGTCCAAGTCCACTTTATCTAATTAGTGTCCTCTTTTGTAAATGCACACAGGTACTTCATGCTTTGTATTTTCACATTTGCTTTTTCAGTTTGATAATTTTATCACAGCCATCAGTTCTCTTTATTTTGTCTTTCACATTTGGCTTGCATTCTACATACTAAAAAGACTTGGTTCTGACTTTCTCATGTGTGCTATTTCTTTTCCAAAGTTTCTTCCTTCCTCCTACATTATTTTTTTTTTTTTTATTTGTTTGAATTTTTGGTGATTTGAGGTTGTCATGGCGATCCAAGGAGAAACCACATTCACCATCATTCATTCAGTCATTTTCTTTGCTTGTCAAATTTATCTTTCTGATGTTTGATCTTATTTGTCCTTTTCTTTTTTTTTCTTCAAGTCATATCTAGCAACATGTGTAGTTTAAAATGGAAAATGATTGCTTTTTCCAAGTTGCATTATATTGTATTTATTTTTAGAATTTCTTATTTTTTCTATTACCCAGTAATACTAAATCTAGTATTGGCAGTTTGTGACCTATTCTTATTCCACTCATTTCTCTAATTAGCATGCTCCTTTTTATTTATGATTGCAGAAAAAGTTAATATTGCTTTTTCAACCATTGTATGTACTTTTGTCTTTTCGTAAGCTTTTTTTTTTATTTCCTTTGATTCCTGTTGAGTCATGTTTACATGTAGAGATACTGTGCTGATGTTATTCCTGAATTTAATAACAAAAAATGTGCATAAACCTCATAAATGTTTAACACTTTTGCCAGGTTACTAGTTTCGGTATACATTCATTGTTAATTTCCTGTAATCTTCTTAATATTTCTTATTTGTTGCTATAAGGTCAATAATTCCCAAAACCATTCAGATGTAAACTAATTTTATGTTTGTTTTCTTAATCTACAGTTACATTAGCTGCTTCTGCTATATTTGCATATGCTTGGTTGATACCAATTGCTGTATGGGGTCTGCTGGTGTGGCGAGGATCACGGGCAAAGATATCACTTCTTGAACTGCTTTGTATCTATGGCTACTCTCTTGCCATCTTCATACCAGTATCGGTAAGTGCCTGAAGATATCGTATTTGAATTGGTTTAAACCAAATATAATAATGTTGCGACTAGCCAAGATTCAAACTGCTGATATTTTTAGCACGCCTTCTAAGCCCGCCAAAATTCTGAGATGCCTTAAAACGCTGGATCATTGGTGCATTGATGGCTTGGGGGTCTAAGGCATCTCAGTAATTTTGCGGGCTTGGGAGGCATGCTAGGATATCGGGGGTTGGATCCTCGGTTACACTCAGTATTATTATTTGCTTAAAAAAACTCGTTCATAGATGCATTAAATTGGTTTAATATGTACTGTATTATTTCTTTGCTGTATAGTAGTTGTATTTCTTCTTCCTTTAACCCTTTGAGGGTCCATGACGTAGATCTATGGCTATACGTTGAGGGTCCAAACCGTAGATCTACGCCATGAGCTCAGCTCACTCTGATAAGCTGTGAGCGGTAAATTTGGGCCTAGATATGAGAGAATGCATCTATGTGGTATGTGTGCACTACATAAAACAAATCCTGCAGCACACAGTGCATAATGAGAAAAAAACTGAGACCGTAATTTTCGATTAACCCTTTGACTGTCGCGGCCGTATATATACGTCTTACGAGGTACCGTGTTTGACGTATATATACTCATGAATTCTAGCGACTTCAAATCAAGCAGGAGAAAGCTGGTAGGCCCACATGTTAGAGAATGGGTCTGTGTGGTCAGTGTGCACTATATAAAAAAAATCCTGGAGCACGCAGTGCATAATGAGAAAAAAAAAAACTCCGACCGTTTTTTTTTTAATTAAAATGCCGATTTTGTGGTCTATTTTCGTATAGTATTTATGGTTGTATTCTCATTTTCTTGGTCTCATTTGATAGAATGGAAAACATATTATAAAAATAGAGGTGATTTTGATTGATTTTACTATAAAAAGAACCTAGAAATGGAGCTCAAAGTAGGGGAAATGTTTGATTTTTGCCAATGTTCAAAAGTAAACAAATGATGCCATTGTCCAATAAATGTCCAACTAGCCATTCTAATATGCAGTCATGAATGGGTTGATGTTATTTATACAATTATTACAGTATTGCAGTAGTCTGCATAATAGTAAGTCTTCTATTTTTTTTTTGAATAAAAATTCAAAATAGAAAGCAAGAGTAATATCAGAGGGGCCTGGAGACGTGACTGATGAACAAAGAAAATGATATTTTAGAGCCAGGAATGTCTGCATTGTTCATTCTGGGCCTTATTTTGAAATTGTCATATTTTTTAGTTTTCGTGAAATTGACCAAATTGCAAATTTCTGACCACATTATTAGGTAGTTGAAATCGGTAAATGGGCAGTTTCTTGTACTCAACCGATAGAAAAAATGGAGTTCTAAAGAAATAGCTATGAGTTTGGGCGACTGGAGCAATGGAATTAGCCGAAAATAGGGCTCAAAGTGGGCGAAATCACCGAGAGCATAATTCCGTCAGTTTTCCATCAAATTTCGTTTTTTTTTTGGTGTCATTACAATCGGGAAAAGATTCTCCATCATTTCATAAGAAAAAATAATTTTTTTTTTTTAAATTTTGCGACACCAGGAGACACCTCAGGATTGGGGGTTGCGACAGTCAAAGGGTTAACACAGCGACTTTTCGTATTTTTTTTACAGTTGCATTTGCGATTTCTTGGTCTCATTTGATAGAATGGAAGATGTATTACAGAAATAGTTTAACGAGTTTATTTGGTAGGTGCTGCAAGCGGGTGGTTAAATGATAGACGTCTTCTTCGGAGGCTTCTTCATTTATTGTTAAGTCGTGGTGGGTACACAGGCTTGTGTGTTTGTGCCCATGGCCCGGGCAGGGCCATCCAACGAGAGAGAGCTGGGAGGCCTTGTGTCTTGCTGCTAGGCCGCTGTGTGAGTGAGGGTGAGGCAAGTCTGGGCATACTGAAGTGGCAAGGCCTCTAGGTGGCAGCACCAGCATGGCGCGAAATATGAACTAAGCTGGCAGACAGCAGGGGCTGTCTGCGCAGACAGTACAGGCTGTCTACATACGCTCGGCCACCTACCGCGCGTCGTCCCGACGCGACAATACTGGTAGTAAAAGAAACTCGGTCTCTCTCTCGTAGGAACAGGGCACAGAACACAAAATAAAAACATATATATACATTATAGGTAGTAGGTTGGTAGACAGCAACCACCCAGGGAAGTACTACCGTCCTGCCAGATGACTGTGAAACAAAAACCTGTAACTGTTTTGCATGATGGTAGGATTGCTGGTTTCTTTTTCTGTCTCATAAACACGCTAAGATAACAGGGATATCTTGCTACTCCTACTTACACTTTGGTCACACTTCACAGACACGCACATGCATATATATATATACATACATCTAGGTTTTTCTCCTTTTTCTAAATAGCTCTTGTTCTCTTTTTTATTTCTTCTATTGTCCATGGGGAAGTGGAAAAGAATCTTTCCTCCGTAAGCCATGCGTGTCGTATGAGGCGACTAAAATGCCGGGAGCAATGGGCTAGTAACCCCTTCTCCTGTATACAATTACTAAAAAAGAGAAGAAGAAAAACTTTATAAAACTGGGTTGCTTAAATGTGCGTGGATGTAGTGCGGATGACAAGAAACAGATGATTGCTGATGTTATGAATGAAAAGAAGTTGGATGTCCTGGCCCTAAGCGAAACAAAGCTGAAGGGGGTAGGAGAGTTTCAGTGGGGGGAAATAAATGGGATTAAATCTGGAGTATCTGAGAGAGTTAGAGCAAAGGAAGGGGTAGCAGTAATGTTAAATGATCAGTTATGGAAGGAGAAAAGAGAATATGAATGTGTAAATTCAAGAATTATGTGGATTAAAGTAAAGGTTGGATGCGAGAAGTGGGTCATAATAAGCGTGTATGCACCTGGAGAAGAGAGGAATGCAGAGGAGAGAGAGAGATTTTGGGAGATGTTAAGTGAATGTATAGGAGCCTTTGAACCAAGTGAGAGAGTAATTGTGGTAGGGGACTTGAATGCTAAAGTAGGAGAAACTTTTAGAGAGGGTGTGGTAGGTAAGTTTGGGGTGCCAGGTGTAAATGACAATGGGAGCCCTTTGATTGAACTTTGTATAGAAAGGGGTTTAGTTATAGGTAATACATATTTTAAGAAAAAGAGGATAAATAAGTATACACGATATGATGTAGGGCGAAATGACAGTAGTTTGTTGGATTATGTATTGGTAGATAAAAGACTGTTGAGTAGACTTCAGGATGTACATGTTTATAGAGGGGCCACAGATATATCAGATCACTTTCTAGTTGTAGCTACACTGAGAGTAAAAGGTAGATGGGATACAAGGAGAATAGAAGCATCAGGGAAGAGAGAGGTGAAGGTTTATAAACTAAAAGAGGAGGCAGTTAGGGTAAGATATAAACAGCTATTGGAGGATAGATGGGCTAATGAGAGCATAGGCAATGGGGTCGAAGAGGTATGGGGTAGGTTTAAAAATGTAGTGTTAGAGTGTTCAGCAGAAGTTTGTGGTTACAGGAAAGTGGGTGCAGGAGGGAAGAGGAGCGATTGGTGGAATGATGATGTAAAGAGAGTAGTAAGGGAGAAAAAGTTAGCATATGAGAAGTTTTTACAAAGTAGAAGTGATGCAAGGAGGGAAGAGTATATGGAGAAAAAGAGAGAAGTTAAGAGAGTGGTGAAGCAATGTAAAAAGAGAGCAAATGAGAGAGTGGGTGAGATGTTATCAACAAATTTTGTTGAAAATAAGAAAAAGTTTTGGAGTGAGATTAACAAGTTAAGAAAGCCTAGAGAACAAATGGATTTGTCAGTTAAAAATAGGAGAGGAGAGTTATTAAATGGAGAGGTAGAGGTATTGGGAAGATGGAAGGAATATTTTGAGGAATTGTTAAATGTTGATGAAGATAGGGAAGCTGTGATTTCGTGTATAGGGCAAGGAGGAATAACATCTTGTAGGAGTGAGGAAGAGCCAGTTGTGAGTGTGGGGGAAGTTCGTGAGGCAGTAGGTAAAATGAAAGGGGGTAAGGCAGCCGGGATTGATGGGATAAAGATAGAAATGTTAAAAGCAGGTGGGGATATAGTTTTGGAGTGGTTGGTGCAATTATTTAATAAATGTATGGAAGAGGGTAAGGTACCTAGGGATTGGCAGAGAGCATGCATAGTTCCTTTGTATAAAGGCAAAGGGGATAAAAGAGAGTGCAAAAATTATAGGGGGATAAGTCTGTTGAGTGTACCTGGTAAAGTGTATGGTAGAGTTATAATTGAAAGAATTAAGAGTAAGACGGAGAATAGGATAGCAGATGAACAAGGAGGCTTTAGGAAAGGTAGGGGGTGTGTGGACCAGGTGTTTACAGTGAAACATATAAGTGAACAGTATTTAGATAAGGCTAAAGAGGTCTTTGTGGCATTTATGGATTTGGAAAAGGCGTATGACAGGGTGGATAGGGGGGCAATGTGGCAGATGTTGCAAGTGTATGGTGTAGGAGGTAGGTACTGAAAGCAGTGAAGAGTTTTTACGAGGATAGTGAGGCTCAAGTTAGAGTATGTAGGAAAGAGGGAAATTTTTTCCCAGTAAAAGTAGGCCTTAGACAAGGATGTGTGATGTCACCGTGGTTGTTTAATATATTTATAGATGGGGTTGTAAGAGAAGTAAATGCGAGGGTCTTGGCAAGAGGCGTGGAGTTAAAAGATAAAGAATCACACACAAAGTGGGAGTTGTCACAGCTGCTCTTTGCCGATGACACTGTGCTCTTGGGAGATTCTGAAGAGAAGTTGCAGAGATTGGTGGATGAATTTGGTAGGGTGTGCAAAAGAAGAAAATTAAAGGTGAATACAGGAAAGAGTAAGGTTATGAGGATAACAAAAAGATTAGGTGATGAAAGATTGAATATCAGATTGGAGGGAGAGAGTATGGAGGAGGTGAACGTATTCAGATATTTGGGAGTGGACGTGTCAGCGGATGGGTCTATGAAAGATGAGGTGAATCATAGAATTGATGAGGGAAAAAGAGTGAGTGGTGCACTTAGGAGTCTGTGGAGACAAAGAACTTTGTCCTTGGAGGCAAAGAGGGGAATGTATGAGAGTATAGTTTTACCAACGCTCTTATATGGGTGTGAAGCGTGGGTGATGAATGTTGCAGCGAGGAGAAGGCTGGAGGCAGTGGAGATGTCATGTCTGAGGGCAATGTGTGGTGTGAATATAATGCAGAGAATTCGTAGTTTGGAAGTTAGGAGGAGGTGCGGGATTACCAAAACTGTTGTCCAGAGGGCTGAGGAAGGGTTGTTGAGGTGGTTCGGACATGTAGAGAGAATGGAGCGAAACAGAATGACTTCAAGAGTGTATCAGTCTGTAGTGGAAGGAAGGCGGGGTAGGGGTCGGCCTAGGAAGGGTTGGAGGGAGGGGGTAAAGGAGGTTTTGTGTGCGAGGGGCTTGGACTTCCAGCAGGCATGCGTGAGCGTGTTTGATAGGAGTGAATGGAGACAAATGGTTTTTAATACTTGACGTGCTGTTGGAGTGTGAGCAAAGTAACATTTATGAAGGGATTCAGGGAAACCGGCAGGCCGGACTTGAGTCCTGGAGATGAGAAGTACAGTGCCTGCACTCTGAAGGAGGGGTGTTAATGTTGCAGTTTAAAAACTGTAGTGTAAAGCACCCTTCTGGCAAGACAGTGATGGAGTGAATGATGGTGAAAGTTTTTCTTTTTCGGGCCACCCTGCCTTGGTGGGAATCGGCCGGTGTGATAATAAAATAATAATAAAAATATATACATATGGACATGGAAAAAAAACTTCCTACAGGGAGGGAAGAAAAAAACATGTGGGGTGTGCTAAACATTGTGGTCATAGGCAATGAGCATCGAAGGGCATCACTGCACGCCTTCCTGCATCTGGACAGATACTGCAACACAGGAGACATCGCTGCGGCTGAGCTGTGAGGTAACAGGTTACGGTCTCCTCTGGAACGGTGAAGCAGACATCGTAGGAGTCGCTGCAGGTTTTCACTCAACCTGGGGCACGACATGCTGGTGCCCTCGAGTGAGGCGTCGACAAAACTCGGCAACTGGGCAGGACTTCTGGCAAGCGACTCAGGAGGACACTTCTCGACTGGTACTGTCGCTGGGCTGTCACTGCCGGCGAGCGTGGAGCGAGTTGTGGAGCGAGTCGTGGCAGAGACGACTGGGCGAAACATCTGGGAGTCGTAACATCATACACCAGACTGCAGTGAGAGAGCTAGCAGTCAAAGTGACATCTTCTTTGTGCAGGCTGCTCACTGAAGCTTGTGACACGAGGCTGACACAGCGTGTCATTCTCTCGGCAGTTGGAGTTATAGCAGAGGTTAGTCTAAGCGTCCCCAGACTTGTTTCTCTACATATAACTGCACTCTGAAGGTCTGGAGGTGAAGTGAAACAAATCTCGATGGGAATCGTAGCAGGTACGATTCTGCAGAACATCACGAGCGACGAGCATAAAAGCTTTCTGTACAAGAGGGCTCATATGCTCAGGGCTGAGTAATCAGCTGTCAAACACACTGGTCACACGGGTGACTTAACACAGTGGTGCTACTCAGGTCTGGCTCAGACCTCACTGGACACACGGAAACTTTACACACACCGCGGTACAACATGGCTTAAACTAGCAAATGATGCTTTTCTGTGCACAAAACTGACACTAAGACATACTAAAATGTGAGAACACTGACTGAGAGGAATTAATTAACACACGACATATATCTTCTCTCGATCTTCTCGACAATACTGAAATAATTACTGAACACTCGATGGTGACATCATGTGATGTCAGGCGTGATGTCGCGAGGTGACGTCAGCAGGACTGTGACGTCAGCAGACATCTCGAGGTGACGTCAGGCAGACATCGTGAGGTGACGTCAGCAGACATCGTGACGTCATGAAGTCGGGCAGCATCGTGGGTGACGTCAATGTGATGCGGGCAGCAGACCACAGCATGAGGCCTTGGGACATCTGGTAACTCACGTGGCTGGTAGATCCACGTGACATCGCCCACACCCACGTGGCGTCGCGATCCACGTGGTGTCGTGATCTACGTGGCATGCTGGTCCACGTAGCTTCGAGTGGCCTCGGGCACTCGGATACACAGCTCTGGCAATGAATTCACATGGAAAACAGCAGAAAACACAGCAGAGGGAGTGGGCAGTGGTGAGTGGTGTATGGTAGACGGGTGAGCGTGAGTAGGGTGAGCATGGGCAAGGTGAGGAACAGCCACTTCCTCTCCTCTCCTCCCCCACCCACAAATACATAGAGAACTCACACTGGACGCAGAAATCACCACAAAACTCACCTCTGGCTTGCTGAAACGGCTGTACTGAGCTGAACAACAACAACATACAAGTGACGCTGAACACGTGACTTGAGAAACAGCGTGGGACACTGTAGCGTGGAGTCACTGTAGCGTGGGGTCACTGTGATGCCACTTACAATTCTCGGAGAATTTCGGCAAATTTCGGCCTGGATCCTGCTTGTACCTGTGTCTGGATGCTCAAACGTGCAGACACGACATCAGGATAACTTGAGAGACGGATGCTTCTTGCATGGGATGATGAAGTGAAGATGACTTCATCCCTCTTCCTTCCTTGCTTTGGGCAAACACACTGCTGTGACCACCGCTGGTACCAGTTTAACGGGCTTGTTTGGTAGGTGCTGCAAGCGGGTGGTTAAATGATAGACGTCTTCTTCGGAGGCTTCTTCGTTTATTGTTAAGTCGTGGTGGGTACACAGGCTTGTGTGTTTGTGCCCATGGCCCGGGCAGGGCCATCCCACGAGAGAGAGCTGGGAGGCCTTGTGTCTTGCTGCTAGGCCGCTGTGTGAGTGAGGGTGAGGCAAGTCTGGGCATACTGAAGTGGCAAGGCCTCTAGGTGGCAGCACCAGCATGGCACGAAATATGAACTAAGCTGGCAGACAGCAGGGGCTGTCTGCGCAGACAGTACAGGCTGTCTACAATAGGGATAATTTTGATTGGTTTTAGTAATGGAAATGGGTTGAAACTGAGCTCAAAATAGCAGAAATGTTAAATTTTTGCCGATGTTCAAGAGTAAACAAATGATCCCACACGTCTAATACACGCCAGCTGGTGGAGCTAATATACGTTCACAAAAGTGGTGATAATATTTATACAATTATTACAGTATTGCATAACAGTAAATCTTCTATTTTTTGGTTTGAATAAAAATTCATTATGTGAATAAAAAATAAAAATGGAATTCATTTGTAAAGCCTGAAAACGTAACTAATGAACAGAGGAAATGTTAGTTTAGTTCCAGGAATGCCTGCATTGTTTATTCTGGACTCTATTTTGTAATTAGAATATTTTGAACTTTGCATTAAATTGGCCAAATTACCAATTTCCGATCACTTTATTTTGTTGAAACAGTTGACTTGGTGATTTCTTGTGCTCAGTCGATAGAATAGAAGTAATACTAGTGAAAAAGCTAAGAATTTGGTCAACTAGAGTAATATAATTGGCCTAAAATGGGAGTCAAAGTTGGCAAAATCGCCAATGCGTAAATATCACTGACATCAAAATTCGCGAGAGCATAATTTCGTCAATTTTCCATCAAATTTCGTACTTTTTGTTTTATTACCTTCAGAAAAAGATCTCTACCATTTCGTAAGAAAAAATAACAAAATTATTTTTTTAACCCTTTCAGGGTCCAAGGCCAAAATCTGAAGTCACGCACCAGTGTCCAAGAAATTTTGAAAAAAAAAATTATTTTTTCTTACAGAATTAAAGAGCATATTTTTGTGAAGGTAATAAAACAAAAAAAATTAGAATCTGATCAGTACTTACCGAGATACAGTGCCAAGAAGTTTATAGAAAACGATGTGGTGGTGGCAACATCGACGAATTCCACATACGCGTATTATATTATTTTGTTGTTTTAGTTGTTTTTTTCTTTTCTTTTCCAATTTTTTTCTACTCCTACTAACATTTGGGGCCTGAGAGACCAATACTGTATATAATTGATATATATATACTCACTGTATTGAACACAATAACCGCACTAAAGTTATTATCATATTATTGTTTACCACTTTTGTTTATTACAATAAACATGCACAAATATTGTATAATACTAATGTTCTATCATATATTTACATATTTACAATCACTGGACATGGTTTTAGAACTGCTGGAGCTTGTGGAACTCCTTGAAACAAGGCACCATGCACAGAGGCACCTTACATTCCTCACACATAAACCGAGTGTCTTTGCGTCTTTGTTGCCGTCGTTTTGTTTGTGCACAGACAATGCATCTCTTCTGAGCAAATTTCTTTTGAGTTGAAGGAAGCTGTATTATGAAATGATCACCTTCTCTCCTCAAACGCTTGGGTTTATTGTGATGAATTCGAGGACCATGTTGTATTGCAGGTGTTGTTACCTGGTACTTCATTATGAGTTGTCTGACAACGGACAAACAAAATTCACCATACGGTGGTCTGTTACCAGTCTTTATTTGGTACATACTATATGCATTCAGCATTGAAATGTCCATGAGATGGAAGAAAAGTTTCATGTACCACTTGTAACTCTTACGAACACAGTCAACAAAACCAATCTGCATGTCACACTTGTCAACCAAGCGCATGTTTTGTGTATAATCAATCACTGACACTGGTTTTCGAATACGTTCATTAGTCACTCGATCAACTTTGCCACTGTCTTGCATTTCATTACGGTGAATGGTTGTCAACAATGTGACATCTCATTTGTCATGCCACCGTAATGCCATGATGTCATTGGCAGTAAACACCTGCACGTCATCACCAAGAACACCTGCGTTGAGCCTGGGCATATGTTTACGATTAGAACGCACTGTGCCACACACATCTGTCTTGTTCACTCGCATGAAATCACTGAGTAATGGGCTTGTGTACCAGTTATCGGTATATAATGTATGGCCCTTACCAAGATAAGGTGCCATCATGTTTCTCACTACGTCACCTGAGATACCCAATAACATCTTGGTATCTTTCAATGTTTTACTACCCGTGTATACAACAATATCCAACACCAGGCCACTGTCACAATCACAGAGTACAAACAATTTTATACCAAAGCGGTTCCTCTTGCTCGGTATATACTGCTTGAATGACAGTCTACCTTTGAACAAAATCAAAGACTCGTCAATTACAAGATTCTTGAATGGATAAAAGTATATCCTGAACTTTTGTTTGAGATACATGAAAACATTTCTAATCTTGTATAACCTGTCACTTCTGTCAGGCCTGGTTTTGTCAGAGAAGTGCAACATACGTAACAGTAAGATAAACCTGTTCACTGGTATTATTTCACTGAAGGATGGGGTACAAATTAGCCGATCTGTGGACCAGTATGCTTTTATATTATGCTTATAGACATGAGGCATAAGCATTATTGTTGCAAAAAGCAAATACATTTCTGCAACAGTCGTCTCTTTCCACCTGTGTAGTCTTGACTGTGGTGATAAGATCGTATTTGCCATGGTGTACTGAAAATACTTATTACTTTCCCTGGCAATAATTTCCATCAATGGCTGGTCAAAGAATAATTCAAAGAATTCCAGTTCATTGGTTGTGGTTCCAAGGGGACAGGTAGGTAGAATTCCACTTGAGAGTCATCAAAGTGGTGAGGGTTGGGAACAAAATTGGGATTTTGCTGCCAATCCCACATACGGTTTGCTTGTGGATACTGGACATCATAGGCTGGTTGTACGGGTGGTTGTGGCGGGCTGGTGGCTGACGCTCCGCTTTGTCCTTGAACTGATGAGTCAGCAGCGTGGGTCCCCGCGTGGCACAGTGAGTCACGCATGGCGGTGCCACTACCACCACCAGCACCACTAACACCATCCACTGATGCCTGTGGCCCATCCATGCCAAGTGTAGCCACATCATCCTCACTATCACTACCTAAAACGGGTGTAGGGCCACGGGATGTACTCCGGGATGTACTCCGTCCCCTGGGCACAGCATAGGGTACACTACCCGAGCGCATGCGGCGGCGAACATACCGACGCTTCACTGGTGAATATGTTTCCTCACTATCACTACTCGAATGATCGTCGAGCGCAATAAAATCACAATCCACGTCAGAATCATCGTCATTACTGAAGTCAGAGGCCTGGCCACGGGAAAATATTAGTTTTCTCTTACGTTTAGGAACACCTGACCGTGAGTCACGAGTGCCCACACCAGAGGTAGAAGGTTGAGGATCGTCGGGGTTTTCTGCACTATTATCGATATCCTGGTCATTATTTTCGGTCACTAACTTATCAAAGCCGTAGAATTCGTCTTCATTTCCACTTCCATCAGTGTCAGAACTATCAGACAGGAAGAGGAGAGTCCCAATTTTCCGGGGAGTGAGAGCTGATTTGCGACGAGGCATGGTGAACAAGGGTGAATGAGCCGGCGTTCCCACAATGCTATCCAGGCGCCTAGATTTTTTGTTTACGGCGCAGACCCATTCTCACATGTAGGCCTATGAGCGCTTTCGCGCTAAATTTGACGGCGCTAGAATTTTGGCGTAGATCTACGGTTTGGACACTCACTGAAAAGCCGTAGATCTACGGGACGGACCCTGAAAGGGTTAAAATTCTTGAACACTGGTGCACACTTTGAAATTTGGCCTTTAGACCTCGAAAGGGTTAACATAATGCAATTAAATAAAAGATAATAATGGTTAAAAGCTCAGTACTAAAGGAAATGAACAGTTACCTGGGTATTGGTAAACTCTTGAGAGTCTCATCGTGGGAAAAGTGGCAGTACATGTACCTAAGATTTGGTCTATGAAATAAGCTGAAGTAGGATAGCAGCTCTTAGCCAGTATTCTGCACTACTGTATAAAGAGGAAAAAGATAGGTTAAAAATACCACTTTTTTTTTGTTGTTTAATTTACCATAATTGTGTTTATTTACTTAAATTTAATTTTCAGATTTTGTGGATGGTACCACAAGATTGGTTTAAATGGTGCCTTGCCATAGTTGCTCCAGTACTGAGTGGCAGTGTTTTGGTACGCACAGTGTGGCCGTCTCTCTCACATGATACCAAAAAAGTTGCCATTAGTATCGCTGTGTTCATTCTGGTGCTTCATGCTACACTTGCACTTGGTTTTATGGTAAGCACAAAGTCAGCTACAGTTTAATATTTGCATATTTTTATTTTAATATGTTGGCCATTTCCCACTGAGGCAGGGTGACCCAAAAAAGAAACACTTTCACCATCATTCACATTATCACTGTCTTTCAAAGGCACACGGATACGACAGTTCAGTTGTACCTCCAAACAGCAAATATCCCTTTTCATTTAAAATTATAATTTTCATTTTAAATATAAAAGATATTGGAGGGTAATGTGAATTGTCTGTACACTTCTGTCAAGACAGTCATTGAATGAATGATGATGAGTATGTTTTCTTCTCTGGGTCACCCTGCCTTGGCAGGAGACTGAGAGAGCTAGGAGGATGAAGATTGTGTATAAATCTGGGAAGGAAGGTAGGAGGGGTAGAGGTCATCCCAGAAACATTGGAGAAAGGTGGTAATAAGAGGCTTTGAGTTTTAGGGACTTTAGCATCCAGGATGTTTGTGTAAGCTTATTAGAAAGGAATGAATGAAGACAAGCAGTTTTTAATGGAAGTGCTGTTGGAGTGTGAGCAAGGTAACATTCATGAAGGGATTCAGAAAAACTGGTTAGCTGTTTGCATTCTGAAGGAGAGAAGGGGATGTTGCAGTCAAAGGGTAATCTGAATTGTGATGTCAACACATGTCTGGCAAGACAAGAGATTGATTGAATGATGGTGAATGTTTCGTCATTTGAGTCACCCTATATTGGTAGTAGGCTGCTGTTGAAGTAAAAAAAAATTAGTATATGTATGTACTCTGTTTCTATACAAATTAACAATAAAAACAATAATACACAGATAACTTGTGGGTTATTTGTATATTATTCCAGTCATGGTATTGTGCCTTTTTATTCTTTCTAATAATAATAATATAAATATTCTTCTTTTAGCTGTATTTCTTCACTGCCCCATCAGCAAAAGTTCCTCTTAGTAATACCGCTGGCAATTCGTCCAATCTTCTGCCAGTATCACCCAAGCCAGAAGTAGAAGCAGGTCCAGGAGGTTCATTAGTTGAAGATAAGAAAAATGTTTCTAAAGCAGAGAGTAAGGATGCAAGTGACAGCAAAAAGAAACAAAATGTAGATGTAGACAAAGGCAAGAGTGAGATCAATAAAGATAAAAAAGAAGAGAGAGATGTGATTGATGTCAAACAGAAGCTAAAAGAGGAGAGAGGAGTGGATAAACAGAAAAAGCACATAGACATGGGTAATAAACAGAAAGATTACACCCAGACCTCTGTTAGTGTAAAAGGAAGTGTAAATGCAACAAAGGCAACTGCCTAATAATTTATTCTATGTAGGTATGTGTATTATATATTTGGAAGCTAAATAAACAATTATTCATGGCATTATGAGTTTTTCTTGCACAAATGACTTGGTAAGCTGTGTATTTTGTGTCTAGAGTTTGCTGTTGGGAGCTAAGTGATGTGTTCTTTATTTAACTATGAAAAATACCAGTGACAAAATAATAGGTACCCAAGGTTTTCCTGCATTTGTACGTCCTTCAAAGACGTGTGTAAACAAGTGAAAGTTCTTAGGTGCAGGAGGTTATCAACTTATAAACTAGTTGTACAGAATACTGTTGAACCTAGGTTTTCGTTTGCCCTGGTTTTCATCGAATTTGGATTTCGACGACTTTTCATCAAAATATTGTCCCACTTTTCATTCGTCACCTTGGTTTTCATCCGCTGTACTGAACGTGTCCATGCACCTGCTCTCACAAAGCATCCCACACATGCATTCTGAGTCAGTCTGGCTTCATTACTTGTCGAGTGAACATTACCCTGCGTGTTTTTTGTGCTTGTTTATTGAGTACAACTGCTAAATAAGCCACCATGGGGCCAAAGAAAGTTCCAAGTGCCAACCCTTTGATGAAGGTGAGAAATACTATAGAATTCAAGAAAGAACTTTTAGAAAAGTATGAAAGTGGCATATGTGTGGTCGATCTCACCAGGATGTACAGTACCGTGTCCCATTTTAGGCAAATCTTAAGAGACGCCAGAAACAGACCTCTTTGGACAGATTTTTTGTGCGATGAGTACAGTGACTCTCAAGCTGGTCCTAGTGCCAGTGAAAGACTAAAAAAGGGAAGTAACCCCGGGTAGGGTCTTGACACCTGAAATCCTTATGGAAGAGGATTACCCTTCCAAACAATACTCTCTCCTCCCTTTTCCCTCTTCGCTGTCTTTCATACGCCAACAAGAGTCTTCAATAAAGGTAAAACATTTAAATGTTCATTTATCCATTAAAATTAGTGCTTTATATTTCTCACTGTTTTCTGCATGTAAAACTTTAGTTATTCTCTATAAAATGTATTTTTTGTTAATATTTTTGGGTGTCTGGAATGGATTAATTGGATTTACATTATTTCTTATGGGAAATATTGCTTTAGTTTTTGTCGAATTTGGTTTTCACCAGACTCTCTGGAATGAATTAAAAACGAAAACCAAGGTTCCACTGTAATAATTTAGAAAAACCAGGATGGTTATACAGCATTGTTTCTGCTGCAACTTGGCAGTTATAAATCTAATTAAGGTAGTTGCAAAAATTCCTCATTTGTAGGTGTGGATGTGTATAACTTTTGGGTGCTTGCAAGTTGGGACTTCTTGTATTTTTTCAATAATATTTTTGCATAACTAGTATTTCTTGCTTTAACTTACATAACTATATGCCAAATATTTTACTTTTGATTTGTTTAAATAAAGCTTTCATAAGAAAAATTAGGATCAAGATCTTAATCAGTGATATACTATACATTACTGTTTTGCATAATAATATGGTGGACAACCCCATGATTACTGATCATTGTACTGTACTTAGAAATTTAAACTATTGTGGTAATTTGATACTTGTACTATATTTGGGTTTAGGTGTGTTTACATGAGGGTTGTGAGGACTTCGGCACCAAATGCTTGGTTGATTGATGCTTAATTGTTTTTTCAAAAGTTATTTTATTATTATTACAGCAAATTATCATTTATCTGGTATCCTCTAGACTCTAGAGGATACCAGATAAATGATAATTTGACTGGTCCACCCTCTAGAGTCTAGAGGGTGGACCAGTTGTCAACTACATTGGATGATCACACAATTTCTATGATTCTTTTTTGCTGAACATTCCTTTGTAACATTATCTGCTTAGGTTCAACATTAAATAAGATCACTGAATGTTGTTAAATGCCAAATAACTAATCACCAGATAAATGATGTACTATAATATTAACTCTCCAGTCACTGTGATGGTTGAGCATAATGTATTAGTTTTTATTGAAAATGCTATGAATATCTTAGGATACAATATTTACATTATATAAATTTTTTCTTTTTTTTTTTTATTATCACACCGGCCGATTCCCACCAAGGCAGGGTGGCCCGAAAAAGAAAAACTTTCACCATCATTCACTCCATCACTGTCTTGCCAGAAGGGTGCTTTACACTACAGTTTTTAAACTGCAACATTAACACCCCTCCTTCAGAGTGCAGGCACTGTACTTCCCATCTCCAGGACTCAAGTCCGGCCTGCCGGTTTCCCTGAATCCCTTCATAAATGTTACTTTGCTCACACTCCAACAGCACGTCAAGTATTAAAAACCATTTGTCTCCATTCACTCCTATCAAACACGCTCACGCATGCCTGCTGGAAGTCCAAGCCCCTCGCACACAAAACCTCCTTTACCCCCTCCCTCCAACCCTTCCTAGGCCGACCCCTACCCCGCCTTCCTTCCACTACAGACTGATACACTCTTGAAGTCATTCTGTTTCGCTCCATTCTCTCTACATGTCCGAACCACCTCAACAACCCTTCCTCAGCCCTCTGGACAACAGTTTTGGTAATCCCGCACCTCCTCCTAACTTCCAAACTACGAATTCTCTGCATTATATTCACACCACACATTGCCCTCAGACATGACATCTCCACTGCCTCCAGCCTTCTCCTCGCTGCAACATTCATCACCCACGCTTCACACCCATATAAGAGCGTTGGTAAAACTATACTCTCATACATTCCCCTCTTTGCCTCCAAGGACAAAGTTCTTTGTCTCCACAGACTCCTAAGTGCACCACTCACTCTTTTTCCCTCATCAATTCTATGATTCACCTCATCTTTCATAGACCCATCCGCTGACACGTCCACTCCCAAATATCTGAATACATTCACCTCCTCCATACTCTCTCCCTCCAATCTGATATTCAATCTTTCATCACCTAATCTTTTTGTTATCCTCATAACCTTACTCTTTCCTGTATTCACCTTTAATTTTCTTCTTTTGCACACCCTACCAAATTCATCCACATTGTAAATGATGTGAATTACCCCTGTTGTATCTATTTTTTATATCTTTTATGAGGTCTACCTCCACTTTATCGTTGTTTAGTTCACTCCATTTCCTTCTACTTTGAAAAATGTTTCCTGCTATCCCAGTGGACCTTTTGGATAGTTCTTTTATTGTTTTTTTTTTTAACACAACAGCTGTCTCCCACTGAGGTAGGATTAATTGAAAAAGAAGAAATACTTTCACCATCACTCATTCCATGACTATCTTGCCAGAGGTGCACTGACATTACAGCTCAGGTGTCCCTCCCACTTGCAGTATCCCCATCCCTCTTGAATTAAGAGTGCAGGTGCTGTGCTTCCCACCTCCAGGACTTGAGTCCAACTACCGATTACCTGAATCTCTCCATAAATTTTCCTTGCTCACACTCCAACAGCACATCAACTCCTCATAAAAATCACTTGCCTCCACTCACTCCTATCTAATATGCTCACACTTGCATACTGGAAGTCTCTTGTATAAAAATTATATCCTCTTTATTCTCTGGTCCTCTAGCAACATAATTAGTGTTTGCATTCTTTGTAATTTATTTGCTTTTGCTTTCCATCACTGTTAATGCTCCCTTTTGTTCTGTGTTTGCAAGCATAATCTATGATGTTGATGTTATTTTGCTTGTGGACACTTCACTGGATAGGTTTAATGATTATTTAGTGGTCATTCCAAGGACTTCTTTAACTTTGTAAGGTTTTTTCCTTCCCAGATGGCACTGACTTTGCTCTCCTTTCCTCATCTCTCAGCTACATATCTTTGTTTTTGCTTTGATTACTACCAGTAACCATTTGATTATTCCTGAAGTCTGTCCATGTCTTCTGTAGCTTCTTCTCATCCTTTTTCAGTTTATATTCTCATTATTTGTTGAGGTGGTTTGGTCATTTAGAGAGAATGGATCAAAGTAGAATGACATGGAAAGCATATAAATCTATAGGGGAAGGAAGGCGGGGTAGGGGTCGTCCTCGAAAGGGTTGGAGAGAGGGGGTAAAGGAGGTTTTGTGAGCAAGGGGCTTGGACTTCCAGCAAGCGTGCGTGAGCGTGTTAGATAGGAGTGAATGGAGACGAATGGTACTTGGGACCTGACGATCTGTTGGAGTGTGAGCAGGGTAATATTTAGTGAAGGGATTCAGGGAAACCGGTTATTTTCATATAGTCGGACTTGAGTCCTGGAAATGGGAAGTACAATGCTTGCACTTTAAAGGAGGGGTTTGGGATATTGGCAGTTTGGAGGGATATGTTGTGTATCTTTATATGTGTATGCTTCTAAACTGTTGTATTCTGAGCACCTCTGCAAAAACAGTGATAATGTGCGAGTGTGGTGAAAGTGTTGAATGATGATGAAAGTATTTTCTTTTTGGGGATTTTCTTTCTTTTTTGGGTCACCCTGCCTCGGTGGAAGACGGCCGACTTGTTGAAAAAAAGAAAAAAAAAAATTCTCATTATTTTAACATCTGCAGGCAAGCATAATGTAGGAGTTCATTTCTGTAATTCGGTTACAAATGTATTCTGGGAACAACATGGGGCTCCATATCAATTCTTGTAGAACTCCATTAGTTACTCCTTCATCCTAAAAGTGCCTCTTTGTTTTCTATTTAATTCTCAAAGTTTCAAATAACATTGTTAGATTTTACAAATTTTATACCTCACTGCAACTAGACTGTAAACCCTTGTCAGTAACATCCCAGGCCATGCCAAGAGATTTAACTATAGTAACTACACCACATACTGTAGGAAGTGTTTCCCCAAAGATCTGAGAGTGATGGTATAACTCATCTGTGGATGGTATCAAAAAGGGTTTGAATTGTAGATGCTAAGAGGTAGATTATAGTGTATTCCATACATGGGTACAAAAATAGATATGGCAGGTGTATCGCATCAGTCTGTAGAAATTTGACATGGGACCAAGAACTTAGACCTCATTTTCCACGAACTCAAATAGTTAATTAAGTATACACACAAATACATATGCTTATTACATACAGTATTTTTTTTTATTGGCTATTTTGTATGCAGTCATGATGCTCCAGAAAAGAAAACATATTCATTATCATTTGCAGAGGTAAGAACTTCATATATTGGCATGCATAAGGTGGAGATACATTTGTCCTAATATACTGAATCATCATGAGCATCTTGGGCTCCCCTACCCCACCACTGGGTGGGAAGGCTCCTACCAGAAAAGGATAGAAGTGCTGTATACTGAAAGGATATATTAAAAATGCAAAGTTGTGTCTGTTTTTGTTATCCATTGTTTCTTCTAGAGAAGGGAAGCTGATTTATGTAAAATCCTACCAAGAGAACAAAGACAAGATTTTATAGGTATAGAAAGAAAATTGAGAATGAACTACTAGTACAGAAAACAAATTCAAAGCGCTGTACTGTGGTAAATTCGAAAATAACAAGTATGTACCATTAGTAAATAAGACACATAGGCAACAGTTAGGCAACTTTATTCCGAAACGTTTCGCCTACAGAGTAGGCTTCTTCAGTCGAATACAGAAAGTAGGCAGGAACAGTAGAGATGTGAAGACGATGTAATCAGTCCATCACCCTTGAAGTCGTAGAATTTGAGGTTGTCAGTCCCTCAGCCTGGAGATAGTTCCTGACTATGGAAGTGAACTTCTCCAGGCTGAGGGACTGACAACCTCAAATTCTACGACTTCAAGGGTGATGGACTGATTACATCGTCTTCACATCTCTACTGTTCCTGCCTACTTTCTGTATTCGACTGAAGAAGCCTACTCTGTAGGCGAAACGTTTCGGAATAAAGTTGCCTAACTGTTGCCTATGTGTCTTACCTACCAACCTGTCGGTATTGTATACCATTTTGATGTTCACCACTAGTAAAGGTAGAAATAAAAAGGTAGTGGGAACTGCTGTATGACCCTGATGGGTTTAGCACTTAGTTTTGATTATAATGTAAGATGCACAGAGGTTAAATGCATAAAATTAATATAATAGGTGTATGGCCCATTCTGGGTTTAGCACTTAGTGATTATAAGAATAATACTCAAGAAAGAATGCTGGGGTGAATTGCTCCTGAAAACTGACCCCTCAAGGGAGCTTCCTTGATGCTGGTGAGGGGCTCTTGATCTAGGGAATTGGATCTGTGCTCCAGTTCCCTGAATTAGGCCTGAATACCCTCCATCCCCCCTCCACAGGCACTATAATCCTACAGGTTTAGTGCTTCCCCATGATTTTAATAATCCTGAAAACTGAGTCATTGGAATATATATCTTGGATGGTCCTGTTCATCAGAGCACTTATTTTCAGATGCCTTTTTCCATTTAGGAAGGGCTGATGCCTGTGATGGGTTCTGGAGCAAGGGACCGATGACAGAGGTACCTTGATGCATAAGGGGCTTGCAATCCACAGAGCTGGTCCTGATCCTCTGTTCTTTGATTGAATGTGATTATCTCCCATTTCCCCATTATTATTATTATCAAGGGGAAGCGCTAAACCCGTAAGATTATACAGGGCCTGAGGGGGGATGTGGAAGGTATTCAGGTTTAATTCAGGGAACTGGAGAACATCAAATTCCCTAGATCAAGAGCCCCTCACCAGCATCAAGGAACCTTCCTTGAGGGGTCAGATTTCTTCAGATGCTGTGAGTTTAGCATTTCCTCCATGAATATAACTGATGTATGACCCAGAGCCCAGCCTTGGGCCATGCTTATCTGGTACTTGCCTAGTCAACCAGGCTGTATAAAATTAATCATTCTCATTAATGTAATAATGTTTAGCACTCTTCTTTCTCTTTTGCCATGGATATAAACTGGCTACCCCCTCCTCCTTCCTGGCTACCCCCTCCTCCTTCCTGGCTACCCCCTCCTCCTTCCTGGCTACCCCCTCCTCCTTCCTGGCTACCCCCTCCTCCTTCCTGGCTACCCCTTCCTCCTTCCTTGAAGGGGGTGTCGATGTTGACGAAGAGCTTTTCATCTTAGAAATTATTACATTTTTTTTTAAATCAACCTAGATTACTTCTCATATTCAAGGTGCTATGTGGCACCTCTGGGTTCAACACTCTCGTAATTATAACAGACACTTAACACCCTGAGTGACTTGCTTGCTTTGTATTCTTTCCTCTGATGGTCCCACCTTTAATTAATGCAGACTTGGTTTTTCAACTGACTCATTCTCTACATCAATTCCCTTCAAAGAGGGTGCTTTGACAGTGGTGAGGGACTCTTGATCCAACGAACTGGACTTGCCTTTTCCCTTTGAGAAGTTCCTTGATGCCAGTAAGGGTCTCTTCATCTAAGGAATTGTATTCATGCTCCCTTTGGATTAAACCTACCCCTCAAAGGAGGTTCCTTGATGCTGGTGAGGGGCTCTTGATCTAGGGAATTGGATCTGTGCTCCAGTTCCCTGAATTAAGCCTGAATACCTTCCATCCCTTCCCCAGGCGCTGTATAATCCTACGGTTTAGCGCTCCCCCACGATTATAATAATAATAATAATTGGATTGAACATGAATGCTCCCCATTTCCCTAGGTGCTGTATGTCCCCTGTGGGTTTAGCGCTCCAACATAAATGTAGTAATAATGATAATACATACTTTTTTTCCTGGATTAAATCTGATAACATCCCATTCCCAATAGTTCACCAGAGTTGAAAATTTGAAGCCTATTGAATAACGCATTCTTAAGTTATCAACTAAACTCTTTAAGGTCAGGTCCCCTCAAGGAAGGTTCCTTGATGTTGGTGAGGGGCTCTTGATTTAGGTTATTGGATCTGTGCTCCAGTTCCCCGAATTAAGCCTGAATGCCTTCCACATCCCCCCCCCCAGGCGCTGTATAATCCTCCGGGTTTAGCGCTTCCCCCTTGATTATAATAATAATAATTTAAGGTCAGGTTAGGTAAGGTTCGTCAGGAAACAGGACAAGTGTTTCCTGACGCGTCTTAGTCAGATGATGACCCGCCATTGGAGCTTTTGGTCATCTGACCGAGGCCTTCAGCTGGCATACCGGTCCACCCCTTCAAAAATTTTGTTTTTAGTTACTATCTTCCCTACGGAAGAAAATAATATTGTACAAAAGTATACTGTATGTACATATTCTGAAAAAAAAAGTTGTACATAAGTCGCCCTGGACGGTTTTCCCGATATATTTAGTCGTCCTGGACGGGGTTTCCTGTCATATACATGTATATTGATGAGTTTCCCGCGTCATATTTCGTCACCCTGGGTGGGTTTCTCAGTCATACTTCATGAGGCTCACTAAACCTGCGAATTTCAATTACACCATCAGGTTTAGCGCTTAGTTTTGACTCTAACAATAACATCAATAAAAAATTCCCCAATGGAAGTAAGTCACTGTCTGATTTTTTGGGGTTATCCCAGGTTCTCTGCACATATGCTGCTATGTATGATAATCTATGTAACTATATGTGTATACCTGAATAAACTTACTTATTTACTATCAGTTATCTATTTAAAATTCTCGGAATACATGTGATTTTTTTAAGAAAGCTAAATTTGCATGCTTTTCTGATCAAGACAAGGACAACAGAGCAGGTAAGTCAAATTTTACAAATTATCATTTACACAGTCCATTAATCCAAAGCTGCCACAAATTTAGACAGATCAGCGTTAAAGATTTGAAACTAATCAAAAATTATCACAAAAACTAATAAAGTGTTTCGGTCTTCACAGCTTCAATAAAATTGACCAATGATCACCTACACTTCAAAAACAAATTCATTCGCAGACATTTTGTCTGCATCACTAACTCCCAATCTTAATATTGACAAGACCTACATGATGCTTGGGAACTGAGCTACAAATGTCCATCTAAATATAACAGCTAATGGTTCTTCCATTGCAAGACAAACCAATGGAAAATTCTTAGGTCTGTACCTTGACAAGTTGAAATTTAACACCCACATCCAGCACATAAAAAAGGTCTCCAAATCAGTTGGCATCCTCTCCGAAGTTACTAAGTAACTCAGACAAACACTACTTGTATTGTATTACTCTCTAATCTATCCTTTCCTCAACTAGGTTATTTTTGCCCGGGAATCCACCATAGTGAGGGTTCCGGGGTCGATTCTCGGCAAGGGTAGAAACATTGGGCGTGTTTCCTTACACCGGTTGTCCATATTTGTACATGTACTTTTAGAAATAAAAAAATATTTTTATTATTATTATTATCAGTAAAGTAGGTACCTGGGTATTAGTCGACTGGTGTGGGTCGCATCCTGGGACAAAACTGACCTAATTTGGCCGAAATGCTCGGTATAACAAGCGGCTCTCTATATAGTAATGTCATTGATGTCAGCTAGGACTGTACACCTCGTACATGTACTTGTAGAAAATAAGATATTATCATATTATTATTAATGCCAATAATAACTCAACAAAATGAATGATCACACAATAAGTGCCAGACAACACACGCCACCACTCTTCAAAAGTTTAAACTTAATGTACAACATTCACTCTTACTACTGTGGATAAGGTAAGATTTCCTTCGGATTTTTAATTCCGGAGGGTTGGCTACCCAGGATAACCCAAGAAAGGCAGTGGGTAATCGAGGACTGTCTGTCTTAATTCCATTGGGGTCCTCAATTTTGCCCCCCAGGATGCGACCCACACCAATCGACTAACACCTAGGTAACTAGTTGCTGCTAAGTAAACAGGACGACAGGTGTAAGGAAACGGGTCGAAATGTTTCTACCCCGCCGGGAATCGAACCCGGGCCCTCCGTATGTGAAGCTAGATTATTATTATTATAATCAAAAGAGAAGCGCTAAGCTGTGAAGCTAGAGCTTTGCCAGCCAGGCCACTCAGTTATAGAAAAAAACTCTGTTATAGGACAATCACTTCTATTATAAAAAGAACGAAGAGGAAGAAAACGAAAAGGTGTCTAATGAATGAATTATTATTATTATAATCAAGGGGGAAGCACTAAACCCGTAGGATTATACAGCGCCTGTGGGGGGGGGGGTGGAAGGTATTCAGGCTTAATTCGGGGCACTGGAACACAGATCTAATTCCCTAGATCAAGAGCCCCTCACCAACATCAAGGAATCTTCCTTAATAGGATCTAATGAATGAAGCTGCAGAAGGGGAGAGAGATTTCCTGTAGAGGTAACATTATTGTAAGTATTACTGTAAGTTGATCCTTTATTTCTATTTCTATTTCTTACTTTATTTCTATTGTGCCTCCTTTTACTGTACACAATTTTCACACAGTTGAGTTACTTAGTCGCTTTAATTTTCAAGTTAAAATCATGACTGATTCTTAATATATATTACAGCTATTAACACATCAGCAGTTTCCCACCAAGACAGAGTGACCTGAAAAAAAGAAACACTTTATTCATCATTCACTCCATTACTGTCTTGCCAGAGGCGCGCCTATACTACAGTTGTAAAACTGCAACTTATCAACACTTACTTAACTTACACAATGTATGAAATTAAACTTATGTGTACCTATACTTGTACCTGCGTATAGTTGTATAATACCAACACCAGATGGTAGCACAACAGCCTCACACACTCACACTAACAGTCAACTTGCTCACTAATATTTACTACCAGTGTAAACTTTGCCACGCTGCCTGTCGTAAGTTTGGGCTTATTTAAGGTTAAATCTGCATAATTTACGATTAATGAGTGCTTATAACACGTACTTCCTTATCGCACCTTCGTATACATTTGTAATATTGTGTTGTGTAGATTTCATTAAATAAATAGAGCAGTTTAATATGTTTATTATGCGCCCCATAGAGCAGTGAGTGACGGTCTACCATACTACTAGTAGGAATGTTAGAAATAATGTAAATGAGCTAAGATTAATTTCACATACAGGAAGCATGGATATTATTGCTATAACAGACTTGGTTCAGCTTGATAGATAAATGGTTTCTCAGTGCCACATGCAAGGCTATAATTACTCCACAATGGATAGTGTTAACAGCAGAGTGGTGGAATGGCGATGTACCTGGAGGTTACCTGGAGGTTATTCCGGGGATCAACGCCCCCGCGGCCCGGTCCATGACCAGGCCTCCCGATGGATCAGGGCCTGATCAACTAGGCTGTTACTGCTGGCCGCACGCAGTCCAACGTACGAGCCACAGCCCGGCTGATCCGGCACTGACTTTAGGTATCTGTCCAGCTCTCTCTTGAAGGCAGCCAGGGGTTTATTGGCAATTCCCCTAATGCTTGATGGGAGGCTGTTGAACAGTTTTGGGTCCCGGACACTTATGGTGTTTTCTCTTAGTGTACCAATGGCACCCCTACTTTTTATTGGGGGCATTTTGCATCGCCTGCCCAGTCTTTTACTTTCGTAGGGAGTGATTTCTGTGTACAGATTTGGGACCATTCCTTCCAAGATTTTCCAAGTGTAGATTATGATATATCTCTCCCTCCTGCGTTCCAACGAGTACAAGTCAAGTGCTTCCAAGCGTTCCCAGTAGTTAAGGTGCTTGACAGAACTTATACGTGCAGTAAAGGATCTCTGTACACTCTCTAGATCTGCGATTTCACCTGCTTTGAATGGCGATGTTAATGTACAGCAGTATTCCAGCCTAGAGAGAACAAGTGATTTGAAAAGGATCATCATGGGCTTGGCATCTCTCGTTTTGAAAGTTCTCATTATCCATCCTATCATTTTCTTTGCACGTGCGATCGTGGCACTGTTGTGATCCTTGAAAGTGAGATCCTCAGACATTACTACTCCCAGGTCCCTTACATTATTTTTCCGCTCTATTGTATGGCCGGAGTCAGTAGTATACTCTGTTCTAGTTATTATCTCCTCCAGTTTTCCATAACGGAGTAGTTGGAATTTGTCCTCATTGAACATCATATTGTTTACCGTTGCCCACTGGAAAACTTTGTTTATATCTTCTTGGAGGTTAACCGCGTCCTCAGCAGATGACAGCCTCATGCAGATCCTAGTATCATCCGCAAAGGATGATACAGTGCTGTGGTGTATATCTCTGTTTATGTCTGATATGAGGATAAGGAATAAGATGGGGGCGAGTACTGTGCCTTGTGGAACAGAGCTCTTCACTATGGCAGCCTCTGATTTAACTCTGTTGACCACTACTCTTTGTGTTCGATTTGTTAGGAAGTTGAAGATCCATCTCCCCACTTTCCCAGTTATTCCTTTAGCACGTATTTTATGGGCTATTACGCCATGATCACATTTGTCAAATGCTTTTGCAAAGTCTGTGTATATTACATCTGCATTCTGATTTTCTTCCAGTGCATCCAAGGCCATGTCATAGTGATCCAGTAGTTGTGAGAGGCAGGAGCGACCTGCCCTGAACCCATGTTGCCTTGGATTGTGCAGATTTTGGGAATCCCTGTGATTTGCAATCCTGCTTCTTAGCACTCTTTCAAAGATTTTTATGATGTGGGACGTCAGAGCTATTGGTCTATAGTTCTTAGCTAATGCTTTGCTGCCACCTTTATGGAGTGGGGCTATATCCGTTGTTTTAAGTGACTGTGGAATTTCACCCATGTCCAAGCTCCTCCTCCATAGTGTACTTAGGGCACGCGAGAGGGGTTTCTTGCAGTTCTTAATGAAAACAGAGTTCCACGAGTCTGGGCCCGGGGCTGAGTGCATAGGCATGTTGTCAATGGCTTTTTCAAAATCTATCGGAGTTAGGGTAATGTCGGAAATCTGGCATACATTTATGGAGTTTTGAGGCTCATTCATGAAGAAATCATTTGGGTCGTCGATCCTCAGACCGATTAGTGGTTCACTAAGCACAGAGTCGTACTGGGATTTCAATATTTCACTCATTTCCTTGTTGTCATCTGTGTAAGTCCCATCCTGTCTGAGTAAGGGCCCGATACTAGATGTGGTATTTGCCTTGTTTTTGGCATATGAAAAGAAATATTTTGAATTTCTTTCAATTTCACTAATAGCTTTAAGCTCCTCCTGCCTCTCCTGGTTCCTGTAAGAGTCATTTAGCTTAAGTTCGATAGTTTCCACTTCCCTGGTCAGCGCCTCCTTTCGTGTATCAGATATTCTAGGAGCTCAGTGACTCTTCGTCGTCTTCTGTAGAGGGAGCGTCTTTTTCTCTCCAGTTTACTCCTGCTCTTCTTCTTTCTTAGGGGAATATGCCTAGAACATGCTTCGGCTACCAGGAAGTTGATCCTTTCAAGGCACTGGTTTGGATCCATGTCATTTAAGACATCTTCCCAACATGTTTCGTTTAGGACATGGTTTACCTGGTCCCAGTTGATGTTCTTGTATGTCAGATAAAAACCATGTTGACCATTAGCCCTCTTACAGTGCTTCTCTGTTCTCTTGTCTATAGACTACCTCCACTTTTACCACTAATAATCTTATTACAGTATCCTGTGTCTTGGTTGGTAATGCACTCGCCTCACACACTCAGTGTCTGTGGTTTGATCCCCGACAAGGGTGGAAACATTGGGCTTATTTCCTTAAGACACTTGCTGCCCCTGTTTACTTAGCAGTAAGTAGGCACCTGGGTGCTAGTTGACGTGTGGGTTGCATCCTGGGGGACAAGATTAAAGGACCCCCCAATAGAAATAAGACAGACAGCTCTCAATGATGCACTGACTTTCTTGGTTTATCCTGAGTGGCTAACCCTCCCCCCAGGATAAAAATCCAAACAAATCTTATCTTATTTCCTCTCAGACACTCCACACACTCTACCCTATTTTTTCACTTCTTTTGGAACCACCGCCCATCACTACTCATCAGCATCCATCACTACCCACTGTAAGTCCAAGGTTACCATCACTGTAAATTTTAATTTGTGATATTCTGGGTGTGATGTGTTCAGTAAAATGTATTATTTATTAAACTGTGTAGAGATAATTGCATAGATTATTATTTTCATTTAATACTACTATGCTTGAAAATTTTCTGTCTTCTCTATTATTTTAACACTGATGTTCAAATTTGTGGTGCTCGTGGCTTGGTTGATAGCATCCTTAACCCACACTGAAGGTCTGGGGATTGATCCCAGCACAGGTGAAATGGTAGGCATGTTTCTTAATACCTGTTGGCCTTGTTCATCTAGAAGTAGGTACCTGGGTGTTAGACAACTGTCGTGGGTCACATCCTGGAGAACAGGATTAACCTGAGTTGCCCGAAATGCTCTGTGTAACCAGGTGCTATCTATAAAGTATGCCTGTGATGTCAGATAGGTCTGTAATACATGTAATTGTATTATGTAGTTGTAGATGTAAAGATTATTATTATTATTATTATTATTATTATTATTATTATTTATTATTATTATTATTATTATTATTATTATTATTATTATTATTATTATTATTATTATTATTATTATTATTATTATTACAAATAAAAATGGTCAGTGGACAGATTTATTTTAATTGACAAGGGTGAAATGTGGCTTGAAAGAGTAGAAAAAAAGCTCAGAGCTGTATTGTGTTTAGAGATTTTATTTTAAGTTGGGAGACTTACCGGTGAAGAATCATTAGTGATATTAGGAAAGTGAACATTTGCTCAACGTGATTAGCTGAATGGCTAATGTAAAAATAAATATTGCCTATGTTAATAATTTTTCCATTGCTCTTTTCTGCTGATTCTGTAGAAGTTGCTGCTTAAGTGGCTGTAGACGATGTTTTCCATGAAGCGTATTCAGGAAAAACTTGAGAGCAGTGAAAATCTCTCTAAGAAGTCCACTTCTAAGAACCCAAAACCTACAAATAAAAATAGGTACAGTATTTGTAAGAATTCTTTGAATCATTCTTAACCATTTCAGTGGCATGTACACTCAACCACTGTATTTCTTTTGTACAACTGTGTATCATGTCCAAATAATAATAAATAAATAAATTGAGGCTAGTCCCTCACGTAGTTTTGTGTCATGACCTTGGCTCGCTCAGATAAGCTCTTGAGTAGTAAATTTTGACCTAGATATGAGAAAATGGGTCTGCACAGTGAATGTGTACAATACAATACTTTTAAGCCAGCCCGAAATGCTATGCATAGTATAAGTGGCTTTGGCATGCTGCTCTTATCTGTATTTTTTTGTACCTCTGTATGTATGCTCAAATTGTTAATAAATAAATAAATAAATAAATATAAAATCCTGCCCCATGCTGTGCATGATGGGAAAAGTAAAATTGACAATGTGTATGGTTTAAAATAACGAATTTGAAGTGTCTTCTAGGATAGTTTTTATGGTTTTATTGGTTGTTTCTTGATATCATTTGATAGATTGGAATATGTATTACTGAAATAGAGATGATTTTTGTTAGTTTCAGGAGCAGAAGTAGCTTGAAATTTGGCTCCAAGTAGTGGAAATATTTGATTTTTGCTGATTTTCCAGAGGATAGGTAAGACTCCCTACACCCCCCCAGTCTGTTTTGTGGATTTTTAATAGATCTGATTCAATTATTGATGTAAACCATGATCAGTCATTCCTGGCTTTATTTTATTATCCAAGAAATAGGGTATTTCTGTGATATTTTGTGTGATTATGAATTCAAAATTGAACAGAGGAAGTGTTGATTTAGTGCCCAGAATGTCTACAGTGTTCTTTTTTGGAACTTTATTTTTAAATTGGAATTTTATGTGAAATTGGTCAAATTACCAACTTCTGTGCACTTTATAGGGTAATTCTGATAGATAATGGGCTGTTTCTTGTGCTCAGTCAATGGAATAAAAGGCATAAGAGCAGAATGTAACCGACTTTAAATAGGACTCAATTATTATTATTATTATCACACTGGCCGATTCCCACCAAGGCAGGGTGGCCCGAAAAAGAAAAACTTTCACCATCATTCACTCCATCACTGTCTTGCCAGAAGGGTGCTTTACACTACAGTTTTTAAACTGCAACATTAACACCCCTTATTCAGAGTGCAGGCACTGTACTTCCCATCTCCAGGACTCAAGTCCGGCCTGCCGGTTTCCCTGAATCCCTTCATAAATGTTACTTTGCTCACACTCCAACAGCACGTCAAGTATTAAAAACCATTTGTCTCCATTCACTCCTATCAAACACGCTCACGCATGCCTGCTGGAAGTCCAAGCCCCTCGCACACAAAACCTCCTTTACCCCCTCCCTCCAACCCTTCCTAGGCCGACCCCTACCCCGCCTTCCTTCCACTACAGACTGATACACTCTTGAAGTCATTCTGTTTCGCTCCATTCTCTCTACATGTCCGAACCACCTCAACAACCCTTCCTCAGCCCTCTGGACAACAGTTTTGGTAATCCCGCACCTCCTCCTAACTTCCAAACTACGAATTCTCTGCATTATATTCACACCACACATTGCCCTCAGACATGACATCTCCACTGCCTCCAGCCTTCTCCTCGCTGCAACATTCATCACCCACGCTTCACACCCATATAAGAGCGTTGGTAAAACTATACTCTCATACATTCCCCTCTTTGCCTCCAAGGACAAAGTTCTTTGTCTCCACAGACTCCTAAGTGCACCACTCACTCTTTTTCCCTCATCAATTCTATGATTCACCTCATCTTTCATAGACCCATCCGCTGACACGTCCACTCCCAAATATCTGAATACGTTCACCTCCTCCATACTCTCTCCCTCCAATCTGATATTCAATCTTTCATCACCTAATCTTTTTGTTATCCTCATAACCTTACTCTTTCCTGTATTCACCTTTAATTTTCTTCTTTTGCACACCCTACCAAATTCATCCACCAATCTCTGCAGCTTCTCTTCAGAATCTCCCAAGAGCACAGTGTCATCAGCAAAGAGCAGCTGTGACAACTCCCACTTTGTGTGTGATTCTTTATCTTTTAACTCCACGCCTCTTGCCAAGACCCTCGCATTTACTTCTCTTACAACCCCATCTATAAATATATTAAACAACCACGGTGACATCACACATCCTTGTCTAAGGCCTACTTTTACTGGGAAAAAATTTCCCTCTTCCCTACATACTCTAACTTGAGCCTCACTATCCTCGTAAAAACTCTTCACTGCTTTCAGTAACCTACCTCCTACACCATACACTTGCAACATCTGCCACATTGCCCCCCTATCCACCCTGTCATATGCCTTTTCCAAATCCATAAATGCCACAAAGACCTCTTTAGCCTTATCTAAATACTGTTCACTTATATGTTTCACTGTAAACACCTGGTCCACACACCCCCTACCTTTCCTAAAGCCTCCTTGTTCATCTGCTATCCTATTCTCCGTCTTACTCTTAATTCTTTCAATTATAACTCTACCATACACTTTACCAGGTACACTCAACAGACTTATCCCCCTATAATTTTTGCACTCTCTTTTATCCCCTTTGCCTTTATACAAAGGAACTATGCATGCTCTCTGCCAATCCCTAGGTACCTTACCCTCTTCCATACATTTATTAAATAATTGCACCAACCACTCCAAAACTATATCCCCACCTGCTTTTAACATTTCTATCTTTATCCCATCAATCCCGGCTGCCTTACCCCCTTTCATTTTACCTACTGCCTCACGAACTTCCCCCACACTCACAACTGGCTCTTCCTCACTCCTACAAGATGTTATTCCTCCTTGCCCTATACACGAAATCACAGCTTCCCTATCTTCATCAACATTTAACAATTCCTCAAAATATTCCCTCCATCTTCCCAATACCTCTAACTCTCCATTTAATAACTCTCCTCTCCTATTTTTAACTGACAAATCCATTTGTTCTCTAGGCTTTCTTAACTTGTTAATCTCACTCCAAAACTTTTTCTTATTTTCAACAAAATTTGTTGATAACGTCTCACCCACTCTCTCATTTGCTCTCTTTTTACATTGCTTCACCACTCTCTTAACCTCTCTCTTTTTCTCCATATACTCTTCCCTCCTTGCATCACTTCTACTTTGTAAAAACTTCTCATATGCTAACTTTTTCTCCCTTACTACTCTCTTTACATCATCATTCCACCAATCGCTCCTCTTCCCTCCTGCACCCACTTTCCTGTAACCACAAACTTCTGCTGAACACTCTAACACTACATTTTTAAACCTACCCCATACCTCTTCGACCCCATTGCCTATGCTCTCATTAGCCCATCTATCCTCCAATAGCTGTTTATATCTTACCCTAACTGTCTCCTCTTTTAGTTTATAAACATTCACCTCTCTCTTCCCTGATGCTTCTATTCTCCTTGTATCCCATCTACCTTTTACTCTCAGTGTAGCTACAACTAGAAAGTGATCTGATATATCTGTGGCCCCTCTATAAACATGTACATCCTGAAGTCTACTCATCAGTCTTTTATCTACCAATACATAATCCAACAAACTACTGTCATTTCGCCCTACATCATATCGTGTATACTTATTTATCCTCTTTTTCTTAAAATATGTATTACCTATAACTAAACCCCTTTCTATACAAAGTTCAATCAAAGGGCTCCCATTATCATTTACACCTGGCACCCCAAACTTGCCTACCACACCCTCTCTAAAAGTTTCTCCTACTTTAGCATTCAGGTCCCCTACCACAATTACTCTCTCACTTGGTTCAAAGGCTCCTATACATTCACTTAACATCTCCCGAAATCTCTCTCTCTGCTCTGCATTCCTCTCTTCTCCAGGTGCATACACGCTTATTATGACCCACTTCTCGCATCCAACCTTTACTTTAATCCACATAATTCTTGAATTTACACATTCATATTCTCTTTTCTCCTTCCATAACTGATCATTTAACATTACTGCTACCCCTTCCTTTGCTCTAACTCTCTCAGATACTCCAGATTTAATCCCATTTATTTCCCCCCACTGAAACTCAAACACAAACTGGGTGAAATTACCAGTGCATAAATTGCGCGAAGACCGCTAATTTTGTACCTGCGTTATTCCATACCTTTTCTATCAAATTTTGTACTTTTGGTGTCATTACCTTCAGAAAAAGATTCCCTATATTTCAGTTTTTTTTTTTTTAAAGTGGACACTGAGAGTGATATTAATTTTGGGGGTCATGACAGTGAAAAGCTTAAGAAATCTAACTTTTTAATTACGATTTATTTTTATGCTGGACATTGCAGATTTCTTTAGATTTTCAAATATAAAGAGCATTTTCTGTTATGCCTGGAGTCTACCTGGAGGGTATTCCGGGGATCAACAACCCCGGCCCGGTCCATGACCAGGCCTTCCTGTGAATCGGCCTGATCAACCAGGCTGTTACTGCTAGCCGCACATACTCCAACATACGAACCACAGCCTGGCTGATCCGGCACCGACTTTAGGTATCTGCCCAGCTCCCTCTTGAAGGCAGCCAGGGGCCTATTGGTAATTCCCCTTATGCTTGGTGGGAAGCTGTTGAGCAGTCTTGGGCCCTGGACACTTATGGTGTTTTCTCTTAGTGTACCAATGGCGCCCCTACTTTTAATTGAGGGTATTTTGCATCGCCCGCCTAGTCTTTTACTTTCGTAGGGAGTGATTTCTGTGTGCAGATTCGGGACCATTCCTTCTAGGATTTTCCAAGTGTAGATTATGATATACCTCTCCTGCGTTCCAGCGAATACAAGTCAAGTGCTTCCAAGCATTCCCAGTAGTTGAGGTGCTTGATAGAACTTATACGTGCAGTAAAGGTTCTCTGTACAGTCTCTAGGTCTTCAATTTCACCTGCTTTGAATGGAGATGTTAATGTACAGCAGTATTCCAACCTAGAGAGAACAAGTGATTTGAAAAGGATCAAAAGTGGCTTGGCATCTCTTGTTTTGAACGTTCTCATTATCCATCCTATCATTTTCTTTGCATCTATCTCAAAGGCATAATTTATTTAGTAGTTAATAGTCTTTGCATGTTAATATATCCTGTAATACTTTCTCAGTAGCTTTAAACAACATTGACTGTGCATAGTTTTAAATTTTAGTTCATAATAAATGAATGGAATACACCATCAAAGAAGCTAGACTGGTGGCTAGTTTATCATTAGTTTTTTCTCCGGTTTCATTGGCATAAAAAATATAATTTTGCATCTTAAGCATCTTTGGGTCTTGAATCATTTGTTACTTTTCTATTATTAAATGTGATATAATTATACTAAGAGCAAAGCTTTTTAAAAGTTACATGTGCTGCAAGAAAAGTTTTCTAAGAAAGTAACTTACTGTACTTAACAAACAAGTCTACATTAATTATAAATGTTGAATTTTTACATTCGTTCATTACAAATTTTCAGCAAATGAGTTTACAATAATTATAAATGTTGAATTTTTACATTCATTCATTAAAAATTTTCAGCACATGTAAAAATAAGTATGATTGGTTAAAATCATAATACTGTTGCTTAATATTTTCAGAATATTGTATTTACGTACTTCTAATTTAAAAATTTGATGTAGGTATACAGGATATTATGACTGCTGAAGCAAGTATTATAGTGAAATGTTTGAGGTATAGATAGATAGATAGAGAACGTGATATTAGGAAAGTTGTTTGTAAGATTAAAGATGAGATATTAAGGATTCTGAATATTATAAAATAATATTTTTATTTATTTATTTATTTATTTATTTAGTAATTTGAGCATACATACAGAGGTACAAAAAATACAGGTAAGAGCAGCATGCCAAAGCCACTTATATGCATAGCATTACAGGCTGGCTTAAAATTAACTTAAGATTAACTAAGCAATGATGAAATCAGTGATAAGACATTATTGTAAACAGATAACTATAAAGCACAAATGAGTATTACAAAGACAGGTCATATGGTTGCATGCATTGCTGTACATTCAGTCGAATGGAGTATTCTGTTAGATTGAGTTTTAGGTTTAACATTTATGTGATATAATTGTGAGAAACATTTAAGATATACAATTTATAAGGTTCAGTTATTCAGTATTTATTTGGTTTTGGGTGAGTAAGTGATCTTTGAGAAGAGACTTGAATTTATAAACAGGTAGTGTTTCTTTTATATTTACAGGTAATGAATTCCAAATTTTAGGGCCTTTTATGTGCATTGAGTTTTTGCATAGCATGAGATGGACACAAGGAACATCAAAGAGTGATCTGTGCCTTGTGTTATGGTCATGTGTTCTGTTGAGGTTGGGAAGGAGATGTTTGAGGGGAGGGTTAATATCAGAGTTAAGTGTTCTATGTATGTAATAGGTGCAATAATAAGTATGGATGTTTTGTATGGTGAGTAGGTTGAGTGTTTTGAATATTGGTGGAGTGTGCTGCCTGTAGTGAGAATTTGTTATCATTCTAACTGCAGCCTTTTGTTGGGTAATTAGTGGTCTGAGATGGTTAATTGTTGTTGAGCCCCATGCACAAATTCCATAGGTGAGATAGGGGTAAATAAGAGAGTGATAAAGGGCCAGGAGGGCTGACTGTGGAGTATAGTACCGTATCTTCGATAGTATGCCTACAGTCTTGGAAATTTTCTTAGAAATTTGTTGTATATGTGTATGAAATTTGAGTCTATTATCAAGGTGGATTCCTAAGAATTTTCCCTCTGTTAGCTTTGTGATAGGTGATCCGTTTATTGTTATGTTAAGAGGGACATCTGTAGCTCTGTTACCAAACTGAATGAAGTAGGTTTTGTCAATGTTTAGTGTAAGTTTGTTAGTCCTCATCCAGGTAGATATTTTCTGTAATTCGGTATTTACAGTACATTGGCTAGCGTGACTGGGCTCGGGTGAGAGAAGACATATGTAGTGTCATCTGCAAATAGTGTGGGTTTGAGTAATTGCGAAGCATTTGGTAGGTCATTTATGTATAGGAGAAAGAGAAGAGGGCCAAGGACACTTCCCTGTGGGACACCAACTGTAATTGGTTGTGCGGAAGAGCTTGCCCCATTTGCGTACACATATCGGCTTCTGTTGCTGAGGTATGACTTGAGGTAGTTGAGGGAGTGCCCTCTTATACCATAGTGTGACAATTTTACGTGGAGCAAGTCATGGTCAACTGTATCAAAAGCTTTACGTAAGTCAATGAAGATCCCCAGTGGGACTTTTTTTTTCTCTATTGCAGTGTATATATGTTCTAGCATGTGTATAATAGCATCATTAGTATTTTTATTAGGCCTGAATCCAAATTGGCAGGGGTTGAGTATGTTTTGGGAGATGAGGTAGGAGTAGATTCGTTTATGAATTAATTTTTCGAAGATTTTTGAGAGAGGGTGTAAATTGGATATTGGCCTATAGTTATTCAACTCTGTTTGGTCTCCTCCTTTATGGATCGGGGTGACCCTTGCTATTTTGAGAACTGTAGGGAAGGTGGAGGATTCAATGGATTTGTTAAAGAGTGTTGCAATGATTGGTGATAGCACTTGTGACACTTTTTTGTATATAAAGGGTGGTAAGGTATTTAAATCTCCTGCCTTGTTTTTTAGTGCGTTGATAATAAGGGAGACTTCGTATGGGTTAGTCAGAGCTAGGAACAGTGTGTTCGGGTAGTTGCCAGTGAGGTAGTCATTTGGTGGGGTATCTGAGCTTGGGATTTTATTGGCAAGGTTTTGTCCTATAGTGGAGAAGAAATCATTGAGTCTGTTTGCTGTTTCTGTTGGTGGGAGTTGGGGTTCATCTGATTTTGCTAATTTTATTTCGCTATTTCGTTATATCTTTTTTGTTCCCAGAATTTTTGATAGGGTTTTCCAAATCTTTTTTATATCACCTCGTAAGTTGGATAATCTGTTCTCATAATACAATTTTTTTGCCCTTCTTATCAGGCTGGTTAGGATTGACAAGTAACGTTTTGTTTGGTCTCTGGTTATGTGACCCATTCTGTACTGTTTTTCATATCGGTGTTTTGTATTTATGGATTTGAGAATGCTGGGTGTTAGCCAGGGACTGTTCAGTCTCTTAGCTGTCATCTGTTTAGTTTTTTTAGGGCAGTGTTTGTTATAGAGGTATTGGGTCTTTTTTAGAAAATTATTAAAACATTCGTCAATATCTGTATAGATTTCTAGCTCAGTGTGCCAGTTAATGTTTGTTACTGCTGTTGTGAAGTTATTAATCAAAGTTAGAAGTTGATTCAGATGTTGAAATATAAGATGAATGAATGGTGATAAATATATGAAGCATTGCATTGCAGAAAAGAATATACATCACCACAGCTAAAATAAAGGGTTAGTGGATGAATTAATTCCTTAATGTTTCATCTGTTTGTGGGAATATGTAGATATGGTTTTCTAATGAGGCTTTGTGAAAAGTTTGCATTGAGCCAACAGATAACCACTTCAGCTAGAAATGAAAATACTGCACACTGGATTTGATCTTCACAAATAACGAGGAAATAATAAAAAACAGTCACAAAAACCTATCCATCTTGTGGGCAGTAGTCAAAAGATTCTAGAGGCACATAATAGGGTACAGTATTTTTTATTGTAGATTAAATTCATTGGGGCTATATAAGTAAATACTGTTGATATATTTTATTCTTTGTCAAATATATATTTCTTTCCCTCAGGAAACGGAAGGGCAGTGTTTCAGTTGCTGAACCCCAGCAACCTATGGGTACAGAAGATAATCCCAGTTCGGAGAGAACCTTGGTTAAGAAAATTAAAATAAGTACATTAGCAGAGGATGTCCAGAATATAGGTACAAATATAAATGAACATGTTGACTCTCCTAAACTTATGGCTTCAGAGGTGTCTGCTCCTACACACAAGAAGAAAACCACAAAAGAGAAGGTGTCCAATGTCTTCAGTTCCCAAGTAAAGAAGAAAAAGAATGGCAGTATAGTTTTGGTTTGTTCTGCCAAACTCAAAAAAACAAAAAAAAGAAAAGTTAGTAGTATTGTTAAGGAATCAAAGATAAATAAAGCCAAGAAAGACTCTGAACAACTTAATCAACAGACAGATAAATTATCTGGCCTGAAGAAAAATGAATTGGATTACTCATGTCAGGCTGACATGTCATTTGATGTTCTTGATAATGGGGAAGAAAGACCATTTTATAAGGTTGGGGAAAGTGAAAACCAGAATTTGGGACAATCAGAAGTTGGTTGTTTCTACCAAGCTCTGAACATGTGGCAAGATTCTGATGGGGAAGATCAAACACAGAGTGCACAGGTAGAAACAAAAAATATAGGTACAAAACATAAGACCATATGTGACAGAGCTGATCATCCACAAGGAATAATAAAGACAAAAAGTAATAAACACTTGTTAATAGGAGAGGTTGCATCTGTAACAGCCACTAGTAGAGATACCCTTGTGGCAGCTATTACCCCTGGATCCACCATATATATTCATGGACTGGTGCGTATTTGTCCTTTACTGGGTACTGCTAAAGTGCTGGGCTACACACTACAGGAAGGAGAAATGCAGACAGTTTATTCAGTTTCTTCTGGTGCCTTACTTGGTATCAGTGCAGTGAGTGCTGGCAACATGAACTCCATGGATAGCAGCCTTCAAGACAAGAGAATACCTACTAAGTGGCTTCAAGATGTCTTCATTAATTCGGTAATTATTTTATATATCTTTAAAATACAGTATTAAGTTTGGGCTTGGAAAATTCAGTAAGCATAGTACAGTGGAACCTCAAAAATCAAACTGCTCCCAACTCAACCAATTATGTAAGTGTATTTTTGTAAGTGCTTTTATAAGTGAATTTTTGAGGGTCTGAAATGGACTAATCTAATTTACATTATATCTGATGGGAATAGCAGCGCTGTATAGTCCTTGTGGCTTAGCGCTTCTTTTTGATTATAATAATAATAATCTGATGGGAATAAATTCGTTCGGTAGCGACACTTGAACAGCCATGCCTTGATTTTGGAGGTCTGACTATTTTCTTTATGTTTTGTCTTTAACCCGTAAACGGTCCAAACGTATATATACGTTTTTTCAACATTTGATAGTATGTAAAAAAAGTAGATCATCTTTTTTTTTTTTTACATTTGAAAATGTGTAAAAAACTTTGATCTACTTTTTTTTTTTGTTATATTTGAAAATATGTAAAAAAAACGTAGATCTACTTTTGGAGCACTACACATGTGAATGTAAATCTGCTTGGACCGTTTACGGGTTAAGGTTGCATAGTAAAGCACCTGAAAGGAAAATTAAAAAAGAAAATGTGCCAAGTGATTATTGTGTGTACATACTACATTAGTATACATTGTTTCCATAACTATCATTGAGTAAAATTATTTTTACAGGATGGACCATTGTTGATATTAGAGATACAGCAATCCTTTCCACCTGTTGCAAGATTTTTATCATTGGTTGGCTGGGAACGGCTCTTTTATGGCAGAGAAAAGCAAGAGCCTTGGCATGATATTTCAGCAACTCTTATTACACAAATGAACCAGAATAATTATTGTCTTACAATAGAAGATCCTCTCTGGCATGATATTATAGACACAATCACTTCTTGTTGGACTTGTGGCAGTGGTAAGCTTACCTGATTTTATATATACAGTACAGTAGTATTATACTAGTGATATACAATATCCACAAGCTAGAGAATGAAACACACTTGCAACACTTGAATATCTTCAGTGCTGAAATGTTTCACTTGCATAGTAGGCTTCTTTGTTAAGTATGTAGGTGACATTTAGCCCCTTGACTGTCGAAACCCCAAATCCTGAGGTGTCTCCTGGTGTCGAAAAATTTAAAAAAAAAAAAAAAATTCTTTTGAAATGATAGAGAATCTTTTTGCGATGGTAGTGACACCAAAAGAACGAGATTTGATGGAAAACTGGTGGAATTACACTTTCGCAAAGTTAGCGACCTCGGTGATATTTACGAATCGGCGATTTTGCCCACTTTCAGCCCTATTTTCGGCTAATTCCATTGTTCCAGTCGACCAAACTCATAGCTATTTCTTTAGAACTCCATTTTTTTTATCGATTGAGTACAAGAAGCTGCCCATTTACCGATTTCAACTACCCAATAACATGGTCAGAAATTTGCAATTTAGCCAATTTCACGAAAGTTAAAAAATATGACAAGTTCGTGAGGCAGTAGGTAAAATGAAAGGGGGTAAAGCAGCCGGGATTGATGGGATAAAGATAGAAATGTTAGAAGCAGGTGCGGATATAGTTTTGGAGTGGTTGGTGCAATTATTTAATAAATGTATGGAAGAGGGTAAGGTACCTAGGGATTGGCAAAGGGGACAAAAGAGAGTGTAAAAATTATAGGGGGATAAGTCTGTTGAGTATACCTGGTAAAGTGTATGGTAGAGTTATTATTGAAAGAATTAAGAGTAAGAAGAAGAATACGATAGCAGATGAACAAGGAGGCTTTAGGAAAGGTAGGGGGTGTGTGGACCAGGTGTTTACAGTGAAACATATAAGTGAACAGTATTTAGATAAGGCTAAAGAGGTTTTTGTGGCATTTATGGATTTGGAAAAGGCATATGACAGGGTGGATAGGGGGGCAATGTGGCAGATGTTGCAGGTGTATGGTGTAGGAGGTAGGTTACTGAAAGCAGTGAAGAGTTTTTACAAGGATAGTGAGGCTCAAGTTAGAGTATGTAGGAAAGAGGGAGATTATTTCCCAGTAAAAGTAGGCCTTAGACAAGGATGTGTGATGTCACCATGGTTGTTTAATATATTTATAGATGGGGTTGTAAGAGAAGTAAATGCGAGAGTCTTGGCAAGAGGCGTGGAGTTAACCCTTAACCCTTTGAAGGTTTTGGTCGTACTAGTACGTCTTACGCATAGGGGTTTTTGACGTACTAGTACTCATAAATTCTAGCGGCCTCAAATCTAGTGGGAGAAAGCTGGTAGGCCTTCACATGAAAGAATGGGTCTATGTGGTCAGTGTGCACAGTCTAAAAAAAATCCTGCAGCACACAGTGCATAATGAGAAAAAAAAAACTTTGACCATTTTTTTTTAATAAATCAGCGACTTTGCAGTGTATTTTCGTATGGTATTTATTGTTGTATTCTAGTTTTCTTGGTCTCATTTTATAGAATGGAAGACATATTACAGAAATTAAGATGATTTTGACTGGTTTTACAATGAAAGGTGCCTTGAAATTGAGCTCAAAGTAGCAGAAATGTTCGATTTTTACCAAACTTCAAAAGTAAACAAATCGTGCCAAGCGTGCAATACACGTCAACTGGTGAGTCTAATATTCTTTCACAAGTGCACCAATAATATTTATACCATTTTTTACACTAATGCAGTAGTCTGCATAACAGTAAATCTTATATTTTTTGTGAAAATAAAAATTCAAAGTGGAAAGCAAAAGAATATAAGAGGGGCCTTGAGACGTGACTAATGACTAGAGGAAATGTCATTTTAGTGCCAGGAATGTCTTTCTTGTTTATTCTGGACCCTATTCGGAAATTGGCATCTTTTGAAATTTGTGTGAAATTGGCAAAATTGCTAAATTCTGACCACTGTACTGGATAGTTGAATTTCATAAATGGGTGGTTTCTTGCACCCATTCGATAGAAAAAATGGAGTTCTAGCGAAATATTCATGTTTTTTGTCGACTAGTACAGTGAAATTGGCCGAAAATGGGGCTCAAAGTGGGCAAAATCGCCGATGCGTAAACATCGCCGAGACCGCTAACTTTGCGAGAGCATAATTCCGTAAGTTTTCTATCAAATTTCAAACTTTTGGTGTCTTTATGATCGGGAAAAGATTCTCTATCTTTTCATAAAAGAAAATAATTTTTTTTTTTTAAATTTGGCCGACCCTGAGAACGAGTTTCGGAGAGGGCCTGTCGACCCTCAAAGGGTTAAATGGTCCAAACGTATATATACGTTTTTTCAACATCTGAAAGTATGTAAAAAAATGTAGATCTTTTTTGTTTTACATTTGAAAACGTGTAAAAAAACTTTTATCTACGTTTTTTTTTATTATATTTGAAAATATGTAAAAAAAAGTAGATCTACTTTTGTAGCAATATGAATTTGAACGTCGATCTGTTTGGACCGTTTAAGGGTTAAAAGATAAAGAATCACACATAAAGTGGGAGTTGTCACAGTTGCTCTTTGCTGATGACACTGTGCTCTTGGGAGATTCTGAAGAGAAGTTGCAGAGGTTGGTGAATGAATTTGGTAGGGTATGCAAAAGAAGAAAATTAAAAGTGAATACAGAAAAGAGTAAGGTTATGAGGATAAAAAGATTAGGTGATGAAAGATTGGATATCAGATTGGAGGGAGAGAGTATGGAGGTGAATGTATTCAGATATTTGGGAGTGGACATGTCAGCAGATGGGTCTATGAAAGATGAGGTGAATCATAGAATTGATGAGGGGAAAAGGGTGAACGGTGCACTTAGGAGTCTGTGGAGACAAAGAACTTTGTCCTTGGAGGCAAAGAGGGGAATGTATGAGAGTATAGTTTTACCAACGCTCTTATATGGGTGTGAAGCATGGGTGATGAATATTGCAGCGAGGAGAAGGCTGGAGGCAGTGGAGATGTCATGTCTGAGGGCAATGTGTGGTGTGAATACGTATAATGCAGAGAATTCGTAGTTTGGAAGTTAGCGGGATTACCAAAACTTGTCCAGAGGGCTGAGGAAGGGTTGTTGAGGTGGTTCGGACATGTAGAAAGAATGGAGCGAAACAGAATGACTTCAAGAGTGTATCAGTCTGTAGTGGAAGGAAGGCGGGGTAGGGGACGGCCTAGGAAAGGTTGGAGGGAGGGGGTAAAGGAGGTTTTGTGTGTGAGAGGCTTGGACTTCCAGCAGGCATGCGTGAGCATGTTTGATAGGAGTGAATGGAGACAAATGGTTTTTAATACTTGACGTGCTGTTGGAGTGTGAGCAGCGTAACATTTATGGAGGGATTCAGGGAAACCGGCAGGCCGAACTTGAGTCCTGGAGATGGGAAGTACAGTGGACCCCCGCATAACGATCAGCTCCCGACTCGACCAGTTATGTGAGTGTATTTTTGTAAGTGCTTTTGTAGGTGTATTTTTTGGGGTCTGAAATGGACTAATCTAATTCACAATATCTCTTATAGGAACAAATTCGGTCTATAACGGCACCCAAACAAACTTCTGGATTGAAATAATATCGTTATGCGGGGGTCCACTGTACGGTGCCTGCACTCTGAGGGAGGGGTGTTAATGTTGCAGTTTAAAAACTGTAGTGTAAAGCACCCTTCTGGCAAGACAGTGATGGAGTGAATGATGGTAAAAGTTTTTCTTTTTCGAGCCACCCTGCCTTGGTGGGAATCAGCCAGTGTGTTAATAAAAAAAAAAAAAAATTCAAAATAGGGTCTAGAATGAACAATGCAGCATTCCTGGCTCTAAAATAAAATTTTCTTTGTTCATCAGTCACACCTCCAGGCCCCTCTGATATTACTCTTGCTTTTTATTTTGAATTTTTATTCAAACAAAAAATAATAGATTTACTGTTATGCAGACTACTTCAATATTGCAATAATTGTATAAATACTGTCAACCCATTCATGACTGCATATTAGAATGGCTAGTTGGACATTTATTGGACAATGACATAATTTGTTTACTTTTGAACATCGGCAAAAATCAAACTTTTCCTCTACTTTGAGCTCCATTTCAAGGTTCTTTTCATAGTAAAACCAATCAAAATCACTTCTATTTCTATAATATGTTTTCCATTCTATCAAATGAGACCAAAAAACGAGAATTCAACCATAAATACTATACGAAAATAGACCACAAAATCGGCAAAATCGGAGTTTTTTTTTTCTCATTATGCACTGCATGCTGCAGGATTTTTTTTATATAGTGCACACTGACCACACAGACCCATTCTCTCACATGTGGGCCTACCAGCTTTCTCCTGCTTGATTTGAAGCCGCTAGAATTTATGAGTATATATACATCAAACACGGTGTCTTGTAAGACGTATATATACGACCGAAACAGTCAAAGGGTTAAACTGGAGACAGTGGATTAAATGGTGAAATAGGTTTGAGGTGTTCAGTCCCCCAGTCTTGAAGTCATTTTGAGGTTTTTCAAGACCTCAACCTAGATAGAGGTATTCAGTCCTGCATCCTCAAAATGACTTCTTCAACACTAAGGGACTGAACACCTCAAACTTATCTCTACACTTACTTATTCCACTGTCTTAGGTTTAAATGTCACTTCTGAACTCAGATTATCAGGATGAAAAAACACATACAAAGTTTGGATGTGCAGAATTTCTGCAAAGTATATTATGTAGGCCATACCCCCGGCCGGGATTGAACCCGCGGTCATAGAGTCTCAAAACTCCAGCCCGTCGCGCTAGCCACTAGACCAGCTAGCCACAATAAGATTCATCCAACTAGGTATATTTCTACACCATAGGAAAGTTAGCACAGGCACCTCTGTGACCACAAATGCAAGTTTTTACAGACGAATCTCCAGCTAGCGTGGCCGTGACGAACTCTAGCTCAAGTCCCTTCACTGCCGTAAACATGACTTAAGAAATCGTAATGACACGATTGCAAATCGTGTCATTACGATTTCTTAAGTCATGTTTACGGCAGTGAAGGGACTTGAGCTAGAGTTCGTCACGGCCACGCTAGCTGGAGATTCGTCTGTAAAAACTTGCATTTGTGGTCACAGAGGTGCCTGTGCTAACTTTCCTATGGTGTAGAAATATACCTAGTTGGATGAATCTTATTGTGGCTAGCTGGTCTAGTGGCTAGCGCGACGGGCTGGAGTTTTGAGACTATATTATGTAGGGCTAAACTGAAAATTAGATAAGGGTTGTCAAATATATAATTTAAATTGAAACGAGAAAGTACTAAGTACTTGTGCAAGTGGATATGTATTGACATGTACAGTCTTCGAAGATAACCTCTCTGTTGAAGATGTTGTGTAAACTAGTGTAGCCTAAGTAAATTCATTTAGTTGACATGAAGCTAAGTATTGATTTTGTAATCATAACTTTTGATCTACTGACAATGAAAACTTCACATGCTTCACACATATTACCCTTGAAGGGAAGTGCTTTAATGCTGGTGAAGAGCTCTTGATTAAAGAATTGGAGCAAACCTGTGATTCCTTGGATCAAGAATGTTATCCATGGAGACAAAAAGAGGAATGTATGAGAGTACACGTTTAGTGGTACCAACACTCTTATACGAGTATGAAGCAGGGGATTGTGAATGTTGCAGTGAAGAGGAGGCTGGAGGCAGTGGAGATTCATGTTTGAGGGCAATGTGTGGTGTAAATGTTCTGCAGAAACTTTGTAGTTTGGAGATTAGGAGGTGGTGTGGGGTTATTAAAAGTATCCAGAGGGCTGGGGAGAGGCTGTTGAGGTTGTTTGGACATTTAGAGAGGATGAAGAAAAATAGAATGACTTGAAGGGTGTATAAATCTGTTGTGGAGGGAAGATGGGAGTAGGGGTTATCCTAGGAAAGGTTGGAGGGAAGGGGTAAAGGAGATTTTGTGTGTGAGGGATTTGTACATCCAACAGGCATGTGTGGGTGTTAGGTAGGAGTGAGTGGAGGCAAATGTATTTTTTGGGGCTTGATGAGTTGTTGTGGTGTCAGGTAATATTATGAAGGGATTCAGGGAAACTGGTTAACCGGACTTGAGTTCTGGAAATGGAAAGTGCAGTGTCTGCACTCTGAAGGAGGGGTGAAGGTATTTGTAATATTGAACTGTATTATCGGCACACTTCTGGCAAGCCAGAGATGGAGTGAAAATAAATGTATGTGTGTGTGTACTTGCCTATATTTATTTATTCATTCATTTATTTATTTATTATTGGATTCAGAAAAACTGATTAGGTAGACTTAAGCTCTGGATGTGGGAAGTATTGCACAATGCCTAAACTTTGGAGGAGGGGGAGAAGTGGGGATGTTACAGTTTAGAGGATCATTTGAATTATGACGTCGTCACAATCCTGGCAAGACAGCTATTGAATGAATGATGGTAACTATGTTCTCTTTGGGAAGAGGGGGGTCATGTTAACTTGGTGGGAAATTGCCATTGTGATAAAATGATTTGCACATCCTTATTCTAAGGACAGAATTATTGTATTGTTGATGAACTAAAGATTCCTAAGCCTTCTGCGATCGTAACCATCACAAGGTTTTGTTTCTAAAATGTCAAAATCAATGTTTGCATTTTGAGTCAACCCTTCACAGACAATAATCAGATTGTCTATCTGCATAATTTTCGTTTTGAGAGATAGGAGTTGAGTTTGCAAAGAGGCCATCTTTTACTGTTTGACTAGAACTGTGGTTTTTATGCAGAGAGGCAGACTAAAGATGTTAATACACTCTCGGTTTACTCATATTGCTAATAGTCATTTTCAAAACACTGTTTACTATATAATGTTTTTAATAATCATTTTAATTTTTTGACAGTCCCTCGTGTTGTGCTGTGTGGAGGACAAGGTGTTGGAAAGTCCACCTTCTTTAAGTACATCATCAACAGTTTGCTTACTAATAAGCCAGATTCAGGTATTATGTGTCTTGATCTTGATCCTGGGCAGTCTGAATTTTCATTACCGACTTGTTTGTCATTGATTCGGTTAACAAAACCACTTCTTGGACCAGCATATGTTCATCACACAAAAAGTTTTGCACCCTATGTTAAACAGGTGCTAGTTGGTGCAACAAGTCCACAGTTTATGCTTCAGAGATACATAGCTGCAATACAGTATCTGCATCAACTCAGCCAAGAGCAGCCATCTTTACCTCTGGTAGTTAATACCATGGGATGGACCCAAGGTACAGGTCTGAGCATCATGCTTGATGTACTGAGAATCTTAAAACCAACACATGTTATTCAGATACAGAGTTCTCGTTCTCGTTCTCGAATCAATTTTCCAATGGAATTGCACAGTAAGGAAGTTATTAGTGCTAGAGGTGGAATTGTCACCCAGGCTAACCAGTCAGAGCTTTACTACAGCTTGTTCGTTTTGCCATCAGTAGCAAAAGAGCACAGTACTCCACATTCTTTTAAACCTAAAGTGCTACGAGATTTGGCTATAATGGCTCATGTAGGCCAATTTATTGGTAAGCTACCAGGAAGCATGACAGAAACCAATAATAATACATCTAATATAGTGAAGCTGTCATGGACAAATGTGGTCCTACATGTATGTAATCGTCAGATACCTAGACATTGTATATTGAAAGCAATGAATGCACAGCTTGTTTCACTATGTCATGTGAGTCCTGATAATATAGAAACTGTTAGTCTGGATCATCCAAAGCAGTTAATAGAAGACTCATGGTTTGGGGAGGTAGTTGGTTGGGGAATCATTAGCAGCATTGACCCATTAACCCGAGAGCTGACTATCTTGACCTCCCTTCAACCTCAGCAGATTACCGCTCAAGTAAATGCAGTCATTATGCCAGAGATGCATCTCCCAGACCCTATCTATAAACTTTTCTCACCAGGTAAGTTGGATTTCTAGTATTCATTATATATCACTGAATATTGTGACTGAGGCTAAGTAGCTCCCTCATCAGGTCACCTTCACATATTCTGTATTAGTTTACTTTTGATTTATTTTTGCTTGTCCAACTATTGAACTAAGCGAGTACAAATGGGAAGCGCAACTGTCTTGTGCTCAGCAGGCAGAGGATCAAGCCTCCACCATGTTTTGCTCTGAACGACCCACATGGTGTTAGCGTTTAACATGAATATAATGACAATAATAATCCTCCAGCACCCTAACTGTAGCTCTGAATGACTCTCATGATTTTAGTGCTGTCCATAATTATAATAATACGGTATCACATCATGCAAACCAAATATTAAAGAAGTGTTGATTCTGCCAAAATCAAGAAAGGCTAACAGTTTGAGGAAGCACAGACACTTGCAACATATTTATAATAGTTGTTGGATAGACATCAGGACAAGTTTAGCACTGTTTTGTGAGAAACATTTTAAGTAGGTCTTAGACAGGGATGTGTAATGTCACCATGGTTGTTTAATATATTTATAGATGGGGTTGTAAAAGAAGTAAATGCTAGGGTGTTCGGGAGAGGGGTGGGATTAAATTATGGGGAATCAAATTCAAAATGGGAATTGACACAGTTACTTTTTGCTGATGATACTGTGCTTATGGGAGATTCTAAAGAAAAATTGCAAAGGTTAGTGGATGAGTTTGAGAATGTGTGTAAAGGTAGAAAGTTGAAAGTGAACATAGAAAAGAGTAAGGTGATGAGGGTATCAAATGATTTAGATAAAGAAAAATTGGATATCAAATTGGGGAGGAGGAGTATGGAAGAAGTGAATGTTTTCAGATACTTGGGAGTTGATGTGTCGGCGGATGGATTTATGAAGGATGAGGTTAATCATAGAATTGATGAGGGAAAAAAGGTGAGTGGTGCGTTGAGGTATATGTGGAGTCAAAAAACGTTATCTATGGAGGCAAAGAAGGGAATGTATGAAAGTATAGTAGTACCAACACTCTTATATGGATGTGAAGCTTGGGTGGTAAATGCAGCAGCGAGGAGACGGTTGGAAGCAGTGGAGATGTCCTGTCTAAGGGCAATGTGTGGTGTAAATATTATGCAGAAAATTCGGAGTGTGGAAATTAGGAGAAGGTGTGGAGTTAATAAAAGCATTAGTCAGAGGGCAGAAGAGGGGTTGTTGAGGTGGTTTGGTCATTTAGAGAGAATGGATCAAAGTAGAATGACATGGAAAGCATATAAATCTATAGGGGAAGGAAAGAGGGGTAGGGGTCGTCCTCGAAAGGGTTGGAAAGAGGGGGTAAAGGAGGTTTTGTGGGCGAGGGGCTTGGACTTCCAGCAAGCGTGCATGAGCGTGTTAGATAGGAGTGAATGGAGACGAATGATACTTGGGACCTGACGATCTGTTGGAGTGTGAGCAGGGTAATATTTAGTGAAGGGATTCAGGGAAACCGGTTATTTTCTTATAGTCGGACTTGAGTCCTGGAAATGGGAAGTACAATGCCTGCACTTTAAAGGAGGGGTTTGGGATATTGGCAGTTTGGAGGGATATGCTGTGTATCTTTATACGTATATGCTTCTAAACTGTTGTATTCTGAGCACCTCTGCAAAAGCAGTGATAATGTGTGAGTGTGGTGAAAGTGTTGAATGATGATGAAAGTATTTTCTTTTTGGGGATTTTCTTTCTTTTTTTGGTCACCCTGCCTCGGTGGGAGACGACCAACTTGTTGAAAAAAAAAAAAAATTAATAATTATTAGAATATTTACCACTCTACATTATGAAGAATTATATTTATGAGCTACATACTATATAATGTCTTATAAAAAATATGTACATATTGTGATGATTTTTTTATTGCTATATGAGGTGGTGCTGTAACTCAATTTTTATTCAATTTACTTTTTTTTTTTTTAACAGGAGAAGCACCGTACTTACAGCATATAAGTCGTGAAGGTGCTGGACGTCTCAAAGTAAATAGACAGATTAAACCCCGAAAACAAATTCAGTTTAAAAAAAACTGGAGATAATTGTCAGTACATAAAGTTAAATGCCAGCATGTATTTTTCTAGGTACATATGTATACAATTCTCTGGCAGTAAGGGTGATGTACCAGAGTATAGTGATACCAACACTGTCGAATGGATGTGAAGTGTGGGTTTTGAATGTTGCAGCGAGAAGACATAAGGCAGTAGAGATGTGTTTAGGGCAATGTGTGGTTTGAATATATACAGAGAATTTGGAGCTTTGAGATTAGGAGGAGGTGTGGGGTCACCAGAAGCATTGTTCAGAGGGATGAGGATGGGTTTTTGGGGTGATTTGGACATTTAGATGACCAGAAAGGTGTATAAATCTGGGGGGAAGGAAAGGTGTGGTAGGGGTTGACCTATTAAAGGATGGAGGGAAAAGGGAAAGGTTTTGAGTGCTAGGTGCTTGGACATACAGCAAGTTTGTGTGAGTACGTTACATAGGAGTGAGTGGAGGAAAGTGGTTTTTATGATTTGACATACTGTTGGAGCATTTACAACGTAACATTTTTGAGGGATTTCAGGGAAACCGGTTAACTGGACCTGAGATCTGGAGGTGGGAGGTACAGTGCCTGTATGATGGGTGGAGATGTTGCAGTTTGGAGGGAATTCTGAAAAGTGATGTCAGCATACTTCTGACTAGACACTGATTGAATGAGTGACACTGAAAGTGTTTTCTTCTTTTTGTCTCCCACCCTACCTTGATGAGAGACAGCTAAAGTGTAAATAAAAAGAATGTAGTAGTCTGTAAATTTATGTATGGATATTTGTTTGTAGGTAGCATTGAAATTTTAAGTCCATACTGAGCACAGATTAGTATAGAAGGAAGGAAGAAGTATTAGTATTTTTATAGAAATAGAGACACTGTAGATAAGACTAGTTAAATTTGTTTTATAAAAATAACTTGATTTTTTACATGTCCAAATTGTCACAGTTTTGAAACTTATTGCAGAAAAGCATATTTTGTATGTCAGGCAAATAACAACCAAATACAATATCCAAGTAATTTGCTTGGGTGTTTTTCATAGCTGTCATTTTGAATACTTAAATTATTTTATTGTGAGCTAATACAATTTTTTTTTTTTTAATTTAACAATGGTTGTCATTTGTGATATTAAGCAGGTTAACTACTTCATTACTGAAAAAAATATTAGTTTTTTTTGTTCAAGCTTGAAAAATTTGAAAAGCTTAATTTTTTCATATTTTATATTTTTCCTTTAAATGAGACAATTCACAATACTATACAGTTGACTCTCATTTTATTTATATCCACATTTTTAAGGACTCAACTATTAAATAAATTTCATAAACACTTCTGCTTTTTTTATTGCATTTATGATAATCCCACATTATTGTTTCATTGAATACTGTTTTCCCACTCATCTTTCTGCTTTTCTTTGCCTGAATTTTCCTGTCTTCTTCCACCTCTTGTATCTTTTGCTTAATGACCCAAATAGATTTGGCTTCTCTTTTATGAATAATGATTGTAAACTGGAATGGTTGGATAAAATAAGCCACTACTAGTTTATAGTGCAATGCCTGCACTCTGGAGGAGCAGTGGGGATATTTGCAGTTTTGAATTGAATTGTAGTATCAGTGCCCCTCTGGCAAGACATTGATGAAGTGAATGATGGTGAAAGTGTTTTTTCATTGTTGGGTCATCCTACCTTGGTGGGAAGACGGCTGGTTCATTTAAAAAAAAAATGAACCAGGTGGATCAAGCTTTTCTTATCATTGAGCTACTGAGAAGATTTTTGGTTTACATTAGCTGGACCCATTAGGATCATACAGTGCTGTAAAATGTGGAGGATCCTGCATAGAGAGTCCTTGATGCTGGTGAAGGGCTCTTTATCCAAGGAATTAAAGCTACCCTCTCCTGTGGATCAAACCTGATTGCCTCCCTTTACCCCTGGGCCTGTATGGCCCCCACAGTGTTTGGAACTTCCTCAGGAAGACAATAAAAGAGGAGCAAATATTAGAAACAAAAGCATATGAATAACCCTTCAAAGTATTTTTTTTTTGCTGTAGGGATGGAGGATGGGACAAGGTTCAGGATGGTAGGAATTGATGCTTATACCTCTGTAGCACTGTATGGCCCTTTTGGGTTTAGCACTGACATTTATTTTATTATTATTTCTTTCTCCAGATTGACTTCAAATGCCTCCCACCTGCTGTTACTTTTTGTTATTCTTGAAGCAACTGCCATAGGTGATGACAATCCCTACTGATACTGTTGCCACACATCATTGCTAGTTTCACTGTCGCTGCTGCTGCCACCATTGCTGATGCTGGCTCCACTGCCAGTGCTCTTGTAGTACCGAGTCCTCTCCAATGGTTCAGCCTCTCATGCAGACTATCTGCCTGCACTTTACACAAATAACCCACACATAGGAGAGACAAACTTATGATGTTTCGTTCCGACTTGGACCATTTGCAAGTTACACTAACACATGAAGTTGAGGGAGCCAGTATATATAGGAGAGGGGGACAGGGACAGGACAAAGAGAGGAAGAAAGAAAGAAGTTGAGAAGTAGTGGTAGAGGTCATGCTGGTAGTGGAAGCAATGGTAGAGGTAATGCTGGTAGTGGAAGTAGTAGTGGTAGAGGTCATGATGGAATAGAAGTAATGAGAAAGGAGGGCATTTACAGAGACAAAGCCAGGACTAAGATTAATATTAGGAAAGTTTATAATTTTCCTAGTATTAAAAAAAAAAATTCTTAAAAAATCGTTACAAGCTGCATTTTTTCATTCATGAAAAATGAAAATAGTCTTTACTCCTCTTTTTTCTACCCTGAAGTTGCCTGATATTATTTGTGCCAAGGAGAGAGTAGAGAAATTTTTTTTCTGCATCAGTACATCTGACAGATTAATAACACTGTGGAAGTAAATTTTGTCCATGTATTTGTTACATAGTTATTAATTAATTAAATACAGTATTCTCTGATATGTTTTTCTATGGCGGCATGCCCAGCCGTTGTGTTGCTTAAGGTTGGGAACTGTTCATTGATAATTCTTTTTAGAATAAATTAATAATGTTTTTTCCTGTGGTGAAAGTTTCATGTTTTATACCCAACTTAAAATAAAACCACCATATTAATGATGATATACAATACCACCAAGTTAATGAATAAAACACAAGTGCAATACTTAGGATTCTTTATTACTGAAACTTCAAACTACCACCAATAGTCTCTTGGTTGTTACATTCACCTGTATTTGACTGCAGAATCCTGTTGTACAGAGGTAAAGTTTTGTCAGTAAAAATACCCATGTGTTGCACTTTTGGAAATATAAACACATATGCAGTATAATGTGATCCTTTATTGACTATGTTTTGCCCACACAGTGGGCTTTTTCAAGTCACAATTCAGATCTGTTTGTGACTTGAAAAAGCCCACTGTGTGGGCGAAACGTAGTCAATAAAGGATCACATTATACCGCATATGTGTTTATATTTCCATTGTGTCGGTATTTTATACCATTTATTTCCATCGTGTTGCACTTTTATTGTAAAATAAAATTGTTCCACTTTGACTCCTGCAACCTCATTTAGGTGGGAACAAGAGCAGTCTTAGTATTCTCACTGAAGAGCCAGACTTAGAAGATACGCATGGAGAAACGATTGGTACCTCTCTGCAAGGACTGCTAGGTGGCTCTCTCAGTGTTAGTCCACCATATCTAAACAGATTGTCCTCACTATCAGCAGGCATACACACGATTCACTTCCAACATCTACTCCGCCTAGCACTCTTGACTGACTTCCTAGCTGTATGCTCTACCTTCAATGCAGATTCTTTCTTTGACTTTTTAACAGAAACCAGTAAGATTATTTAGGTACAGGTACAAATAAGTGTAATTATCATACCTAGTAATATATGTGTAAATTACCTAGGATAACCCCAAAAAAGTCAGATTTATTTCCTAGTGTACTAAATGATGACTCACCACTTCTAACCCATACCCTCACACCAGCAAAATGAGATCAGTTATGAGGGTGCCTTCACCAAATTCAACTTCAGTAACAGAAACATCCAATGAGATCAAATTATCCATGTCCTAAATGTAACATGCTGGGAAGATATCCTAAACAACACAGATTCGAACCTTTGCCTAGAAAGAATTAACTCTGTGGCACTTGAGGTATGCTCAAGGCACATTTCCCCAAGAAAAAAGAAGAGATGTAAACTAGAAAGAGAGAAATGCTCTCTCTACAGGCAAAGGCGAAGAATCACAGAGAAACAGAAAATATTGATCTTAAGTTTAAGGAATCATACAACCTCCAGTATTGGACCCCCTACTTTAATGAGATGGAACTTAAAGGATAATAAAGAAATTAGTGATATACTGAAGTCTCAATATGACTCATCGTTTAGTGAGCTGTTAATCAGATAAGGGTCGACAGTCTAAATTATTTTTTTGACCGAGACTCAAAATTTGGTTAATTCAAGAATTTCTGGTATAATCCTAACACCACAGGACTTTGAAAAAACAATAAGTGACATGCCTATTCACCCTGCCCTGGGTCCAGACTTTCGTACTCCGTGTTCATGGAGTACTGCAAGAAACCCCTTTCACATGCCTTAAATATTCTATGGAGATGGAGAATAGACATGAGTCATGCCAGTCACTAAAAACAATGGATATAACCCCACTCCACAAAGGTGGCAGTAAAGCAATTGCAAAGAATTACAGACATCATGTTCCACATCATAAAAATCTTTGATAGGGTTCTAAGTAGCAAGATCACCAACCATCTGGACACCACGACAATTGCACAACCCAGGGCAGCATGGGTTTAAAGCAGGTCGCTCCTGCCTCTCACAACTACTGGAGCACTATGACATGGTCTTGGATGCACTGGAGGAAAGACAAAATTCAGATGTAGTATACACAGACTTTACGAAAGCCTTCGACAAGTGCAAACACGGTGTAATAGCACACAAAATGGGTGATAAAGGAATAACAGAAAAAGTGGGTAGATGGATCTATAACTTCCTAACAAACAGAACACAAAAAGTAACAGTAAACAGAGTAAAGTCAGAGGTGGTTACAGTGAAAAGCTCTGTTCCTCAAGGTACAGTACTAGCTCCCATCCTTTTCCTCATCCTCATCTCTGACACACAGATGTAAGCCATAGCACTGTGTCCTCCATTGTTGATGATACCAGAATTTGCATGACTGTCATCCATTGTGGACACTGCAAATCTCCAAGCAGACATTAACCAAGTCTTTAAATGGGCCTCAGAAAACAATATGAAGTTCAATGAGGACAAATTTCAATTGCTCCTCTATGGAAACCTTGAGGAAATAAAAAATTGGATCGAAGTATAAAACAGATTCCAGCCACACAATAGAGCAAAAAACTAATGTGAAGGGCCTGGGAGTGATAATGTCAAAGAATCTCACTTTCAAAGATCACAACATTGTCTCAACCACATCTGCTAGGAAAATGATAGGATGAATAATAAGAATATTCAACACTATTGATGCCAATCCATTGGTGCTCTCTTTAGATCACTTGTTCTTCTTAGGCTGGAGTACTACTGTACAAATGTTGGTAGAATTACCGACAGTATGTTAAGTAAAAGGACACAAATGCAACTAATGTGACATTTTATTGTGGCAACGTTTTGCTCTTCAGGAGCTTCATCAAGCTATTACAGTAATGGCTTGATAAAGCTCCTGGAGAACGAAACATTGCCACAATAAAATGTCACATTAGTTGCATTAGTGTCCTTTTACTTAACATATACTACTGTACACTAATGGCCCCTTTCAAGGCAGGCAAAATTGCAGACCTGTAGAATATACAGAAAACTTTCACTGCACGTAAAAGTACAATAAAGCAACATAAATTACCGGGAACAGTTGAAGTCCCTTGACCTGTACCCATTGGAATGCAGGCGAGAAAGATACATGACAATATACACTTGGAAAATCCTAGAGGGACTAGACCCAAATCTGCATACGGAAATCACCCCCTATGAAAGGAAAAGACTCGGCAGGCGGTGCAATAACTAAGATAAAACACCTCAATTACTGGGAGCACTTGAAGTTCCTGAACCTGTACTCCCTGGAACACAGGTGGGAGAGATACATGATTATATACACCTGGACCTAGAGGGACTAGTACCAAACTTGCACACGAAAATCACTCCCTACGAAAGCAAAAGACTCGGCAGACGATGCAACATTCCCCCCAATGAAAAGCAGGGGTGTCACTAGCAAGCTAAGAGACAACACAATAAGTGTTAGGAGCCCAAGACTGCTCAATTGCCTCCCAGCATACATAAGGGAGATTACCAGTAGACCCCTGGCTGTCTTCAAGCAGGCACTGGACAGCACCTAAAGTCGGTACCTGACCAGCCGGGCTGTGGCTTGTACGTGGGATTGCGTGCAGCCAGCAGTAACAGCCTGGTTGATCAGGCCCTGATCCACCATGAGGCCTGGTCACAGACCGGGCCGTGGGGGTATTGACCCCTGGAACTCTCTCCAGGTAATGAAAAGCAGGAGGGTGCCATGAGTATACCTGGAGAGGGTTTCGGGAATCAACGCCCCCGAGGCCTGGTTTGTGACCAGGCCTCGTGGCGGACCAGGGCCTGATAAGCCATGCTATTACTGTTACTAAGAGACAACACAATAAGTGTCAGGGGCCCAAGACTGTTCAACTGCCTTCCAGCATATATAGGGGGGATTATCAATAGACCCCTGGCTGTCTTCAAGAGGGATCTGGACAGGCACCTAAAGTCAGTACTTGACCAGCCAGGCTTTGGTTTGTATGTCGGTTTGCGTGTAACCAACAGTAACAACCTGGGTGATCAGGCCCTGATCCACCGCTAGGCCTGGTCATGGACCAGGCTGCGGGGGCGTTGACCCCTGGAACACCCTCCAGGTATACACCCTTAACCAATGCACCCTTCTGCCCTCAAGTCCCTGACCACAGAGCTGTATGACCCATGTGGGTTTAGCGCTTTATGTGATTATTATATGTACGCCATTAGTCATTTTTTTTAAATAGGATTTTATATAATAATTATATTATTATAGGAAGAGATAATTTATCGTACAAGCAAAGATAACTGATAAAAGAATGGGGCTGCGGAAGTTGGGTAATAATGGTGTAATAAAGACCCCAATGGAAATATCAAGAATCCCAGTGGTAGTCACTGATTTTTTGGGGGGATATCCTAGGTAATTTACATTATGTGTAATTTCTTGTATAGTTAACATTCATGTACCTTTTATTATAAGCTGAAACTCTCTTTAATATTAATGTAAATAACTCATTTACCTTATTCTTAGTGAATATCTTTTATTGTTACTGGTTTTCACAAAGTTGAAAATCACTTTGACTGACTGTTTTTGGTTATCCTAGGTTCAATTAAATTAAATTAAATTCAATTCAAGTTTATTCTCTATAATGGTTACAATGTGGGGTTTACAGGTTTTGGGTATTTTGTGGTTTACATGTTATAAAATACTAATTACAGAGGGGGCCACTAGGACACCTAGCATGGCTAGGCATTTCGAGCAGGCTTAGATTAATTCTTAACATTAAATCCTTACAGATTATAGTATAAAGGCTAAGTGACTACATAATAATTTGTGAGTTTAGCAATGTGAATGCTTTTGTTTTGGCACAATACAAGGTGTCTATATTTGAGTATCATAGGCAAACTTATGACTAGTTAGGATTTATTATTTTAAGATTAAGATTAGTATTTCTGGGTTTAGAGTCAGTGGGTGAGTGAGTGTAATTTTGAACCACCAGGTGGTTATCATGTAGTTAGTTGTCGGGGTGGATCAGGGAGATAAGATGTTTTCTAACTGTAGTTTTGAAAGTGATGAATGTGTCTGCAGTTCTAGAGTTTTCAGGTAGGGTGTTCCAGATTTTAGGTCCTTTGAAATACATTGAATTTTTGTAAAGGTTTAGTCGAACACGGGGAATGCCATAGAGATGTTTGTGTCTGGTGTTATGCTTGTGGATCCTGTCACAACTATCAAGAAAGCATTTTAGGTCAAGGTTAATATTGGAATTTAAGGTCCTGTAGATATAGATTGCACAGTAGTAAGTGTGGATGTTCTGAACAGGGAGTAAGTTTAGATCTATGAAGAGTGGGGGGTGTGTTGCCAGGGATGGGATTTAGTGATTATTCTTACTGCGGCTTTTTGTTGGGTTATTATTGGCTTTAGGTGTGTTGCTGCAGTTGAACCCCAAGCACAGATAGCATAGGTGAGGTATGGATATATAAGTGAACGGAGGATCCCCACTGTTTTGGATACTTTTTTTGTTATGTGTTGGATATGGGTGCTGAAATTTAGGTTGTTGTCGAGGTATAGACCAAGGAATTTGCCCTCATTATGTCTGGCAATTAGAGTGTTGTCAATCTTAATGTTAAGTTGCGCAACACCTGCTCTGCTACCAAGATAAGATAAGATAAGATTTCGTTCGGATTTTTAACCCCGGAGGGTTAGCCACCCAGGATAACCCAAGAAAGTCAGTGCGTCATCGAGGACTGTCTAACTTATTTCCATTGGGGTCCTTAATCTTGTCCCCCAGGATGCGACCCACACCAGTCGACTAACACCCAGGTACCTATTTGCTGCTAGGTGAACAGGACAATAGGTGTAAGGAAACGTGTCGGAATTTCCACCCGCCGGGAATCGAACCCGGGCCCTCCGTGTGTGAAGCGGGAGCTTTAGCCACCAGACCACCGGGCCACCATACATAATACGTATAGTAGGTTTTGCCAGTGTTAAGTGTAAGTTTATTGGCTGTCATCCAAGTCGATATTTTGAGCAGCTCCTCGTTAACAATGGTGTTGATTAGGGTGGGAGATGACATAAGTCGTGTCGTCAGCAGGTGTTGGGATATGTTTGGAAGATCATTGATGTAAATGAGGAAGAGCAGGGGTCCAAGGACACTTCCCCGTGGAACTTCAGTATCAAGTGGTCGTATTGATGAGGCTGTGTCTTTAATGGTGACATACTGATACCTATTAGAAAGGTAGGATTTAAAATATGCAAGCACATGGCCTCTTATACCATAGTGATCAAGTTTGTGGAGTAGGATGCCGTGGTCTACTGTGTCATACGCTTTTCTTAGGTCAATAAAAATTCCTAGCAGATATTCCTTATTTTCCAATGCTGTGCAAAGCAGGTCTAGCATTTTTATAATTGCATCATTAGTGCTTTTATTTTTCCTGAATCCAAATTGGCAGGGGTTGAGTATGTTTTGTGACGTTATAAATGAATATAGTCTCCTGTGCGCAAGCGCATGGCCTCTTATACCATAGTGGTCAAGTTTGTGGAGTAGGATGCCGTGGTCTACCGTGTCAAACGCTTTTCTTAGGTCAATAAAAATTCCTAGCGGATATTCCTTATTTTCCAATTCTGTGTAAAGCAGGTCTAGCATTTTTATAATTGCATCATTAGTGCTTTTATTTTTCCTGGTGGGACATGAGATAGATTCCCCGAGTTATTTTTAAGTGACTTTATGATCGTGGTGACTTCCGTGGGCTCAGTTGGTACAAGATAGAAGGAATTTGGGAAATTCCCATCTAGGTAGTCCCCGGCACGGGCAGTGGTATGTGGGATTTTACTGGCGAGATTAGTTCTTATGTTTGAGAAGAAGTCGTTTATCTTGTTAGCTTTATCAGTGGGATGCAGTGGTGTTTCATGAGGTTTAAATAGAACAATATTCTTGTATTTTTTTAAGTTTATGGGTCCCCAGAATCTGGGAAAGTGTTTTCCAGGTCTTTTTTATATCTCCTCTTGTGTCAGTGAATCTGCTGGAGTAGTACAGTTGTTTGGCTTTCTTTATTAATTTGGTGAGAACTGTTGAATATTGTTTAAGAATATCTTTGTGTATTAAGCCCTGTCTATATTGCTTTTCATATTGGTGTTTCTTATCAATGGATTTCAGAATGCTGCTGGTTAGCCATGGGCAACCAAGCCGTTTATTCGTGATCTGTTTCGTTTTTATAGGACAATGTTTGTTGTATAGTCTAAGTATTTTGTTAAGAAAAATCTGTCCAATCGTCAATACCATTGGCATTGGAGAATTCTGTAGGCCAGTCAACAGTCTCTAGGTCTGCTGTGAAATTCCTTATTGAGGCCTCGTCATGGAGTCTAAATGAAACTTTGTTATATTTGTTATATATCTCTACACATATGTTGCTGTTGCTATGTATGATAGTCCATGAACTTGTGTGTAATAATAATATCTTTGTTTACTACATACACATGTACAAGGTATACAGTCCTAGCTGACATCAGTGACATACTACTATACAGAAAGCCCCTTGTTATGCTCAGCATGTCGGGCAAATTAGGTCAGTGTCCCAGGATGCGACCCACACCAGTCGACTGACACCCAGGTACCCATTTTACTGATGGGGATCTGAATAAACTTAGCTGTTTTAAGCTACTCAAATAAAATAAACTTCTAATAATTTAAGTCTGCTCAACTTCAAATTGTTTCAATTACATTACTGCATATTGTGCTGAGGATTGCTCAACCACTCACTACTATGATGTCTAAATTTTTATTGTTTTAAATAGTACTAAATTGTAATATATATTGTATTATTATTATTATAATCAAAAAGAAGCGCTAAGCCACAAGGGCTATACAGCAATATATATTGTAAATTGTTTTAAACTTCTGTTGTAATACTGTATTTTTATAAACTAATTCAACAGTGTAATTATTCTCCACTAGACTTATTAAAGCCATATAGCATTACCTAAGAGAATATTCTATTCTCTTTTACTCATTGTAGCTCATCTAATGATCATATGACTTGTTATTACCTCACTAATCTTAAGATAATTTTAAATTTTTCCCGAAATGTTCTGCATACAAAGGGGCTTTTGGCATGTAAACCCAACCTTTATATTCCTCTGTACCACCATGTATCATGTCAAAATAAACTTCTTATTCTTAAGGCTTAAATAATAAGATATTACAAGGACCCCAATGGAAATAAGTCACTGATTTTTGGGGGGTTATCCTAGGTAATTTACACATTATTACTGTGTAATAAGATCACAGTAAACAGCTGATAAGACGATATATATAAAACAACGACTACAGATCATTGATAATGTGAGAAATCGCGAAAGCTCTTGGAATTTCACTATTTTCACAATGATTGTTTTGCATATATTACTATGTATGATAATTTGTGAAAGTGAATTATGTGTGCCTTTACCAAAATAAAATGATTCAAGTTTGAAAATGGCGGGTTATAATGATGAGCCAGAGACCTGCTGAGAGCTGCAGAAACAAGTATGGCGGCGACACGGCGGCTGCAGAAGGTGGGTTCTGCTCCTATTTTACCCTCTGTCTCTGCTAGTTCTTTCTATCTTGTTTGACAGCTGCACTCGGGGGAATATGGAGTCTTCCTCCCTCTAGGAAAACCATAAAGACGTTATAAACTTTCATAAAAAGGGGTAAAATCGCCTCAAGTCCTCTGTTACCAGGTCGTTTGGTAAATGCTTGGCTTCTCTTATTCTGATTTTAATGCATTTATGTTTATAATTTGTTAACATTTTCGATTTTCAAGGATGTTATATTTTGTGATTTTTAGGCCATTATTAAAGGAGTTAAAAAAAAAGTTGATAGGCATATTGTTAAGTTTTTATTGGTTTCCGTGTGAGGAATCTGAATTTCCCGAGTATGAAGGTGTTGGCACTGGTGACACTATATTGATGTTGGCACCAGGTAGGTGTCAGCATTTGTGGCACCAAGTGAATAAGTTGTCTTTCTTGACACAGATAGGTAATGGCACCAAGTGAAAGTTGTACCTGTAGTAACACCATGTGAATGGCACTAGGTAGATGTGGCACTGTGATGACACTGTCAGAGCTAATCACAGGTATCGCCACAGTACATTAATAACTTAATCTGGTAATTATACATAGTACAATAGACTGTACTGATTACCTTCACATATGCTTTCTTGTTAATAACTACACTGGTTCTTCACTAACCACATCACTAACCTAATCACACTTCTGTTTCCTTTTAATATATAATAGTAATCCTAGTACAGTATTAAAGAATGGCTATAGTTACCGACAACTACTCGGTAGAACTCTATCGTCCTTTTACACTTCAGCCAGTGGCATAGCCAGGTTCTAAAGTTAGGGGGAGCAAGCGCGCGCACAAAAAAGGGGCCATAATGATATGCCTATCAGTGTCAAGTGCAAACTCCTCCTGTATGCAGATGACAGTGCTCTGTTAGTATCAGGTAAAGACCCACAAGATATTGCTAATGTTTTAACACTGGAACTGGAGTCCTGCAGCAAATGGTTAGTAGACAACAAACTATCATTACACCTAGGGAAAACTGAAGCCATTCTCTTTGGCACGAAACATAAACTGAGAAGGGTAAATAATTTTAATGTTCAATGTAATGGGGAGCCCATCACTTTGGTTTCATCAGTAAAATATTTGGGAATCCCCTTTGACCCATGCATGTCAGGAGAATTGATAGGGAACAGTGTAGTAAAGAAAGCGAATGCCAGACTGAAGTTCCTATATAGACAAGCACAGTGTCTACCTACTGAGGCTTGCAGGACCCTATGTCTAGCCCTAATACAATGCCATATGGATTACGCTTGCTCTTCTTGGTACTCTGCCTTGACAAAAAAACTGAAAGATAGACTGCAAATCACCCAGAACAAAATCGTAAGATTCATCCTGGGGCTGGGACCAAGAGAACATGTAGGCCAGGATGAATTACAGCAGTTGGATATGCTGAATGTGGAAGACAGAGTAAAACAACTGAAGCTAAATCAAGTTTATAAAATTGCTCACAAACAATGTCTAGAATATCTTGCTGTCAATTTTGTCAAGGTTGGGAACCAAAGCAATCATAGTACTAGGGGGAGAGAGCACAACTTTGTAGTACCCACAGTCATTGGACAGGCTTCAAACACCTTTTATTGTACAGCAATAAAGGAATGGAACAGACTGCCCGCACATGTCAAAGCCAGTCATAGTATGAACCAGTTCAAGAAGAGTGCCAAAAGGTGTCTGATGAATGTAGCTACAGAAAGGGAGGGGAATGATTTTCTATTTTTTAGCTAACATGCCTGTAAATTTTACCATATTCCTAGTAATGACCCTCGTATTGTAGATAGTCTTAATGACCTTGGTGTAGTAGATAGTCTTTTTAGTATGATAATAAGATGTTATCTTCATTGTAGAATAATAAGAAAATAATATAACCTTCATATTATAATAATAAGGTAAAAGGACCCCAATGGAAATAAGTCACTCTGTCTGACTTTTTTGGGTTATCCTAGGTTCTCTACACATATGCTGCTGTGTATGATAATTCTATGTAACTGTATTTGTGTATACCTGAATAAACTTACTTACTTATAACATGTACCAAATAATTTTAAATTCATTGTACGGTTTTATTTTGTTTTTAAAATCAAAACAATGAAGTACATAATTGTTATTTTGTATTTAAAATCAAAACAATAAAGTTTTATAGTAAACTCATTAATCTCAAAGCCTAATAAAAGCATGTGTTATTTAATTATTTTAAATTTAATCATAAAATGAAAAAAAAAATGAAGCAATGTGAAAAAGGTATGAAGCAACGACAACAGTCGCTTTCATCTAGACTTAATTCTACCAGTTATCTGTTACTTTATTATAATCCACCTCAGTAGCCAACTCTTTCAGTGGAGAGCAAAGTTAACCAAGACAATCTATCCTTGCCTATTGTAGAAAGAAGGTAGGACTTTGTCTTTGAGCTGACTAAAGGATCGTTCCACAACTACGCTAGTTTTTTTTTTTTTTTTAACACTTGGGTATCTTTAATGAGGAAACGTTTCACCACACAGTGGCTTCATCAGTCCATATGCAGGAGAACGGTGAAAAACGGGAGTTTGAGGTAATCGGTCCTTCAGCCTCGAGTCGATGTGGTCAGTCCATCAGTCTTGAAAAGAATACAGTATATGTGCGAAGAAGTAGCTTATATACTGTAGGCAGGAGAGGTGCAACAGTCATAGGTGGTATCACATTTGTCAAATGTGGAAGTAGGTCGTGCCTAAGGGTTAGGCAAGTGAAGGATTCCCGGTACCATTATACTGCTCTGCATAACGAGCGGCTTTCTATATAGTAGTATGTTATTTATGTCCGCTAGGCGTGCATACTTTGTACATGTACTTGTAGTAAATAAAGATATTATTATTATTATGAATGTGTTTTGTCATATCCTGTAAGGTTTGCATTGAGGTGTGTTTGGAAAATTGGATGTTTGGACACTGAGTTGTAATGTTCCAGTGTATGGCCTTGTAGCTGTACACACTGTATTTTATGTTATTAACATCTCCATAAAACCATACCGCGAGAGATATTTATAGGAGGAAACGTTTTATTTATAATTCCCGTCCAGATTCTGGCAACATTTACTCCAGATTCCCGGGAAGCTGTGCTCAATTATGCATAAACTTTGTAGATGAATGGTTCAGAGAACCGACATGTTGATAAATTAGACACATGTGCAACTCTTGGGCATCCCTACTGAGGAAACGCCTCGCCACACAGTGGCTTCATCAGTCCACACGCAGGAGTTATTGGTAAGGTCAGAAAAATGGTGCAGTGTGGACAAGTTAGGATAAATGGAACACATGTCATTGGTACAAGTGAACTAAAGATTTAAAAAATTATTGAAAAGGCACCACTTTTGAAAAATGTGCTCAGGGGGAGCAGTTGTTCCCTTTGCTCTCCTAGTTATGCCACTGACATAAACATGTACAATCTGTGAAGATTATGGAATAAGTAAGTATACCTTGTGCAAATTTTTATTTGACAAAAATCAGTTAGGGTATGTTTAGTTAAAGTATGGTAAGGTAATGTCTGGTTAGGTTAAATAAATCAGAAAATGCCACCTGTCTTTGTTTATATCTGGCCAAGCATGAAACATGCCTCAGTGTGCTTGTAGCCTAAATACATAACAAAAAAGGCACAATACCACGACTGGAACAATACAAAAATAACCCGCACATAGGAGAGAGGAGCTTATGATGACGTTTCAGTCTGACTCAGATCATTTACAAAGTCACACTAACAAAACTGAGAGTAGGAGGGAGTATATATAGGCCAGCAGACATTGACGGGAACAAGAGAGGAAGAATTAAAGGAGGAAGAGAGGTAGTGGTAGAAGTAATAGTAGTAGAGGAGTCAGTCAAATATTAAGAAAAAGAAGCACTGCAAGGGAGCTAGAGGCCCACATAGGGTAAGAACAAGAACACAGAGGGGGGAGGGAATAATAATGATGGACCAAATACCCAAGGCAGAAGAAAGAAAACCCAAAGAGGAAAGGGAAGAAGGGAGAAGGGGAAAAAAGAATCAGGTTAAATCATGGGTTTTCTGAAGTTTGGAACATTTTACAATATAAAATGCTCCCTTTTTTCCTTTCCTCTTTCCTCTCTCCCCTTTGGGTTTTCTTTCTTCTGCCTTAGGTATTTTGTCAATCATTATTATTTTCTCCCCCTCTGTATTCTTGTTCCTACCCTATGGGCCCCTAGCTCCCTTGCAGTGCTCCTTTTTCTTAGTATTTGACTGACTCCACTACTACTATTACCTCTCTTCCTTCTTTAATTCTTCCTCTCTTGTTCTCGTCAATGTCTGCTGGCCTATATGTACTCCCTCCTTTCGTTTTTGTTAGTGTGACTTTATAAATGGTCCAAGTCAGACCGAAATGTCGTCGTAAGTTCCTCTCTCCTATATGCGGGTTATTTGTGTACCCTAAATATGTAAATATATTCATTTTCCTTATACAGTATCTCCCAAAATAAGTTTGTATAAAATAATTTATTCTTTGCTGTACTTAGGTTATATATACAACCTAAATGATAGCTCATAAAGAATAAAGGCACAATACCATGACTGGAACAATACACAGATAACCTCACGTAAGAGAATGAAACTTATGATGATGTTTCAGTCTCGTAGGAGATACAGTGGACCCTTGCCTGACGAACGCATCGCATAACGTTAAATCCGCTTAACGAAGCATTTGAGCGTCAAAATTTTGCCCCAGCTAATGATAAAAGACTCGCCCAACGTGATTCATCCGGGACCTGTTCATATGTGGCCAGTGTTTACAAGCCAGCCAGTGCGGTCGCATTTACGCATACATTTGGTACGTTTCACCTTATCCCAGTGTTTTTAGTGCTTGTAACTGCAAAATGAGTCACCATGGACCCCAAGGAAGCTTCTAGTGCCAACCCTGTGGTAAAAAGGGTGAGAATTAGTATGGAAATTAAGAAAGATTTTGAAGGGTTTGGGCCTAACCCTGAGAAGCCTATGCCAGTTGTGGAATCTATTGTGCCTACTTCAAAGATTAAGGAAATGTGTGCAAAGTGGGTTGAAGTGCAAACCTTTATGGATGAAAATCACCCTAACATAGCTATTGCAAGCCGTGCTGGTGACTTACAATGACAGTGTTGTGGCCCATTTTAGGAAAATCTTGAAGGAATGCAAGGTAAAGAGCTCTATGGACAGATTTGTTGTGCAACAGAGGTCCAGTGACTGAAGCTGGTTCTAGTGGCATTAAAAGAAGGGAAGTAACCCCGGAAAAGGACTTGCACCTCAAGTCCTCATGGAAGGGGATTCCTCTTCCAAACACTAACAACTTCCACCATCTCCCCTCCTCCCATAATAATAATAATATCTTTATTTACTCCAAGTACATGTACATAGTATACAGGCCTAGCTGACAACAATGACATACTGCTATATAGAAAGCCCCTTGTTATGCTCCGCATGTCAGGCAAATTAGGTCAGTGTCCCAGGATGCGACCCACACCAGTCGACTAACACCCAGGTACCCATTTTACTGATGGGGAACATAGACAACAGGTGGAAAGAAACACGCCCAATGTTTCTACTCTGGCTGGGAATCGAACCCAGGCCCTCACCGTGTGAAGCGAGAGCGTTAACCACCAGGCCACCAGAGCTCCATCAATCATCACCAGATCTTCAATAAAGGTAAGTGTCATGTATTCTTTATTTAGTAGAGTAGTAATTGTGCATGTCTTCCTCTTTTGGATGTATAAAAATGTTTATTTCATGTGGTAAAATTTTTTTTTCATACTTTGGGATGACAGGAACGGATTAATTTGATTTTCATTATTTCTTATGGGGAAAATTAATTCGGCTAACGATGAGCTCTCAGGAACAGATTAATATTGTTAGGCGAGGGTCCACTGTATTTGGCACCATGCATTTTTTACTCATTCTAACAAAAATAGTAATTTCATGAGCTTCCAGGAGCTCACCAGACAATATCTTTATTCACAGTGAATTGGGCAAAAAAAAAAAAAAAAATTATAAATACTTTATTACCTGGAGTATACCTGGAGAGTGTTCTGGGGGTCAACGCCCCTGTGGCCCAGTCTGTAACCAGGCCTCATGGTGGACCAAGGCCTGATCAACCAGGCTGTTACTGCTAGCTGCCTGCAATCCAATGTACAAACCACAGCCTGGCCGGTCAAGTACTGACTTCAGGTGCCTGTCCAGTGCCTGCTTGAAGACAGCCAGGGATCTATTGGTAATCCCCCTTATGTATGCTGGGTGCCAATTGAACAGTCTTGGGCCCCTGACACTAATTGTGTTGTCTCTTATCGTACTAGTGCCACATATGGTCTTGGATGCTCTGGAGGAAAACAGAATGCAGATGTAGTATACACAGACTCGGCAAAATTTTGCCTTCCATGTATGTGATCATGGTGTAATAGCACACAAAATGTGATAAAGGAATAAATGGAAAAGTAGCTAGATAGATCTATAACTTCCTAACAAATAGAAAACAGAGTAATAGTAAACAGAGTAAAGTCCGAGGCAGCTATGGTGAAAAGCTCTGTGCCTCAAAGTACAGTACTCTGTCCCATTCTGTTCCTCATCCTCATATCTGACATAGACAGAGAATGTAAGCCACAGCACCTTGTCCTTTGCTGATGATGCTTGAATTTGCATGACGGTGTCATCTATTGAGGACACTGCAAATCTCCAAGATGATATCAGCCAAATCTTTAAATGGGCCTCAGAAAATGATATGAAGCTCAATGAAGACAAATTTCAATTACTCCGCTATAGAAAACTCGAGGAAATTAAAACTATCGGAATATTAAACAAATTCCATGTCGGAGGATCTCACCTTCAAGGACCATAACATTGTATCGATCGCATCTGCTAGAAAAATGACAGGATGGATAATGAAAACCTTCAAAACTAGGGAGGCCAAGCCCATGATGGCACTCTTCAGGTCACTTGTTCTATCTAGGCTGGAATATTGCTGCACACTAACAGCACCTTTCAAGGCAGGTGAAATTGCTGACCTAGAAAATGTACAGAGAACCTTCATGGCGCGCATAACGGAGATAAAACACCTCAATTACTGGGAGCGCTTGAGGTTCCTAAACCTGTATTCCCTGGAACGCAGGCGGGAGAGATACATGATTATATACACCTGGAAAATCCTAGAGGGACTAGTACCGAACTTGCACACGAAAATCACTCACTACGAAAGCAAAAGACTTGGCAGACGATGCAACATCCCCCCAATGAAAAGCAGGGGTGTCACTAGCACGTTAAGAGACCATACAATAAGTGTCAGGGGCCCGAGACTGTTCAACTGCCTCCCAGCATACATAAGGGGGATTACCAACAGACCCCTGGCAGTCTTCAAGCTGGCACTGGACAAGCACCTAAAGTCGGTTCCTGACCAGCCGGGCTGTGGCTCGTACGTTGGTTTGCGTGCAGCCAGCAGCAACAGCCTGGTTGATCAGGCTCTGATCCACCAGGAGGCCTGGTCACAGACCGGGCTGCGGGGGCGTTGACCCCCGAAACTTTCTCCAGGTAAACCCCAGGTATAAAAGAGCGAAAAACTAATGTGAAGGACCTGGCCCGGTGGTCTGGTGGCTAAAGCTCCCGCTTCACACACGGAGGGCCCGGGTTTGATTCCCGGCGGGTGGAAATTCCGACACGTTTCCTTACACCTATTGTCCTGTTCACCTAGCAGCAAATAGGTACCTGGGTGTTAGTCGACTGGTGTGGGTCGCATCCTGGGGGACAAGATTAAGGACCCCAATGGAAATAAGTTAGACAGTCCTCGATGACGCACTGACTTTCTTGGGTTATCCTGGGTGGCTAACCCTCCGGGGTTAAAAATCCGAACGAAATCTTATCTTATCTTATCTTAATGTCAGAGAATCTTACTTTCAAGGATCACAACAATGTATCTACCACATCTGCTAGGAAAATGATAGGATGGATAATGAAAACCTTCAAAACTAGAGATGCCAAACCCATGATGATTCTCTTCAAATCACTTGTTCTCTCTGGGCTGAAATATTTCTGTACACTAATGGCCCCTTTCAAGGCAGGTGAAATTGAAGACCTTGAGAATATACAGAGAACTTTCACAGCATGTATAAGTTCAATAAAGCACCTAAATTAATGGGAATGGTTGAAGTCCCTTGATTTGTATTCCCTGGAGCACAGGCAAGAAAGATGCATGATAATATATGCTTGGAAAATCCTAGAGGGACTAGCTCCAAATCTGCACATGAAAATCAATCCCTATGAAAGCAAAAGACTCAGCAGGAGAGGCAACATCCCCCCAGTGAAAAGCAGGGATGCCACAAGTACACCAAGAGACAATGCTAAGTGTCAGGGGCCCAAGACTGTTTAGCTGCCTCCCAGCATACACAAGGGGATTACCAATAGACTCCAGGCTGTCTTCGAGAAAGAGCTGGATAGGCACCTAAAGTCAGTACCTGACCAGCCAGGCTGTGGTTTGTATGTCGGATTATGTGCGGCCAGTAGCAACAGCCTGTTGATCAGGCCTGGTCACAGACCATGCAGCAGGGGCATTGACCCCCAAAAACCCCCTCCAGGTATACTACTTTATTGCAGGAGTTTTCACATACATCCAAGTCTACACAAGTTCTCTTATTCAACAGCTTAATTATTGCACTGAACGAAGTTTAACACATATTACTGTCGAGGAATGGGGCAGTACACTCTTAGGGAAAAGAGGGAGCTAGTGGAGGTAAACTCACAAACTGGTACTCGGTTATCTCGTACTCTTGTTGGTGTACTCCACTCTGTCCAGTAGAGCCTTTCTTGCTCTGTGGCTCCCAGTAAAACCATCTGCTTATGACTTAAGACTAAAGTGCATCTACTCTTCTAAGTAATAGTAGTGACTGTTCCTCAGCAGATTTTGGACATTAATCATAGTTTGAATTGTAATTGAGGGCACTTTGAGTTTACATGTACATATCTATGGCACTGGCCAGATCCCACTGAAGTAGATGTACATGACTGACCATTTAAATTACTAGTACTGTAGTAGCTGCCAGTTTTACAACTTTACAATCATTGTGTTCAGACTACCATTTTGTATCCAGAATACAATATAACACTGAGACCATTTAGTACTGTACAGTGGAGCCTCGGTTTTCGTGTTTAACCCTTTGACTGTTTCAGGCCCCTCTCTGAAACTGTCATTCTATGTCGCTCAATTTTTGAAAAAAAAAAATTATTTTTTCTTATGAAATGATAGAGAATCTTTTCCCGATGGCAATGACACCAAAAGTTCGAAATTTGGTCGAAAACTCATGGAATTATGCTCCCGCAAATTTAGCGGTCTCGGCGACATATGCGTATCGGCGATTTCGTCGACTTTGAGCCCTATTTTCAGCCAATTCCATTGTTCCAGGTGACCAAACTCATAGCTATTTCTTTAGAACTCCATTTTATCTATCAGCTGAGTACAAGAAACCTCCCATTTACTAATTTGGACTACCCAATATGGTGGTCAGAAATTGGCAATTTGGCCAATTTCACGCAAACTAAAAAAGATGCCAATTTCAAAATATGGTCCAGAATAAACAAGGCAGACATTCGTGGCACTAAAATAACATATGCTCTGTTCATTAGTCACATCTCTAGGCCCCTCTTATATTATTATTGCTTTCTATTTTGATTTTTTATTCATACAAAAAAAATACAAAATTTACTGTTATGCAGACTACTGCATTATTGTAAAAATGGTATAAATAATATCAGTGCACTAGTGAAAGAATATTAGGCTCCCCAGTTGACGTGTATTGGACGTGTGGTGTGATTTATTTACTCCTGAACATTGGTAAAAATCGAACATTTCTGCTACTTTGAGCTCAGTTTCAAGGTCGTTTTCATCGTCAAAGTAATGAAAATCATCTCTATTTCTGTAATATGTTTTCCATTTTATCACCTAAGACCATGAAAACGCGAATACAACGATAAATACTATACGAAAATACACCTCAAAGTCGGCGTTTTATTCCAAAAAAACGATCAGTTTTTTTTTTCTCATTACGCAATGTGTGCTGCAGGATTTTTTTGTGGTGCACACTGACCACACAGACCCATTCTCTCACATGTGGGCCTACCAGCTTTCTCCCACTTGATTTGAAGCCGCTAGAATTATTGAGTATACAGTGGACCCCCGCATAGCGACTTTAATCCATGCAAGAGGGCTGATTGTTATGCGAAATGTTCGGTATGCGAATGAATTTTCCCCATAAGAAATAATGGAAATCAAATTAATCCGTGCAAGACACCCAAAAGTATGAAAAAAAAAAATTTACCACATGAAATATACATTTTCCTACACACAAAAAGAAGGATACATGCACAATAGTAGAGTAGTACATGCACAATATATATTGTGCATGTACTACTCTACTAAATGAAGAATAAATGACACTTACCTTTATTGAAGATGCAGCAATGACTGATGAGACACTGTGTCCTGGGAGTGCCTTTTCCTCCTGTGTACTGTAGGTCCTGTTTGGCATTTTCTTCCAGAACAGGCCTTATCACACTGTGTATGCCACTACGATTCTTAAATCTCTCAAGCCAACCTTTGCTGGCTTTAAATTCACCAATATGAGCACTAGTTCCAGGCATTTTTCCTTGTTCACCTGGGTGTTAGTCGACTGGTGTGGGTTGCATCCTGGGAGACAAGATTAAGGACCCCAATGGAAATAAGTTAGACAGTCTTCGATGACACTGACTTTTTTGGGTTATCCTGGGTGGCAAATCCTCTGGGGTTAATTGTTTCTTGGTATTCTCAATAAGCCACACCAACAACGGTGCTACAGCAGCAGCAGCAGCAGCTGACGGTGGTACAACAGCAGCAGACGATGCTACAGCAGCAACAGACGATGCTACAGCAGCAGCAGACGATGCTACAGCAGCAGCAGACGATGCTACAGCAGCAGCAGACGATGCTACAGCAGCAGCAGACGATGCTACAGCAGCAGCAGACGATGCTACAGCAGCAGCAGACGATGCTACAGCAGCAGCAGATGATGCTACAGCAGCAGCAGATGATGCTACAGCAGCAGCAGACGATGCTACAGCAGCAGCAGCAGACGATGCTACAGCAGCAGCAGCAGACGATGCTACAGCAGCAGCAGCAGACGATGCTACAGCAGCAGCAGCAGACGATGCTACAGCAGCAGCAGATGGTACTACAGCAGCAGCAGCAGCTGACGGTGGTACAACAGCAGCAGCAGCTGACAGTGCAGCAGCAGCTGACGGTGGTACAGCAGCAGCAGCAGCAGCTGTACCACCAATAGTAGCGATGGTTGATTGGGGTTTATTATACAACTTGGCCAGCTCGGAGACACGCACTCCACTTTCATACTTATCAATGATCTTTTTCTTCATCTCTATAGTAATTCTCACCCTTATTGCTGTAGGGTTGGCACTAGAAGCTTTCTTGGGGCCCATGGTCACTTATTTTCCAGAAAAAATCACCAAAAACACTGTAATAATACGAAATGTTCCGATTGTATGCTTGGATGTTACCGCGGAGGCTGGCTGGTAAACAATGCCACCGGCGGAACATGTGAGCGTGGCTCAGGCCGCACATTGGACGCGTCTCGGACGAAGAGCGGTGAGCGGGTTTTTGGGCGGTATGCGAGGCAAAATTTTTGCGAAAAAAGCGAGCGGTATGCAGATTGTACGGTATGCGATGCGTGCGGTATGTGGGGGTCCACTGTATATACGTCAGAAACATTGGCTCGTAAGACGTATTTATACGTCGAAAACAGTCAAAGGGTTAATCCGTTTCAGAGCCATCGCCCAAAACTGAAATCGGCCAAAACCGAAACCATTTTCCCCATAAGAAATAATGTAAATGGAATTAATCTGTTGCAGACACCCAGAAGTATCAACAAAAAAAAATTTTTTTACCTTAAAGATAGTTACATGTACAAAAGAATGAACATTACACATGACACTTACCTTTATTGAAGGCTGTTGTTGCTGGAAGGAAGACAGGGAGGAGGGGAGAGGGAAGAGAGGTTATTCTTTGGAAGGGGAATCCCTCTTCATAAAGACTCTTGGTACCAAGTCCTTATCCAGGTGTCACTTCCCACCTTTGGTTTATGATGCCACTAGGACCAGCTTGAGTCACTGGACCCCTGTCGCACAAAATATCTGTGCAGATAGGTCTGTTTCTGGCGTGACATGGCATTGTCATTGTAAAAGTTACCTGCACGGATTGCAACAGCTTACTCAGGGTGATGTTCCTCTACAAACGAATGCACTTTAGTCCACATTGCACAAATCTCCTTAATCTTTGAAGAAGGTGCCTTCTTCCATCTCTCTTCCTCCTCCTCTGAAGCAATTTCCTCAGCTGTGGTCTGTTGCTGTTGCAGATGAAGCTCTTGCAGCTCATCAGTGGTTAGCTCTTTATTGTGGTCCTCCACCAACTCTTCCACATTCTGGCCACTCACATCCAACCCCATGGAATTACCCAATGCCACAGTTGATTGCACAACAGGTATAGGGTCAACCTCAAACCCTTCAAAATCCTTCTTTTGGACACAACCTGGCCACAATTTTCCCCAAGCAGAGTTCATCGTCCTGGAAGTCACTCCCTGCCAAGCCTTATCTATAAGGCCTATGCAGTGGAAGATATTGAATTACAGTGGTCCCTCAATAATCGTCCGGCCTGATTGTCGTCCATTTCGGAAATCGTCGTGTTATTTTATCCAAACATTGGCTTGCAAATGGTCCGTTAACTTGCTAATCGTCTTTCGTCCTGGATGTGTACTCATGGCTCTGAGCCGCCTCGGCCTCCCTTCCCAGCCAGTGTGCCATTGTTTACCAGTGAGCGATGGTCCCCTCACATGTTCATACAAATATTTCATAATATTCCATTCATTTTAGTGCTTGCAAGTGCTAAATAAGCTAGCATGGCTCCAAAGAAAGCTCCTAGTGCCAAGCCTTTGGTAAAGAAGGTGAGAAATACGATTGAATTTGAGAAAAACATCATGGAACAATATGAAAGTGGCGTACATGTGGGCGAACTGGCCAGGATGTATAACAAATCCCGTACAACCATATCTTCCATCATAGCCAAGAAAAAGGAAATCAAGGAAGCTGTTGTTGCAAAGGGGGTAAATATGCTGATAAAAATGAGATCACAAGTACTCGAAGATGTTGAGAAGTTATTATTAGTGTGGATAAACATTTTATGACGTTGATTATTTGTGAAAAGGCTAGGCAGTTGCATGACGATTTGGTAAAGGCTGGTTTGAGCAAAGGCTGGTTTGAGAGATTTAAGAAGCGTACTGGCATACACAGCGTGATAAGGCATGGTGAGGCTGCCAGTTCGGACCAAAACGTGGCTGAAAAATATGTGCAGGAATTCAAGGAGTACATAGAGGCTGAAGGACTGAAACCTGAACAAGTGTTCAATTGTGATGAAACAAGCCTCTTTTGGAAGAAAATGCCAAAGAGGACCTACATTACTCACGAAGAAAACGCACTCCCAGGACACAAGCCTATGAAAGACAGGCTGACGCTCATGTTCTGTCCTAATGCTAGTGGGGATTTCAAAGTGAAGCCATTACTAGTGTACCATTCTGAAAATCCCAGAGTGTTCAAAAAAAACAATGTTATGAAGAGTAAATGGTGTGTGTTTTGGAGATCTAATAATAAGGCATGGGTCAAGAGGGAAATTTTCATCGAGTGGTTCAATGAAGTGTTTGGCCCTAGTGTGAAGAATTACCTCCTGGAAAAGAAATTGGATCTCAAGTGCCTCCTAGTAATGGACAATGCACCTGATCATCCTCCAAACTTGGATGACCTAATTCTGAAGGAGTTTGGGTTCATCACAGTAAAGTTCTTGCCCCCGAATACCACTCTCTCCTCCAGCCCATAGACCAGCAGGTCATTTCAAACTTCAAAAAACTCTACACCAAAGCAATGTTTGGAAGGTGCTTTAGTGTGACCTCAGACACTCACTTGACCCTAAGAGATTTTTGGAAAGAACACTTCAGTATTCTCCATTGCATAAGCCTTATAGGTAAGGCTTGGGAGGGAGTGACTACCAGGACTTTGAACTCTGCTTGGAGAAACTTGTGGCCAGATTGTGTCCACAAGAGGGATTTTGAAGGGTTTGAGGCAGCCCCTGATGAGCCTATGTCAGTTGTGAACACTGGGGAGTTCCATGGGGTTGGATGTGAGTTTGGAGGATGTGGAAGAGTTGGTGGAGGACCACAATGAAGAGCTAACCACTGAGGAGCTGCAAGAGCTTCAGCAGGAAGAGCAACAGATTGCAGCTCAGAATCTTGCTGCAGAGGAGGAGGAAGAGAGATGGAAGAAGGTGCCTTCTTCAGAAGTTAAGGAGATTTTTGAAATGTGGGGTAGGATGGAAAGATTTATGGAGAAACATCACCCTGAGAAGGATGTTGCAACCCATATCGGCAACTTGTACAGTGACAGTCTTGGCCCATTTTAGGGAAGTTTTAAAGAAACCGAGCTCTCTGGACAGTTTTTTTGCGAGACAGGACTCCAGTGACTCTCAAGCTGGTCCTAGTGGCATTAAGAAACAGAGAAGAGAAGTAACCCCAGAAAAGCACTTGGTTAGTTTAGTTAGTTAGTTTAATATGTTTATTATGCACCCCATACCCATCCTGTGGGCGGTAGTCAAAAGATTACAGAGGTACATAATTGGTCCAGGGACTGGACTCCAAAGTTTTGATAGCTGAGCAAGTTACAAAGGTAATGAACTAGATCTGGTCATAATCATGACCAAGTTACAAAGGTAATGAGCTCCTGGTTGAGCTGGTCACACTCATGAATAATTGCAAAGGTAATGAATCATAAACACATTAATCATGAGAATTTACAAAGGTAATGAGCTCCAGGTAGAGCTGGTCACAATCATGACAAGTTTCAAAGGTAATGAATGATAAACACGTTATGACATGATTACAATCATAGACAAATTACAGAGTAATGAGTAGTTAACAAACATAGCAGGGAATTCATCCATTGCCTCAACAGATGTTGCTAGGTGCTTGTCTCTCCTCGGCAGACAGCCATTGCAAACAGCAGCAAGTTGCCCAGGGATCTGCTGCTTGCACGAGTACCATCGACCCTCCCCAAGAGGTCCAAGAAGCCAGTGACTCCGTTAGCAGCCCGATGGAGAGCTGTCCTAGGGACTTGTCAGTGTCCTGGTGGACGCCAAGTTGATTGAAGATCCCAGGCCCTCGTGTGCACGGATGTTGAAGCTTGAGGAACTGAGTACACACTGCCTGTGGCACACCTGACAGCTGCCTCGCGGTCGAACTCCACGATGCTGTCCCTGTAGTGGAAGTTCCTGTGAGCCCGGCACTCCCTGCAGTGCCATTGCTGACATCGTGGGTTAGGGGAGAAGTACCCTCTACAGATGGGGTGGCGCTGGGAGTTGGGAGGGTGAGGCGGGGGAGACGCGCAGGGGTGAGGCGTTATGAGAGGGTCACTGTTTACTACACACGCCCTCTCCCTCCCCCCCAGCGGAGAGGGGGGGAGGCGCTGACTGGTCCTGACTCAACAACACCAAACCCTCTAAAACTGCACAACACTTCAACTATTTATGCTGAAACGATGCACTGGGATGTCCGTTCGCTGCTCTGGTATCTTCTCAAAGCATTCACACTGAGTTCTGTTAAGTAGGGACCTGGTCATCCTCTTTGACCAGGAGCTATCCTTGAAAATCACGCAGCTAGCCCGCTACACAACCTGCCGCGTCGGCCATGCCAGCAGCTGTGAAAGCTGCTGAGGTGTTGATGGAAGGGGATTCCCCTTCCAAACAGTAATTCAGTCTCTCTCCTCCTCCAGTCTTCCATACACTAAGAAGAATCGCCAATAAAGGTAAGTGTTATGCTGTTAATGTTTCATTCATCATGTCCCATTGTATTGTTTATGTACTACATCTATATTTCATGTAAAAATTTTTTTTGTTTTATTACTTCTGGGTGTCAGGAACGGATTAATTGTATTTACATTATTTCTTATGAGGAAAATTGATTCGAAAATTGTCTATTTTGATAATAGTCCCACTTCCAGGAACAGATTAAGGACGATAATTGAGGGACCACTGCAATTCTTCCAGAGCACTCTTAGGGTCAATTCAGAGTCTGAGGTTGTGTCCAAGCACCTTTGAAACATTGCTTTGGTGTACAGTTTTTTGAAGTTTGCAATGATCTACTGGTCCATGGACTGGATGAGAGGAGTGGTGTTAGGAGGCAAGAACTTCACTGTTACAAAACTGAATTCCTTAGACAATTGGTCTGCCAAGTCTGGAGGATGAGCAAGAGCATTGTCCATTAACAGGAGGCACTGGAGTGGCAATTTACTATCCAGGAGGTATTTCTTCACACTTGGGCCAAACACTTCATTGAACCATTCCAGGAAAATTTCCCTAGTGATCCATGCCCTACTGTTAGCCTTCCACATCACACACAATTTACTCTTGACAACACTGTTTCTTGAAAACACTGTGATTTTCAGAGTGATACACCAGTAAAGTCTTCACTTTGAAATCCCCACTAGCATTACCACACAACAAGAGTGTTAGCCTGTCTTCCATAGGCTTGTGTCCTGGGAGTGCCTTTTCCTCCTGCGTAATGTAGGTCCTCTTTGGCATTTTCTTCCAAAACAGGCCTGTTTCATCACAATTAAACACTTGTTGGGGTTGAAATTTTTCAGCCTCTACATAACATTTGAATTCCCTCATGAATTTTTCAGCCGCTTTTTTGTCTGAACTGGCACCCTCGCCGTGCCTTACAACAGTGTGTGTGCCACTTCGCTTCTTGACTTTTTCAAACCAGCCTTTGCTGGCCTTAAATTCACCTACATCAGCACTTGTTTCAGGCAGTTTCTTTGAGATCATCATGCAACTGCCTTACCTTTTCAGTTGTTTGGGATCTCTGTTTGGTTATCGCATTCATCCCTTTCGTGACATCAGCTTGCACAATTTCTTTTCTCTGATTGTTGATGGCACCTTCCCGTACATCCTGCCAAGTTCAGCAGTGCGTATGCCACTGTCACATTTTCTTAGGATTTCTTTTTTCAGTTCTGTGTTCCTCACTTTTTTACCATGCACTGGCACTAGGAGCTTTTTTTGGGGCCATGGTCACTTATTTAGCAGTCACACACAATAAACAAGTGGCAAAAACAATGGATTATTACAAAATGTTTCATATGATCTGGCAGGATATGTTCACTCACCGAGAAACAACGCTACACTGGCTGAGAATGGTGTGGGAGGCAGCTTTGTCTGCGCGCTGGGCACTGGACAGGTTCTGTACAATTGACGAAACAACCAAAAAATTGACGAAAAAAGTCGGCCAAAACTGAAATCGGTGATAACAGAGATCGACAAAAAACGGAGAGTCCACTGTATATCGTTTGCTTCTCTGAGGGATGACTTAACAGGCCCAGTGGTAACTCCGGGTAACAGGTACCGTAGACATTGGCATGGTAAATAGGCTAATGGTTAGTAATATATACCAGTACTGTATGTAGAAAACTTTGAGAACTTGTAATCTATATTCTGTACTGCATAACCTTCAAAATATTTGTTTTCACAGGAACTGGCAGATATCCGTAAGTCAGGAATTAAATCCTTCAGGGACATACAGGTGGATGAGAGCAATATATTAACATGGCAAGGACTTATAGTACCAGTAAGTGTCAATACTGTATGTGAACCAAAATAGTTTTAGCATGTAGTTACTACATTCATTATTTTAGTATCTGTATTGAGCCATATATGCTGTGCCTGATCATTTCTTAGAAACAGGTTTGCGGTTCATTATTTGCATAACTTGAAGACAAATAACGTACGTATTTGCATATTCTTATCTTTTTTTATAATACATTTTAAAGTGTGAAATTTTTATGTAATTCATAATTTTGGCTTTGCAAAAACACACATCTTGCTTTGCAGTTTTTTCATGTTTTATACAGCAGAATACTGTTATTTTATCACATGATATTGTTACTGTATTACTCTAAATATATTTACATTAACTTAAACATTTTAATAAAGAACTTCATGTTGTCCACTGTTTCTTGAAGCTGAATTTGGCATTAAGTTAAATTTATCATTTGATCTTAATATAATTTTTATATCTTAAATTGTATTACTTAATACTGTAAAGTGTATGGCAGTTATTATTGATAGAGGTAAGAGAGAGAGCAGGATTGCAGATGAACAAGGCTTTAGAATGTGTAGGGGATGTGTAGATCGTGTTTACATTGAAGTATATAAGTGAACAATATTTAGATAAAGGTAGGGAAGTTTTCATTGCATTTATGGATTTAGAAAAGGCATATGACAGGGTGGATAGGGGAGCAATGTGGCAGATGTTGCAAGTGTATGGAATAGGTAGTAACTAAATGCTGTAAAATGTTTTTATGAGGCTAGCGAGGCTCAGGTTAGGGCGTGTGTAGGAGAGAGGGAGATTACTTTCCAATAAAAGTAGGCCTTAGATAGGGATGTGTAATGTCACCATGGTTGTTGAACATATTTATAGGTGGGATTGTAAAGAAGTAAATAATAGGGTGTTGGAGAGAGGGGTGGGATTAAAGTATGGGGGATATCAAATACAAAATGATACTGTGCTTTTGTTAGATTCTAAAGAGAAGTTGCAAGGGTTAGCAGATGCATTTGGGAATGTGTGTATAGGAAGAAAGTTAAAAGTATATGTAGATAAGAGCAAGGTGATGAGGGTATGAAATGAGTTAGGTAAAGAAAAATTGAATATCACAGTGGAGGGAGGAAGTATGGAAGTGAATGTGTTCAGATATTTGAGAGTGGACTTGTCAGCGGATGAGTTTATGAAGGATGAGGTTAACCCATAGAATTGATGAATAAAAAAAAGGTGAGTGGTGCACCAAAGTATGTGTGGAGACAAAAAAAAAAAAAACGTTATCCGTAGAGGCAAAGAAGGGAATGTACGAGAGTATAGTGGTACCAACACGTATATGGGTGTGAAGCATGGGTTGCAAATGCTGCAGCAGGGAGGCGGCTGGAGGCAGTGGAGATATCCTTGCTAAGGGCAATGTGTGGTGTAAATATTATGTAGAGAATTTGTAGTGTGGAAATTTGATGGAATTACTAAAAGTATTATTCAAAGGTAGTTTAGTCATTTAGAGAGGATGGAACAAAATAGGATGACTTGGAGGATGTATAAATCTGTAGTGGAGGGGTAGGGGTCATTCTAGGGAAGGATGGAGGGAGGGGTAAAAGAAGTTTTGTGTGCAAGGGGCTTTGATATGCAGCAGGCATGTGTGAACATGTTAGATAGGAGTGAATGAGATGAATGTTTTTTGGGACTTGATGAACTGTTGGAGTGTGAGCAGGGTAATATTTTGTGAAGGGACTCAGGGAAACCGGTTAAGCCGGACTTGAGTCCTGGAGGTGACTGCACTTTAACCCTTAAACTGTCCAAACGTAGATCTACGTTTTTTCAACATTTGAAAGTATGTAAAAAAACGTAGATCTTTTCTTTTTTTTACATTTGAAAACGTATAAAAAAAACTTTGATCTACTTTTTTTTTGTTATATGTATTTGAAAATATGTAAAAAAACGTAGATCTACAGTTTAAGGGTTAAAGGAGGGGTTTGGGATATTGGCTGTTTGGAGTGACATCTAAATAGAAAAAAACTGTTGTATCTGAGCACCTCTGCAAACACAAGTGATTGTGTGAGTAATGGTGAAAGTGTTTCTTTTTCTTTGGGTCACCCTGCCTTGGTGGGAGACGGCCAACGTGTAAAAAAAAAAAATGCAATGACTTTAAAACTTGAAATTTTGGAAAGTTTCCAAACAGTTGATAGATGTGGAGCTCTCGGAGGATGTAAATAATGGTGCATGAATGCCGTAATAGTGAATCAGGGAGCCGTGTAAATGAATTTCTGGATGTAATTTGCATTGTCCATATTAGGGAAGCACCATAGAGCGGGGCCCTCCTGTACTTTTTTTTATGCCCTTTCTTTTGTAGGTAACTACTAAATATTTTTATTCTCATTTTCAGGAAAATCCCCCATACAATAAAGGAGCATTTAGGATTGAAGTGAACTTTCCTGCAGAATACCCATTTAAGCCACCCAAAATAAATTTTAAGACAAAGATTTATCATCCTAATGTAGATGAGAAGGGGCAGGTGAGTTGAGCTGATTTAAGAGTTCACTCTTTCACTGTTGTGATGCTTGAAATTTAAAACTAATAGCCATCTTAATTAAAAAAAAAATCTGAATAGCTAGAAATTTTTCCAAAATTAATGAGATCAAAATTGGAAAATTCGGTGCAAAACTGGTATTCTGGATACATTTTACACGAGCAATTTTGCTCACTTTGAGGCCTATTTTAATTTAATTCCATTGCTGAATTTGACCCATGTCATAGCTATTCAACTATCAGATCTACCCTATAAAGTACACAACTGTCAATAATTTGGCCAGTTTTACACAATTCAGTAAATTCCAATATAACCCTTTTACTGTTGTGATCCCAAAAAATTAAAATTGCTGAATTGCAGTTTTAAATTAGAAATTTCTTCTGATGTGATTTCTGAAGTAGGGACACCAAAAATATGAAGGTCAGAATTACACAGGCGCAACTTTATCAGTTGGGGTGCAATTTACGTATTGGCAATTTCACCCAGTTTGAGTCTTGTTTTAGGCCAAGTCCATTGTTCAGTTTTACCAAATTTTTAGCTTTTTCACTATTAAACCTTCTGTTCTATCAGTTGTGCCAAGAAATCACCCATTCAACTATCAGAGCTACCCTATAAAGTGCATAAGTTGGTAATTTTACACAATTCACTGAGTTATCTTTTAACCCCTTTTAACCTGTATATACATGATTATATACACCTGGAAAATCCTAGAGGGACTAGTACCAAACTTGCACACGAAAATCACTCGCTACGAAGGCAAAAGACTCAGCAGACGATGCAACATCCCCCCAATGAAAAGCAGGGGTGCCACTAGTATGTTAAGAGACAACACAATAAGTGTCAGGGGCCCAAGACTGTTCAACTGCCTCCCAGCATACATAAGGGGGATTACCAATAGACCCCTGGCTGTCTTCAAGCAGGCACTGGACAAGCACCTAAAGTTGGTACCAGACCAGCCGAGCTGTGGCTCGTACGTTGGATTGCATGCAGCCAGCAGTAACAGCCTGGTTGATCAGGCCCTGCTCCACCATGAGGCCTGGTCACAGACTGGGCTGCTGGGGCGTTGACCCTTGGAACTCTTTCCAGGTAAACTCCAGGATCGAATCTTATCTTGGTGGTAATGACACCAAAAGTAGGAAAATTTGATGGAAAACTTATGGAATTACACTCTCGCGAAGTTAGCGGTCTCGGCGATATGTATGCATCGGCAATTTCGCCTAATTTGAGCCCTATTCTCGCCCAATTCCATTGTTCCAGTCGGCCAAACTCATAGCTATTTCGCTAGAACTCCATTTGCTCTATCGATTGATTACAAGAAACTGCCCATTTACTGATTTCAACTACCCAATAAAATGGTAAGAAATTGGCAGCTTGGCCAATTTCACACAAATTTTAAAAGATGCCAATTTCAGAATGGGGTCCAGAATAAACAAATCAGACATTCCTGGCGCTTAAATAACATTTTCTCTGTTTATTAGTCACGTCTCCAGGCCTCTTGTATTACTCTTGCTCTCCATTTTGAATTTTTATTCACAAAAAATAGAAGATTTACTGATATACAGACTACTGCATTATTGTAATAACTGTATAAATAATGTCAACCCATTTGTGACTGCATATTAGACTGGCCAGTTGGACACGTATTAGACGGTGACGTCATTTGTTTACTCTGGAACATCTGCAAAAATTGAACATTTCTGCTATATTAAGCTCAATTTCAAGGTACTTTTTATCATGAAACTAACTGAAATTATCTCTATTTCTGTAATGTACCTTCCATTCTATATCAAATGAGACCAAGAAAACAAGAATACAACCGTTAATACCATACAAAATACACCTCAAAGTCGGCGTTTTAAACTAAAAACATGGTTGAAGTTTTTTTTTCTCATGCACTGCGTACTGCAGGATTTTTTTTACACTGTGCACACTGACCACACATCCATTCTCTCACCTGTAGATCTACCAGCTTTCTCCCGCCAGATTTGAAGCCGCTAAAATTTTGGTGTAGTACTACGGCATCAACACTGGCTTGCAAGCTGTAGTACTACGGTACTGACAGTGAAAGGGTTAACAACAACAGTCTCCTTTTGAATAGGATCAAAGCTTCCTGATGGGATAAAAAAAAAAAGTCATTGCACATAAAAGTTTTCTTAATCGTGTACAACATGTCATTCTTATTGGGCCTTGTCTGAGAAGTGTAGCCTATGTAGTAGCAGGATAAATCTCTGAGAAATGAGATCACTGAACATCAGGGTTCATATAAGGTGATCAGATGACTAGTGTGATTAAATATTGCAATTTTTTTTTTTTTACACAAATAATTTCAAAGCCCAGCCTTAACTGTGGTGTAACTAACATGTTTACCTTTGTATGCTGGCAGTATCTTCTGGTTTCCATCACTAATTTGCATCAGGATTATCAAAATATAGTTCAAAGAATTTGTTCTGTGGTGTCATTCCCAGGGTACAGTTGGGCTGGATTCCAATGTTTGTGTCATCAGATTGATTTAGGATTGGGCATGAAATGTGCATCCTCCAGTGAATCCCAAATGCAGTCTGGTGGTGATTGTTCGATATTTGTGGCTGGTTGTGTAGTGGTTAGTGACTGTGACTGTTGGGGTGTGGGGCAATGGTGCTGTGCATCTTCATCCCACCCACCACTGCTACATGCAGTGCCTGCATTGCTTACAGCCCGTACCCATGTCATTCAAAGCACCATTATCTCATTATCCCTGTTTATCACTGGTGTTGTGTGTCTGGATGGGTATACCACAGCATGTGGCGCCGTATATATTGCTGCTTGATAGGGTAATAATTGTCATCGTTATCACTGGGCTGTTCATCGATTGTAAGGAAATCAAAGTCCATATCACTATCACCACTGTTACTCAATCTGTACCCAAGCCACAGGAGAATATGAGCTTTTGTTTACAGCATGAACACATTCCAGGGTTTTCAAACACCATTTCTGGTCTCTCCCACATCGCTTTCCGCTATTAAACGTGTGAAACTATAGAACTCATCCTTAGTTTGGCAATCCTTGTTGGAACTGTCACTGGAGTTATAACTCATTGAATTCACCTGGGAATGAGGCTTTTGTGTTTGCGTGGCATGGTGAACAAGGCATACTAAAGATGGCATTCCCACAATGCACTGTGGTGGCCCCAGTTTTGTTGTATACTATTATGCACATTGACTGCACAGACCCATTCACTTGTATGTAGGCTTACCAAGTCCTTCGCGCCAAATTCTGAGCTGCTAGAATTAATGCACAGATCCATGAAAGCGATATTGGTGTCGGTAAGAGATAATGAAGGGTTAATATATTTCATCTTCACCTCAAATTCTATCTTCACTTCCTAAGCTTATTTTCTTGGACATCCCTGCATATTCTTTACTTATATCACTCCTATAATTCTGGAACCTACACCTATCTTGCCACCCTTTTCTTTTTTCTCATTGCATTCCTTTCTGCCATACTTTCCTTCCTTAAGGAAAATGATACAGGACAGTGTGCAGTAAATCGAGCTTTCCTATTTTAAACCCCTACTTGAAATAAGTTTTTCCCATCATATATTTTGTTTTTGGCTATTATGCAGCATTAACATTTAGCCATCTTTGGGATATATTTGTGGTATTTTCCTTTTAAGTTTTACTGACTATAGATTTACTGCAAGTGGATTTATGGTTTTGTGTGACTGATCTTTTAGCGATATGGCTTTAGTAAACAGACAAGTTTCACAGATGTATTATTTACAACTGTATGCATACAGATAGTAAATGTGTATATTACTGGAGGTGGTAGGTTGGTAGGCAGCAACTGGGATATCCAGGAAGACATTGCCATCCTGTTGTACAAGTGTGAGATGGAATGCCATTAATTGGTTTGCACTAGCAGGATTGCTGGTCTTTCTTTTGTCTCATGAAAATGTAAACTGGCATGTAAACCTTAAAAACCTTTACTTAAATTCAGTATATATTTATCTCTACTTTCCCATTTCATAATACAGTAATTCTTATTTGTGTAATAATTCCCAAAACAACTGACATGTAGTGGATTGTATTTGTATGCACATATAAGAGTGCTCATACTTTTTCAGATTTTTAATTAAAATTTTTGTCTTTGGTCAGGTGTGTCTCCCTATCATTAGCGCCGAGAACTGGAAACCTGCAACAAAAACGGACCAAGGTGAGTGGTCATTGTTTTCAGGTTAATAGTTAATATACAGTATTTTGTAGTTTCCTTTAGATACTAAGTTTCCTCTCACTTTTCCTTACTCGATTTCCCTCCTGTATCCCATAACCTCCCCCTTTTTGCCTTCTCTTCCTATCCCTCCTCCTTTTCTCTCTTCCATGCCTGTCACCTCTCCAGGTTAACATAAAGCCAGAATTGTAAAATAAGCCACATTTCTTGTTTTATTTTTGCTCCAAAAACACTGAACAGTCATTTTACAAAAAAGTAATACAGCCTCTCCTCATTTAACGACGGAGTTCCATTCCTAAGACCACATCATTAAACGAATTCGTCGCTAAGTGAGGAGCATACTATAATGGCAGTGGGTTTGTTTCAGACATCTTTGATATTGTTTTAATGTCACCTTTGCACCATTTATAATACTTCTGTTATCTGAGATTGTCACTATTCCTATATGGTACAGTATAATTTACAGTTAACATAAAACGAGAATTGAAAGAAAAATCCTGCCAAATCATGGTAACCCAAAGAAGAAAATACATTCACAAACATTCACTCAATTACCATGTTTCAAGGTGTTTGCTGACATTGCAGTCAAATTACCCCTCCGGTTGCAACATCCCTACTTACCACATGCATAAAATAGTTACCTTTCTTAAGAAATCATTTGTCTAAAGTATTTAATTTACAAGTGCAGACCATTGTAAATCTTATGTCTAGGGTTTACCACTTAATTTTGCATTTTATTAATCGTCAAATTTGTTATTTTTTATATGACCATTTATACACTAAATGGTAATATAAAAAAAAAAAGGCATGATCTGAGATTTGGCTGCAGAGGCAGATTTCTCATCTCTTGACGAATGTTTACAAAAAAAAAAAAGAGCTTACCACACACAAACCATATGATTATGTATATACAGACAAAAAAAACGAATGAGAAAAAAGAATGTAGAAATACAATATTTAGTCATACTTCATCTGACCTGGTGTGTGATTTTCTTTTGACTTCATGCATGACATTGAAATTGAAAACGAACCATTGGGTTTCTCGTGCCTAAATCTGGTGTCTCTTTATTAAGACAGCAGATTGAAATTGTATTAAAAACATTCCATGTTCATAAGTCATTGATTCCATCAGCTACCTATCTTCTACTGCCTTTTCTTAATATCTAAACAGATAATGGAAGAAAAAGGTTGTGATTCAAGAACCCCTCATCGATATTAATGAATCTTCATTGAGGGATGAGATCATTTGGAAAAAAAAAAAAGTCCATTAACCAGAGCTTTTGGAAGTTTGGTGCACATCTGATCTCTTCAGCTGTGGATGATGGATAATTGACTAAATATGCATGCATTCGTTCGCGTAAGGTATGAATATAGTGATACTCAAATTTAACATTGATTGCATCAATTGCAGTGATTGAGGCTCTAATCAACCTTGTAAATGAGCCTGAACCTGAACACCCGCTTCGTGCTGATCTTGCCGAGGACTACACGAAAGACCGTAAGAAATTTATGAAAAATGCGGAGGAATTTACAAAGAAGAATTCAGAAAAGAGGCCAGCAGACTAACTACCCTCTTCATGTGTAGTCTGTAATTTACAAAGGCACTTTGCAGGCAGACCTTTTTTATAAATAAATTTTTATGTTTAGAGATAAACTTATTTACTATGTGGGGCATTCCCCTAGGTGCTGTATGACCCCTACAAGTTTAGCACTCCTCCTATAAATGTAATGATGATAATCACCAGATGGAAGTGGTACTTTGGTGTTTTAATTTATTTTTCATTATATTTCCAGTTATACTCCAGTGCACTTGTGCTATTACATAGTTTTTGTTAAAGACACTAAAGAATTCATTGTAGGAATGTATTTTTGCACTTGAGATTCCCACGGTGTCTTGAATAGTTAAGTAGATTTTTTTTTTCTGATTTGGCACTTTCCTTGGTGCCTTTTTCTTTAAGACTTAAGCATTATATCCTTTTAATATCTTAAATTTACCTGTATAAATTATTTAATACTCAATAATGTACTAAATGAAAAGAAATCATATCCAGTGTGTGTGTCCACAGGTTGGTGATAGTAATACACTAGCTGTAATTCTCTTTGTAGGGGTTGTTACAGCATGTACTCCATGTAAATGAGAACAATATACATGCAGATGCAGGAATTCTCAAGTACATTACATTTCAATACAAACATGTTAGAAGAATGAATATGCACCTTCTTAATCCTAGGTAAAGTTCAGTTATGTGCCAGGCTTAGGTAATCTTGACGAAATTAAATTCATCTTGTCCATTAGTCTGCCTGTTAAGTGTCCATACTTTTAGAATTGTCGACCTCCAAAGTCTCGCTGCCTCCTTGGTGATATTTTTAAAATCACTATTATGTAGACTTGTATTTAGGTTTACATATGGTAACGACAATGGACTTGTAAAATTTAAAAAGTAAATTGTATGGTTAATGTATAAATGCTATGCCATATCTTCACACCATATCTGTGCAAGATAGTTTTTCTTGGGAGATGTGAGCCTTTTCTTTTATGTCAATAGAATTTCAGTTTGTACCATAGTGTCTAACACAACTGTGCTTGGTCTTAACAATCCATTTAAAAAATGGATTTGTCACAGATTGTGGGTTGATCAAACATGGAGGTTGATATTTTAGCTGATAAAGGCATGAGATACTCTTAATATTAAATAGCAAAATATAAAGTACAGTGTAGTTATTAGCTTGCCTTGAAGAGCTCTTGTAAAGAGTTAAGGTTTAACGAAATAGTTCAATGATATGAAATTTTTCACAATTGAAAGGTTAATTAGACATAATGCTTTGGTCTGTATTGATTTAACACCAGGATATATCCATATGTTTTCCATTTTGAAGTGTTTAATGAGTATTCTTAACACTTAAATTGGTGGCATCAACACACTAGTCACAATTCCCTTTTGAGAAACGCTTGCCGTATTCCAATGTATGTTAGTGATGGAAACCCTCCCATACATTCCAGCTGGGTGGGCTATAGATTTTCACTTGGTTTCAGCATTGTATGAAAAATGCAGGAACTGTGATACTTGAAGGTAATGCTTTGAAAACAATCTTGCTATAGAATGAATCCATAATTTTTTATTGTAAAGTGGGTTATAGGGAGTTTTTGCAAAACTGCCAGCTTTTAGACATGTGTAATTTGTTACTTTTCATGAAATGTATAGATACTTTTTCTTTAAGTCTCCTCATATTTATAAGAGAATTTCATGGATGGGATGATTGTTGATATGCTCTGATATGCATATTGATTTTGTCCCCAGACTCTATTAACATAATGCAGGATTACAAGCTTGAGGTATGTCCTGTTAGCATCTGTTGAGGAGGGAGCCATATTGGCTGTGCTTATGGTTGGTTTGTGAAAGAATTCTTTTTAAAGAATGGTTTGATAGGTGGTATGCAAAAAAAAAAAAAAAAAAAAAAAAGTTCATATTAGTTATTTGGCTTTTTTGTTACTAGTCTTTGAATTTGCAACATAAAAGTAATTACATAAGATTTGATTATATGCATCCGTCGCATGAAACTGCATAGTGGTTTCTTCAGGTAAATGGTTACATTTTTTTTAAATGTACATTTCTTTACTGTACTGTGTCCAAGAGATGTGAGCCTTGTTTGTTCTCTATGGAAGCAGGGGAGTATTTTGCCATCCATGATCATGGGACTCAATTTTTTGTATAGATTCAGTATTTGTGTTAATTTTCAATTATTCATCTACTAGAGGTGGACATGTTTGTTATTTGAAACATTTAGCTTTAGGCATGTGTGTCACCTATACTTTGAATAGTACTGTGCATATTTATTTAAAGAATTTATGTATTATGAAGCAAAATGGAGTAGCCTCCTATTTTATTCATTTCCTTAACAATTTGTAACTGAAAGGAGTCTGTATCAACATCCAGGTACAATTTTAGTATCTTCAAATACATTGCATAAAAAATTATCTGTATGATTTAGTTATAATTATTGCTTTTGTAGTCTCATAAGTTGCATATATTTCAAGATGTCTGTCTGCATAAGCCAGCTGTGTTTAATGAAGTCTCCTTTAGGATTGATAACAATGAAGAGGCCTTTTATTTGGTTCGTCAATCCCTCTGGAGGTATACATGACCCTCCTTAATGCAGAGCCTCTTAAAGGTTGTGCAGATACCTGGTGCTGTATTTGTTTCAGTTCTTTCTTCATACTTTGTTGCCAAGGCACAGGGATTGTGGTGGCAAACTACAAAGGTAAGCTTTAGGCTCTGAGCCTTTTGGTTGTAGTTTTATGTTCTCTCTCTTCATCTCTCTCTCTCTCCATCTCTCTCTCTCTCTCTCTCTCTCCATTCTCTCTCTCTCCATCTCTCTCTCTCTCTCTCCATCTCTCTCTCTCTCTCTCCATCTCTCTCTCTCTCTCTCCATCTCTCTCTCTCTCTCTCTCTCTCTCTCTCTCTCTCTCTCCATCTCTCTCCATCTCTCTCTCTCTCTCTCTCTCTCTCTCTCTCTCTCTCTCTCTCTCTCTCTCTCTCTCTCTCTCTCTCTCTCCATCTCTCTCTCTCTCTCTCTCTCTCTCCATCTCTCTCTCTCTCCATCTCTCTCTCCATCTCTCTCTCTCTCCATCTCTCTCTCTCTCTCTCTCTCTCTCTCTCTCTCTCTCTCTCTCTCTCTCTCTCTCTCTCCATTCTCTCTCTCTCCATTCTCTCTCTCTCTCCATTCTCTCTCTCTCTCCATTCTCTCTCTCTCTCCATTCTCTCTCTCTCTCCATTCTCTCTCTCTCTCTCCATTCTCTCTCTCTCTCTCTCTCTCCATCTCTCTCTCCATCTCTCTCTCTATCTCTCTCTCAGAAGTTCATTTGCTACCAAGCTTGAGTGTTGACATTTCATAAGGTTTTTGGCTTAAAATATTATATATTAGTACATTGTAAAATCCATCTGGTCATCATTTCTAACATGGGCACAAAATATGAGTGTAAGTATATGTCCCAAATGAAAACTCCTTATAGAATATAAGAATGGAGGAACACTGCAGAAGGCCTACTGGCCCATGCAAGGCAGGTCCTTATCAAAACGACCTCTACCCAAAGCTACCCAAGAAATAACTCCCGTACCTGATGGCACCAATCAAACCCAGCCCCTCCCACTCATATATTTGTCCAGTCTCTTCTTAAAGCTACCCAAGGTCCTAGCCTCTATCACCCCACTGGGAAGACTGTTCCACGCATCTACAACTCTGTTAGAAAACCAGTACTTACCTATGTTCTTTCTAAATCTAAATTTATCCAACTTAAATCCATTATTTCTGGTTCTTACCTGGTTCGACACCCTCAGTACTTTATTAATATCTCCCTTGTTTATGCCTGTCATCCACTTATACACTTCAATGATATCTCCCCTCATTCTACGCCTCTCCAGAGAGTGGAGATTTAAGGCTTTAAGTCTATCTTCATACGGGAGGTTCCTTACACAGTAAATCATTTTAGTCATTCTTCTCTGTATGTTCTCTAATGAGTGTATGTCCATCCTGTAGTAAGGGGACCAAAACTGAGCAGCATAATCTAAATGAGGCCTCACTAGTGATGTATATAGCTGTAAAATAACTTTTGGACTTCTGTTACTTATACTTCTTGAGATAAATCCAAGTAATCTGTTGGCCTTGTTGCACACACTAAGGCACTTCTGTCTTGGCTTTAGATTTCTGCTTACCATGACTCCTATGTCTTTTTCACATTCTGTATGATCAAGCTCTACTTCACCTAGATTATAGCTTCGAGGGTTATTTTCATTACCAAGGGCAAGTACCTTACACTTATCCACATTGAACTTCATCTGCCACTTTTCAGACCAAGACATTAATTTGTCCATTTTAAGACTGCATTTTTCTTCCACAGACAAGAATAGACCATGTCCAAACACCTAACCACATGCTTTAATATTAAGTACATTGAATGGTGACCATCTTTTGTGGTCAGGAAGCATTCTAATCATTCAGACCAGTTATATGTATTTGTCTTGTAATGAGTGTGGCATACAGAACTTGTTCTCAGGCAAGTGTTAAGTGGACACATCTCTCACATTTTCCTTTAGGACTGTTCTTCATCCTCGTGTCTTTATGCTTCTGTTAGAATTGGACAGATGGACTCAAATGGAACAGGATATTAAAGAAAGGTGGCCTCTGTCAAAGCTTTCAGTTGTAAATGGAATTTTCATCACAAAAAGCACCAGATGTAAAAAGTAGTTCATCAACTTGCACAACACTTGTGAATATAATTCGGTAAATGCCAAACTCAAATGGGGCTTAGCAAAATAAAACTTGCCTGGTTATGAATAAATATAAACAGTATATTTTGCAATATATGTAACTAGTATTTACATTGTTGATTTATTCAGTATTGATATTAATAATGATTTTTTATATGTAATTGTATAGATACTGAATATGCACCTGCATTACCTTGCTGAATTGGCTTTAATTTAGATGCCATCAAAGATTTTAAACATTTTTGGAGGCTATTTCAAGGTGCTTGTAAATTTTGTTTCAGTGTACAGCCCATGAAAATATGGATCTATTATTAAATAAAATTTTAAATTATAATAATGGCCAGTTTTTCATCACTAGGATAAGAAAGTTCTGTTCATTAATTTTCTACACCAAATGAATATTGGAATTGTCAGTACTTTCATATTGTCAGCAGTTTGAATAAAACAGTGCCAACAAATCAGGAATTGTTCTCGTTAGATGTAATGAACCTGTCCACTCATTCAGCTTAACACTTTTGACTGATTTTGTTGTATTGCTTTAGAAAAAAATTACAGTACAGAAAGTTAAATTTTCACAAGATATTTTTAAGTCCTTTGTGAAAAAAGCATACCTCGTTTAAAGGTACATGCAGCAAGTATAATACAGTATACTGGATCATAATTCTTTCAATAGTGTAATCTGGTACTGGTAATTTTTGAAATAATGAGCTCAAAGAGCTTTTAGCAGTGGTGTGCTTTGATTATGGTGTAATCTGATTACAATACCCTTTAAGCAGGAAGTAACCTGATCACTTTATAGTATGTTTAAAAATACACTGTGTATATAATTAACAAACTTGTAAAGCATCGTTATTAATACAGTAAAGAACAGAATGAGTAAATTTAATTATTTTACCTCAAAATGCCTCTTCAAGGAGGGCTCCTTGGCATGGTGAAGAGGCTGTTGGTCTGAGGAATTAGACCTTTTGGTCTCCTTTCTCAGACTGAATCTAATTACCACCCAATCTCCTCTCCTATCCCATTTTCCCCATCCCTTTTATTCCCTTCCTATTTTTGGCCTTTGGGATTCTTCCCACAGGCACGCTGGTTCCTAGGTAGAGGGAAGAGTACCGGGGTCCATCCCATTCCGTTGAGGTCCTTGACGGTGGTGTAGTTTGCCATGGAATCTGGATCGCCTGGAGGTGTCCCAATCCCTCTCCGGTCTCCCGGGGGGTGGCTTTGGGTGTCTTTCGGGTGACTGGTGTATCTCTGGAAGCTGCCTGTCGGATTCCAGGGGGTGGTGGCCAAAGGAGGTATGCTTCGTGGCGGGTGTCTGGTCGCCCTCTTTTGTTCAAGGTGGCTCAGTGGATGTGAGGTTGCTATCCTGGATTGCTGGTTTACTGGCATGAAGGGTAGGGTATGGTACAGGTTCCATGCCGCATCTGCACTAATTGCGGTGCTGAGGTCCTCTTGGGTGCAGAGGGGGAATTTTCGGCCCTTTTTTGCCTCCTAGGAGCTATATCTCCACGTTTCCTCCCCCCCCCCTTTTTTTCTTTACTTTTAGAGACCTAACCATGGAACCCCAAATTCATGAACCTACTCCCTCTGGGCCCCTTCCTGATACTGCATCCTCTTCTGACCCTGCCTCATTATTTGACTATTTGGACATTTCTAATTCCTCTGTACCTCTTGCTGGTGCTGTTTCGTCACCCGCTTCAGGTACCGGGGTTCCATCTGACTCCTTTGATATGTCTAACCTCCACTCTTCTTTGACTATGCTTCCGGCTTCTCCCTCTACAGTGAGGGAATTTTCGAATTGCCTGCCTATCCCACATTGGACCGACTCCGGTCCCACACCAAAATGCCCACGACCATTACCTGATGATACGTCTTCACTTTCTTCTCATCCTACTAAGAAAAGGCAGGCACGTCATGCACTCCCTTTCCATGTTGTTTCATAATACACAATGGACTAAGTTTTTTACTCTATGACCGAGTTCCTCTACTGCCTACCTTTCCAACTATGTTGGTAGAGATATATCCTTTTGTGCTCTCAAGAGCAGTACACGCATCATCACTGTCCAGACTGCTAGCCAAGCTCACAATCTTTCTCTCCTTACAACTATCGATACTATTCCTGTAACTATTGAAAAACATCATTCCCTCAATTCTTGTAGTGGTATTGTTATTCTGCCCCATACCATTAGCCTTTGCTAACAACCACTATGTCCTAGTGGTCTTTTTTGATCTAGAGAAGGCATGACACCACTTGGAGGTAGTATAACATTCTAGCCCAAGCCCACTCCTTAGGCCTCCGCAGTAATTTACCAAACTTCATCACTGCTTTTTTGTCCGATAAACATTTTCGGGTCCATATTGGTGCCTCGCTTTCCTCGGACTTTGTACATGCTGAAGGAGTCCCACAAGATTGTGTCCTCAGTACTACTTTCTTTTAGCTATAAATGACCTACCTTCCATTCTTCCTTCACATATTTGGTCATCATTTTATATTGATGACTTCGCTATAGCTTACTTGAGTGCTGACTGTCGACTAGTAGCAGCCTCCCTTCAGGTTGTGATAGACAGTCTCTCCCATTGAACCACTTCTCATGGCATTAAATTTTCCAGTACGAAAACCCGATTCGTTACCTTCACTAGATGGCTGCTTATACCGGATACTCCCTTGTGCTTACACGATTCATGTATTCCGGCATGTGATATGGTCAGGTTTCCGGGCCTGCTCTTTGATCGCAGGCTGATGTGGAGACCTCACATTTCTTCGTTAAAGACAACTTGCCATGGTCGGCTAAATGTCCTTAAGGTTTTCGCACATCGTTCATGGGAAGCTGATCGTCGCACTCTCCTCCATTTGCATTCCACCCTAATCTTTTCCAAGGTAGATTATGGTGACCAAATCTATTCTGCAGCCTCTCCCGCAACTCTAAGTTAGATCCTATACATCATCAAAGTCTCCGTCTGTGCCTTGATGCCTTTCATTCATCCCGTTGAGAGCCTCTATGCAGAAGCGAATTTTTCATCCTTGTCTGATCACCATGATGCTCATTGCCTTCACTATTTTGTTCTATCTCTTGCCATCTACAATTCTTCCATATATAGGATAGTCACTGATGTTAGTAGGTGTTCTTTATTTGTTCGTCGCCCCTTTTCTCTCTGACTTAAATTCACTCGTCTTCTCTTCAGTTTCCACCTCTATATTCATGTAGCGTCTCGCGAAGTTGCGGCTGTTTGCGTCTGTTCTTTCCCACTGCCATGCGCGAAAGCCCAACTACCTATGGTGGCTTCCCACTCTCTTTTTCTTTACTTCCGCTCTCGTGCCATCGCAGTGTACACCGATGGTTCTAGGTCTTCCGATGGCATCAGATTCACAGCAGTGTTTCCGAACAGTGTCGTGCGAGGGCATTTATTACCCTCGGCTAGCATTTTTACGGCTGAATTGCATGCCATTCTTGTTGCACTTACCTGTATTGCATCTATGCCTGTGTCACCATCTGTGGTCATTTCAGACTCTCTTGGTGCTTTACAGGCTATATGAAAATTTGATGCACCTCACACCCTAGTTCTTCGTATCCAGCTTTGGTTATACCGTATCTCTAGCAAACACAAAGATATTGTTTTTTGTTGAGTCCCTGGTCATGCTGACTTACAGGACAATGAACAGGCAGACACTACTGCACGGTCAGCAGTACACAACCACCTAGTTTCATATAGAGATGTTCCATTCACAAACTATTTTGCTGTAATTGCTACCCACCTTCCCACCCATTGGCAACAACACTGGTCTGATCACCATAACAAACTTCGTTCTGTTACTCTGGCCGTCTTCTTGTCATCAGTGTTGAGGTTGGGAGACTACTCTTTCCCATCTTTGCATCAGCCACACTCATCTTACTCACGGGTATCTCATGGAGAGGTGCCCTGTTCCTCTGAGAATTGTCAGGTTCCAGTATCTGTTAGCCACATTCTGTTGGACTGCCCACTGTCAACGAGCACGCAGAATTTACCTCCGTCATTGTCTCCGCTCTGCTGCCCTTTCTTTACCTCCCCTTCTTACTGATGGACCCTCCTTTAATCCACTCTCTCTCATTGACTTTTTGACAGCAACTGATTTACTACACAAACTCGGATGATGATGCCTCTAGCACTCCCCTCAGTTCTTTTTACCAAATCTCTTGCTACCCTCAACCCCTGCAATATCCACTGTCCCGCTGCATTCCATAACCTAATAATCATCCCTCTCCTTCTTGCTACCCATTATCCCTGCATCCTTCCCTGCCCTTCTGCACTGTATAACCCTTTAGGTTTAGCACTTCTTTTTTATAATAATGATATACACCTCCTGGGTTTAGCTCTTGGTTTAGATTATAATATGCACATCCCTTAATATAGAGTAAGATTTACATGTCATAGTAAATGTTTGAGAGGTTTCATACCCTAATGCTCAGGGAGCTTTTGTAAGCATACAAGATCCTCTAAGGATTATAATAAAAAATGAAGTGCTAAACCTACAAGGGTCATACAGCACAGCAGGGAAGGGTGTAAGGGTATTGGGTAGCAAGAGGGAGAGGTATAAAGGGCTGTGAGGAGTACTAGAGGCAGTAAATCAGTTGCTGTCAAGAGTCTGGGTTAAAGGAGGGTCCATCAGCAAGATGAGAAAATAAAGTAAGAGCATTAGAGCTGTGACGACATTGGAGGTAAATTCTGCGTGCTCATTGATAGTGAGGGCAGAATGTGGCTAACAGAAACTGGAACTTTACAATTCTCAAGAGTGGAACAGGGTGCATCTCCATGAGATAACGGTAAGACGTGTGGCCGATGCAAAGATAGGAGTAGTCTCCTAACCTTTACACTGACAAGATGGCCAGAAACCTGAAGTGTGGTACCTTGGTATGTGTCTGCTTTGGAATAAGTCCAACTTGATATACGTCCTGTTTGGATGTGAAAATTTTTGCTTGGTATATGACCTTTGGAATACGACTCACGTACTAGAACTTGCATGGGCCAAAATGAATCACAACACCCTTGTTTACCCCTCTCTCCAGACAAAGCCACAACTGCCCACTAGCGTCAGTAGCCCCATTGCTACCATTCATTGAACCCAGATTTTTAGTATGTCAAGCCTTGTGATCTTCAACCAGGTCCAGATAGAAAAAAAAAAACAGAAGGGAACTCTTCTTCCAAACAATAACAGTCCTCCTTCCTTCTTAGCACTCTCCTAGTAGGCACTCAACTTTTCAGCATAGTGAGGTTAAATTTGCATTTATTTCATCCAGTATTTTGTATTTATGTATGTATTTTAGTATTAAGCAGTCTTAAAATTATTTTATACAACCCCATCAATGTATAAGATGCCAATAACAATAGGATTTTTTATTATGGGAATGGATTAAGTTTTCCCTATATAGTGGAGCCTTTATGTGTGAGTTTAATCCATTCCATGACCTTGCTCGCAACTGGATTTGCTCATTTGCAGAGTCAATTTTTCTCACTTAAATTAATTGAAGGGCAATTAATCCGTTCCAGTGGAATTCTGTACTTCAACAATTTTGCTAATATCAGCTTTACGACATTTATCTATCTCACTTGATCTAATATGACATAATCAATATAAATAACACAGAAACCTGATATATACTCTAAAATGAATAAAATATGTAATTCGTGTAGTGGTATGGGCAGTGACAGTGGTGGACGACAGTTTGTCTGGAGACCTGATAAAATACTCCTTGAATATTTCACTATCATCAACTCTATGGCTTATTTATGTATCACAGTTCATCTAATATGAAATAATAAACAATATATTATTATTATTATTATTATAATCAAAAAGAAGCGCTAAGCCACAAGGACTATACAGCGCTGCAGGGCAGGAAGGAAGCGAGGGTATCAGGTGGCAAAAGGGAGATGGATGAGTAATAGGTTACGGATAACAGCGGGGTAGTGGATGGTGAGAGGGTAAAGGGCAGCAAGAGACTGAACTAGAAAGGGCTGAGGGGAGTGCGAAAAGTATCATCAGAGTTTGTGGAGTAAATCAGTCGTTGTCAAGAAGTCAATGAGAGAGTCAGGATTAAAGGAGGGTCCATCAGCAAGAAGGGAAGGTAAAGAGAGAGTAGTAGAACGAAGACGACGTTGGAGGTAAATTCTGCGTGCTCGTTGATAGAGAGGGCAGTCTAACAGAATGTGGCTAATCGATACTGGAACTTGACACTGCTCACAGAGAGGAACAGGGTGCCTCTCCATGAGATACCCATGAGTAAGACGAGTGTGGCCAATGCGAAGGCGGGAGAGAGTGGTCTCCCAACCTCGGCACTGATGACAAGAAGACGGCCAGTAACCTATGCTCGGTTTAATAGAATGAAGTTTGTTACCGAGCAGAGTTGACGAACGTTGTTGCCAACGGGTGCGAAGGTGGGTAGCTATTGCAGCAAAATAGTCCAGAAATGGAACACCTCGATAGGAAATCGGTAGGTCATGTACTGCTGACCGCGCAGCAGCGTCTGCCTGTTCATTGCCCTGTATGTCGACATGACCAGGGACCCAACAAAAAACAATATCTTTGTTTGGTAGAGATCCGGCGTAGCCAAAGTTGGATACGGAGAACTAGGGGATGAGATGTATCAAATTTTTGTATAGCCTGTAGAGCACTAAGGGAGTCTGAGACTACTACAAATGATGACACAGGCATAGATGCGATATGAATAAGTGCTGCAAGAATGGCATACAGTTCAGCAGTAAAAATGCTAGCTGAAGATAGTAAATGCCCCTGCACGACGCTGTCCGGAAACTGCTGCGAATCCGAAGCCGTCTGAAGACTTAGAGCCATCTGTGTACACAGCGGTGGCATGAGAATGGGAGTGGAAGTGATCAAGAAAAAGAGAGCGGGAAGCCACCGTAGGCAGTTGAGCTTTCGAGCAAGGAAGTGAGAAAGAACAGACCCGAACAGCTGGAACTTCCCAGGGGGGTAGGGAAAAGTGAGATGTTACATGAACATATAAATGTGGTAACTGAAGGGAAGACAAGAGTGAATGTAGGCGAAGAGAAAAGGGACGGAGCAAACAGGGGCGGCGAACGAATAAAGAATGTCTACTAATATCGGTGACCATTCTATAAATGGAAGGATTGTGTAGATCGTGAGAGCGTACATAGTAGCGAAGGCAATGAGCATCACGGCGATCAGACAAGGATGGAACATTCGCTTCTGTATAGAGGCTCTCAACAGGGGAAGAGCGAAAAGCACCAAGGCACAAACGTAATCCTTGGTGATGGATAGAGTTAAGGCTAGAGAGAGTAGCAGGAGAGGCCGCGGAATAAATCTGGTCACCATAATCGAGTTTCGATAAAACGAGGGCTGAATGTAGGCGAAGCAGAGTTCGACGATCAGCTCCCCAGGAAAGATGAGCAAGGGTTTTAAGAAGGTTTAGCCGGCTGTGACAAGTTGCCTTCAGAGAGGTAATGTGAGGTTTCCAGGATAACCGACGGTCAAAGAGAAGGCCTAGAAACCTGACTGTATCACGTTCGGGGATACGGGAGCCATAGAGATACAAAGGATGATCGGGGATAACAGAGCGTCTAGTGAAAGTAATTTGGTGAGTTTTGGTACTTGAAAATTTAAACCCATGTGTGGTGGCCCAAGTGGAAACACGGTCGACCGCATGCTGGAGAGAAACTGCAATAAGCTGACAGTCAGCGCCTGCACAAGCAATAGCGAAGTCATCAACATAGAGTGATGACCAAATATTGGGTGGAAGAACAGAGGCCAAATCATTTATAGCAAGGAGAAACAGTGTTGTGCTTAGAACACATCCCTGAGGGACACCTTCAGCTTGGACGAAGTCCGGGGAAAGAACATTATTGACTCGAACACGGAAATGTCTGTCAGTTAAAAAGTTCTTAAGGAAGGATGGTAGATTGCCTCGGAGGCCTAAGGAATGGGCCTGGGCCAAAATATTATACCTCCAAGTTGTGTCATATGCCTTCTCAAGGTCAAAAAATATGGCAATAACTGAGTGATTATTCGCAAAGGCATTACGAACATACGTATCCAAGCGTAGTAAGGGGTCTATGGTAGAACGACCCTTACGAAAGCCATATTGACTAGCGGAGAGACTGTTGTGTGTCTCTAAATACCACATTAAACGTCGATTTACGAGACGTTCCATCACTTTGCAAACTGCACTAGTAAGAGCGATGGGGCGATAGTGGGAGGCATCATGTCCTGTAGTACCCGGTTTGCGGAAAGGGAGAACAATGGCAGATTTCCACAGCTGGGGAAGAACTCCTTGTGCCCAAATAAGATTGAAGAGGTGTAAGAGGACTACAAGGGCTGACCGATGTAAATGTTGTAACATACGAATATGAATGTCGTCAGGCCCAGCTGCCGATGATCGGCAAGCTGAGAGCGTTGCCTCCAGTTCTTGAAGTGTAAAAGGCACATTATACTGTTCTTCTCTGAGAGAAGAAAAGTCCAAGGGTACTAACTCTCTGGCAGACTTTGAGGAAAGAAACGAGGGGCATAGATGGAGCCCTCGGGAAATACGGACCAGATGAGTGCCAAGTTCAATGGCTATGTCGAGAGGGTTTGCTACATCAACACCAGCGACCCGTAGAACAGGAGCCGGGTCAGGAGAGTATTTACCACTCAATTTCCTCACTTTTTTCCAGACTGCACTCATAGAAGAAGCAGAGGTGATGGTGGAAACATAGTCTCGCCAACAAGTACGTTTAGCTTCACGGATGACACGGCGAGTGATCGCACGCTTCTGCTTAAAATCAAGAAGTCTCTCAGCGGTTCTATTGTACCGGTACCTGCTCCATGCAGCACGTTTCAAACGTACTGCATGAGCACAAGCAGGAGACCACCAAGGCACGCACTTCTGAGAATGCCTGCCTGAGGTTTGGGGTATAGAATGAGAAGCTGTGGTATAAACTAACGTCGAGAAGATGTGTAGGAGCTCATCAATGGAGGATGAAGAAGGAACCTCACTAAAAGCAGTGAGGTGTGAGTAAAGATCCCAATTTGCCCGATCAAATTGCCAGTGAGGGCTACGGAAAGGTGGTGAATAGGAAGGAGAAGTAAGAATGATCGGAAAATGATCGCTGTCATGTAAGTCTGGTAGAACAGACCAGGTGAAGTCTAGTGCAGTGGAGGAAGAGCAGACTGATAGATCGATGCAAGAGAGAGTATGAGTACGAGGATCAAAATGGGTGGGAGTACCCGTATTTAAAACATGGAGGGGGTGAGAGGCGAGAAAAGCCTCCAACTGGATGCCACGTGAGTCACAATGAGACCCCCCCCCCAGAGGAAATGGTGGGCATTAAAATCACCAAGTAACAGAAATGGTGGTGGTAAGGATGAAACAAGAAAGGCAAAGTCTGGGATAGAAAATGCCCGAGAAGGAGAGAGATATAAAGAACATATTGTAAACCACTTATTCAAGTGGATACGGGCTGCAGTGTAATGCAGCGAGGTAAGGACAAATAGTTGACAGTACAGAATATCATTGCGTAGAAGAAGGGCACTTTTATTAAAGGTCCCATCTGAGAAAGGATCCGAAGAATACAATAAATTATAGCCTGAGATAGGTTGGAAAACAGCCGAGTGTAATTTTGGTTCTTGTAAGCAAGCACCAACAGGGGAAAACCTGGAAAGCAACATCTGAAGCTCACCCCGATTACCCCTGAGGCCGCGGATATTCCACTGTAAATAGGCCATGATTGGCGATTAAGAAAATACCAGGAATCTGTAGGTAAAGGCACCTACGGACTAGAGGGGTTAGAAAAGTCAACGTGTGGTGGCATTGGAAGACGTTCAAGTAGCGAAGGAACGGAGCGTTGCAAAGAATGGGGTTGTGAAGATGGAGGAGAGGGAAGAGAAGGAACAGGAAGTGAATCAGTGTCCATTGAAGGTTGAGTCTCTGCAATATATTCTGAAATGGCTTCAAGTGTTTCTGAATTCAAAGATGTATGGGAGACCATATTGGAGATAGGAGGAGGAGGAGGGTGAGTAAAGATTGGGACAGTAATGGATTGTACCAAAGTAGAGGGGGAGGGAAGAGTGTAAGGGACTGGAGATGAAGTGTGGGGGGGGACAGAAGAGGCAGAAACCTGGGAGGTGGCAGAAGAGGGAGAAACTTGGGAGGGGACGGGGGTGGAAGGCATAGTACGAGGAGGAGGGTGAATCTCCACACTTGTAATAGAGCCAGAGAGAGGGGAAGAACTAGGTACAGAGATTGGAAAGGTAAAGTGTGGAGGTGGAAGAAGGGAAGGAAGGGGCAAAAAAGATTTGAGCAATGTGGATTTTTTGGACTTCTGAGTAGAGGGGCGATTGGTATTAGGTGTCGTACGAGGTCTTGTCGATACTGGGGCTTGTGAGGAAGGACGCGAAGATGTGAGAACAGACTGAGTTGTAGTCGGGACGTCAGAGCCAAGGACAGCAAAAGGATTAAATGCCGTAGTGGCTATGGGAGGGGTAATAACAGAGGAGGCTGCAGAAGATGGGACCCCAGAAGTGGGGGGATGTTTGGAAACACGAGAATAAGAAACACGGGGTAGTCTCCCTTGGAGGCGGAGATGAGTAACTGCCATAGCATAAGGGAGACCTTCTGCCTCTTTGAGGCAACGGATTTCACGTTCATTTAAGTAGACCTGACAACAGCGGGAGTACGAAGGGTGAGCTTCATTACAATTAAGGCAAGATGGAGGTTGACTGCAAGATGTATTAGAATGGTCGTCGGCACCACAGACTGGGCATTAGGCCATAGATCTGCAATATTTCGCTGGGTGACCAAAACGCCAGCAATTTCTACATTGTCGCAGTGTAGGTATCACCTTTCGAACTTGTAACCGATGTCCCGCGACATATACAGAGGACGGGAGTTCTCGGCTGTCAAAAGTTAAACGAGCCACATTGCAAGGGTAACGTCTCCGCCCCCGGGCAGGAAGGACATAAGTGTCTACTTTGAGGATTGGGAGATCCTGGAGTTCCAGCTGTTCAAAAATGTCATTGCCACATGACTGGAAATTCTGTTGGACTATGGTATGGGGCAGAATGACAGTACCACTACAAGAATTGAGAGAAAGATGTTTTTCAATAGTGATAGGAGCAGTATCGATATTCGAAAGGAGAGAAAGATCATGAGCTTGGGTAGCATTCTGGACAGTGATGATGCGCATACCGCTCTTGAGAGCATGAAATGAAATATCTCTACCAACATGACGCAGGAGCGCTTTGCCAATACTATGGTCAGAAAGGTAGGCAGAAGAAGAAGTCGGTCTTAAAGTAAAGAATTTAGTCCATTGTGTGGTCCGAAACTGAGCGTGGAGAGGGAGTGCTTGACGTGTCGGTCTTTTCCGAGTAGAATGGGAAGGTAACGAAGGAGCATCATCAGGAGATTGACGTTGGCGTTTAGGAGTAGGACCGGAGTTGGTCCGGCGTGAAATGGGCGGGCGATTCGAAAATTGCCGTACCATAGAGGGAGAAGCCGGAAGCATAGTCAAAGGAGAGCGGAGTTCAGACAAATCGAAGGAGTCAGTCGAAGCCCCGGTACCTGAAGCGGGTGAGGAAACAGCACCAGCAAGAGGTACAGGGGCATCAGGAGTGTCCGAAGAGTGGTCTAAACACAAGGCAGGGTCAGAATGGGGTGCGGTATCAAGAAGGGGCCCGGGGGTAGTGGGTTCATGGACTAGGGCTGCCATGGTTAGGTTACTCCTTTCATTTTTGTTTTTAAGAAAAAAAAGAAAGAAGAAAAGAAAATATAAATAAAAAAAAGAATAAAAAAAGGGGGGAGCGGGGAGGAATAGTTCCCAGGAGGAATGAAAGGGCCGGAAATCTCCCTCCGTGCCAAAGAGGACCTCAGCACCGCTAGTAGCGCAGATGCAGCATGGAACCCGTGCCATACCCTACCCTTCATGCCAGTAAACCAGCAATCCGGGATAGCAACCTCACATCTGCCGAGCTACCTTGGTGGACAAAAGAGAGGGCGGCCGGATATCCACCACAAAGCATACCTCCTTCGGCCACCACCCCCGGAATCCGAAAGGTGGCTTCCAGAGATACACCAGTCGCCCGAAAGACACCCAAAGCTACTCCGGGATACCGGAGAGGGATCGGGACATCCCCAGGCAATCCAGATTCCACGGCAAACTACGCCACCGCCAAGAACCTCAACGGAATGGGATGGACCCCGGTGTCTTTTCCCCTACCTAGGAACTAGCGCGCCTGTGGGAGAAATCCCAAAGGCCAAAAAGAGGAAGGGCAAAAGGGAGGGGTGGGGAGGAGGAGGAGGAATGGAAAAAGGGGAGGATGGGATAGGGGTTAATTAGGTTCGGTCTGAGGAAGAAGACCGACAGGGCTAATTCCTCAGACCAAAAGCCTCTTCACCACACCAAGGAAATAAACAATATAAATAACATAGAAACCTGATATATACTCTAGAATGAACATGTCATTATGTAACAGGTGGAGGCAGCCACAACTGCTCCCTCTTTGTTGTGGTAAACACTGCCATCTAGTGACGGCCTTTTGAAGCCGTCTATTATTATGATGTACATTATTATTATATGTATTATTTTACTCCTCCGTATCCAACTTTGGCTACGCTGCATCTTTACCAAGCATAAAGATGTTTTTTGTTGGGTCCCTGGTCATGTTGATGTACAGGGAAATGAACAGGCAGACACTGCTGCGCGGTCAGCAGTACATGACCTACCAGTTTCATATAGAGGTATTCCATTTATGGACTATTTTGCTGCAACAGCTACCCACCTTCACACCCGTTGGCAACAACGTTGGTCTACTATGCTCGGTAACAATCTTCAATCTATTAAACCGAGTGTAGGTTACTGGCCGTCTTCTTGTCACCAGTGTCGAGGTTGGGAGACTACTCTCTCCCATCTTCGCATTGGCCATACTCGTCTTACTCATGGATATCTCATGGAGAGGTGCCCTGCTCCTCTGAGAATTGTCAGGTTCCATTATCAGTCAGCCACATTCTGTTAGACTGCCCACTTTATCAACGAGCACGCTCCACTGCTCTCTCTTTACCCTCCCTTGTCGCTGATGGACCCACCTTTCATCCGGACTCTCTCATTGACAACTGACTTATTTCACAAACTCTGATACCTTCAGCCCTTTCTACCTCAATCTCTTGCTACCCTCTACCCCCGCACTATTCCCTGCCCCGCTGTTTTCTGTAACCTACTGATCATCCTTCCCCCCTTCTGCCGCCCAATACCCTCGCTTCCTTCCCTACCCTGCAGCGCTGTATATTATTATAATCAAAAAGAAGCGCTAAGCCACAAGGGCTATACAGCACTGCAGGGTAGGGAAGGAAGCGAGGGTATTGGATGGCAGAAGGGAGGAGGGATGATCAGTAGGTTACAGAAAACAGCGGGGCAGGGGATAGTACGGGGGTAGAGGGTAGCAAGAGATTGAAGTAGAAAGGGCTGAAGGTATCAGAATTTGTGAAGTAAGTCAGTTGTTGTCAAAAAGTCAATGAGAGAGTCTGGATGAAAGGTGGGTCCATCAGCGAGAAGGGAAGGTAAAGAGAGAGCAGCAGAGCGAAGACGACGACGGAGGTAAATTCTGCGTGCTCGTTGATAAAGTGGGCAGTCCAACAGAATGTGGCTGACTGATAATGGAACTTGGCAATTCTCACAGAGAGGAGCAGGGCGCCTCTCCATGAAATATCCATGAGTAAGACGAGTATGGCCAATGCGAAGATGGGAGAGAGTAGTCTCACAACCTCGACACTGGTGATAAGAAGACGGCCAGTAACCTATACTCGGTTAATAGATTGAAGTTTGTTGCCGAGCATAGTAGACCAACGTTGTTGCCAACGGGTGTGAAGTTGGGAAGATATTGCAGCAAAATAGTCCGTAAATGGAATACCTCTACATGAAACTGGTAGGTCATGTACTGCTGACCGCGCAGCAGTGTCTGCCTGTTCATTGCCCTGTACGTCAACATGACCAGGGACCCAACAAAAAACAATATCTTTATGCTTGGTAAAGATGCGGCGTAGCCAAAGTTGGATACGGAGGACTAAGGGGTGAGGTGTATCAAATTTCTGTATAGCCTGTAAAGCACTAAGGGAGTCTGAGACAACCACAAATGATGACACAGGCATAGATGCAATACGGATAAGTGCTGTAAGGATGGCATACAATTCAGCAGTAAATATACTAGCCGAAGATAGTAAATGCCCTTGTACGACGCTGTCCGGAAACACTGCTGCGAATCCGACGCCGTCAGAAGACTTAGAGCCATCTGTGTACACAGCATTGGCATGAGAGTGAGAGTGAAAGTGGTCAAGAAAAAGACAGCGGGAAGCGACCGTAGACAGTTGGGCTTTCGAGCAAGGGAGAGAGAAAGAACAGACTCGAACAGCTGGAACTTCCCAGGGGGGTAGGGAAAAGTGAGATGCTACATGTACATAGAAAGGAGGTAATTGAAGAGAAGACAAGAGCGAATGAAGGCAAAGAGAGAAGGGACGGAGTAAACAGGGGCGGCGAACAAATAAAGAATGTCTACTAATATCAGTGACCATTCTATAAATGGAAGGATTGCGGAGATCATGAGAGCGTACATAGTAGCAAAGGCAATGGGCATCACGGCGATCGGATAAGGATGGAACGTTCACTTCTGCATATTATTATTATAATCAAGGGGGAAGCGCTAAACCCGGAGGATTATACAGTGCCTGGGGGGGGGGGGATGTGGAAGGCATTCAGGCTTAATTTGGGGAAGTGGAGCACAGATCCAATTCCCTAAATCAAGAGCCCCTCACCAACATCAAGGAACCTTCCTTGAGGGGTCACTTCTGCATAGAGGCTCTCGACAGGGGAAGAGCGAAAAGCACCAAGGCATAAACGTAATCCTTGGTGATGAATGCGGTTAAGGCTAGAGAGAGTAGCAGGAGATGCCGCTGAATAGATCTGGTCACCATAATCAAGCTTCGATAAGATAAGGGTGGAATGTAGGCGAAGGAGGGTTCGACGATCAGCTCCCCATGAAAGATGAGCAAGGGTTTTAAGAAGGTTCAGCTGGCTGTGACAAGTTGCCTTCAGAGAGGTAATGTGAGGTTTCCAGGATAACCTATGATCAAAGAGGAGGCCCAGAAACTTGACTGTATCACGTTCAGGGATACGTGAGCCATAGAGGTACAAAGGATGAACGGAGATGACAGAGCGTCTAGTGAAAGTAATTTGGTGGGTTTTAGTGCTAGAAAATTTAAACCCACGTGTGGTGGCCCAATTGGAAACACGGTCGACTGCATGCTGGAGAGAAACTGTAATAAGGTGACAGTCGGCATCTGCACAGGCAATAGCGAGGTCATCAACATAGAGTGATGACCAAATATTTGATGGAAGACTAGAGGCCAAATCATTAATAGCAAGGAGAAAAAGTGTTGTGCTCAGAACACATCCCTGGGGGACACCTTCAGCTTGGATAAAGTCCAGGGAGAGCACATTATTAACCCGAACACGGAAATGCCTGTCAGTTAAAAAGTTCTTAAGGAAGGATGGTAGATTGCCTCGAAGGCCTAAGGAGTGGGCTTGGGCTAAAATATTATACCTCCAAGTTGTGTCATATGCCTTCTCAAGGTCAAAAAATATGGCAATAACTGAGTGGTTATTCGCAAAGGCATTACGAACATACGTATCCAAGCGTAGTAAGGGGTCTATGGTAGAATGTCCCTTACAAAAGCCATATTGACGAGTGGAGAGACTGTTGTGTCTCTCTAAATACCACACTAAACGTCTATTTACTAGGTGTTCCATCACTTTAAAAGTCCAAGGGTGCTAACTCTCTGGCAGACATTGAGGAAAAAAATGAGGGGCATAGATGGAGTCCCTGAGAAATACGGACCAGATGATTGCCAATTTCATTGGCAACATCTAGTGGGTTTGCTATATCAACACCGGCAACCCGCAGAACAGGAGCCGGGTCAGGAGAATATTTACCACTCAGTTTTCGTACTTTTTTCCAGACTGCACTCATAGAGGAAGCAGAGGTGATGGTGGAGACATAATCTCGTCAGCAAGTGCGTTTAGCGTCACGGATGACACGGCGAGCGATCGCACGCTTCTGCTTAAAATCAAGAAGTCTCTCTGTGGTTCTATTGTACCGGTACCTGCCCCATGCAGCGCGTTTCAAACGTACCGCACGAGCACAAGCAGGAGACCACCAAGGCACGCATTTCTGAGAATGCCCGCCTGAAGTTTGGGGTATAGAATGAGAAGCTGCGGTTAAAACGGAGGACGAGAAGAGGTGTAAAAGCTCATCGATGGAGGACGAAGAAGGAACCTCTCTAAAAACAGTTAGGTGTGAGTAAAGGTTCCAATTTGCCTGATCAAATTGCCAGCGTGGGATGCGAAGAGGTGGTGAATATGAAGGGGAAGTAAGAATGATTGGGAAATGATCGCTGTCATGTAAGTCTGGAAGAACAGACCAAGTGAAGTCTAATGCGGCGGAGGAAGAGCAGACTGACAGATGGATGCAAGAGAGAGTGTGAGTCCGAGGATCAAAATGGGTGAGTGCCTGTATTTAAAACATGGAGGGGGTGGGTGGCAAGAAAAGCCTCTAACTGAATGCCACGGGAATCACAGTGAGACCCCCCCCAGAGGAAATGGTGGGCATTAAAATCACCAAGTAACAGAATCGGTGGTGGTAATGACGAAACAAGAAATGCAATATCCGGAATAGATAATGCCCGAGAAAGAGAGAGATATAAAGAACAGAGCGTATACCACCTATGCAAGTGGATACGGGCTGCTGTGTAATGCAGCGAAGTACGAACAAATAGCTGATGGTACGGAATATCAGTGCGTAGAAGGGCACTTTCATTATGGGTCCCATCAGGAAAAGGATCTGAAGAATACAATAAATTATAGCCTGAGATGGGAGAGATAACAGCAGAGTGTAATTTTGGTTCCTGTAAGCAAACACCAACAGGGGAAAACTGGGAGAGTAACATCTGAAGCTCGCCCCGATTACCCCTGAGGCCGTGTATATTCCACTGTAAATAGGCCATGATTGGCAATGATAAAGATACCTGAGATCCGCAGGTAAGGGTTCCTACGGACTAGACCTCTTCAAGGGGGGCTCCTTGGCGTGGTGAAGAGGCTCTTGGTCTGAGGAATTAGACCTATCGGTCTTCTTCCTCAGACCGAACCTAATTACCCCCCCAATCTCCCCTCCCCTATCCCATCCTCCCCTTTTTCCTTTCCTCCTCCTCCTCCTCCCCACTCCTCCCTTTTGCCCTTCCTCTTTTTGTCCTTTGGGATTTCTCCCACAGGCGCACTAGTTCCTAGGTAGGAGAAAGGATACCAGGGTCCATCCCATTCCGTTGAGGTTCTTAGCGGTGGCGTAGTTTGCCGTGGAATCTGGATCGCCTGGGGATGTCCCGATCCCTCTCCGGTATCCCGGAGTAGCTTTGGGTGTCTTTCGGGCGACGAGTGTATCTCTGGAAGCCACCTTTCGGATTCCGGGGGTGGTGGCCGAAGGAGGTATGCTTTGTGGCAGATATCCGGCCGCCCTCTCTTTTGTCCACCGAGGTAGCTCGGCAGATGTGAGGTTGCTATCCCGGATTGTTAGTTTACTAGCATGATGGGTAGGGTATGGCACGGGTTCCATGCTGCATCTGCGCTACTTGCGGTGCTGAGGTCCTCTTGGGCGCGGAGGGAGATTTCTGGCCCTTTCATTCCTCCTAGGACCTATCCCTCCCCGGTCCCCCCTTTTTTTTTCTTTTTTTTATTTTTATTTTCTTTTCTTCTTTCTTTTTTTTTTCTTAAAAAACAAAAAGAAAGAAGTAACCTAACCATGGCAGCCCTAGTCCATGAACCTGGTACCCCCGGGCCCCTTCTTGATACCGCACCCCGTTCTGACCCCGCCTCGTCTTTGGACCACTCTTCAGACATTCCTCATGCCTCTGTACCTATTGCCGGTGCTGTTTCCTCACCCGCTTCAGGTACTGAGGCCTCGACTGACTCTTTCGATTTATCGGACCTTCGCTCTCCTCTGACTATGCTTCTGGCCTCTCCCTCTACGGTGCGGCAATTTTCAAATCGCCGACCCGTTCCACGTCGGACCAACTCTGGTCCCACGCCTAAACGCCAACGACAATTACCTGCTGATGATACTTCTCCACCTTCTCGTTCTTCTCAGAAACGATCGACACGTCCTTCACTACCTTTCCACGCTCAGTTTCAGACTGAACAGTGGACTAAATTCTTCACTTTACGACCAACTTCCTCTACTGCCTATCTTTCTGACCATAGTATTGGCAAGGCACTCCTACGCCATGTTGGTAAAGATATTTCTTTTCATGCTCTTAAGAGCGGTACGCGCATCATTACCGTACAGAATGCTACCCAGGCTCATGAGCTCTCGTCTTTCCCATATCGATACTGTTCCTGTCACTCTTGAAAAACATCATTCCCTCAATTCTTGTAGTGGTACCGTCATTCTGCCCCATACCATAGTTCAACGAAATTTCCAGACATGTGGCACTGACATTCTAGAACAGCTGGAACTCCAAGATCTCCCAATCCTCAAGGTAGACACTTACGTTCTTCCTGCCCGTGGGCGGAGACGATACCCTAGCAATGTGGCTCGTTTAACTTTTGACAGCCGAGAACTCCCATCCTCAGTTTATATAGCAGGACATCGGTTACAAGTTCGAAAGGTGATCCCTACACCACAACAGTGTAGAAATTGCTGGCGATTTGGCCATCCAGCGAAATATTGCAGATCTATCGCCGAATGCCCAGTCTGTGGTGCCGATGACCATTCTAATACGTCTTGCAATCGATCTCCCTCTTGCCTTAACTGTCATGAGGCTCACCCTTCGTACTCTCGCCGTTGTCAGGTCTATTTAAATGAGCGGGAAATCCGTTACCTCAAAGAGACAGAAGGTCTCCCTTATGCCATGGCAGTTTCTCATCTCCGCCTCCAAGGGAGACTCCCACGTGTTTCTTATTCCCGTGTTTCAAAACGTCCCCCCACTTCTGGTATCCCATCTTCTACACCCACCTCTGTGGTTACCTCTCCCATAATCACTCCTGTATCTAATCCTTTTGCTGTCCTCGGCTCAGACGTCCCTACTTCAACGCCTCAGTCTAATCTCGCTTCTTCGAGTTCTCTCTCACAAGCCTCAGTATCGACGAGACCTCGTACGACACCTCCTCCCAATCGTCCCTCTACTTCTCAAAAGTCAAAAAAAGGTCCGGTAACACCTCCTACCCATCTTCCACCTCCTCATTTTACCCTCCCTGTCTCTGTCCCTAGTTCTTCCCCTCTCACTGGCTCAGTTACAAGTGCAGAGGTTCACCCTCCTCCTCGTAATGTACCTTCCTCCCCTGTTCCCTCCCAAGTTTCTTCCTCTTCTGCCACCTCCCAGGTTCCTGCCTCCTCTGTCCCCTGCCACGCTTCTCCAGTTCCCTCCACCCTTTCGCCCCCCCCTACCTTGGTACAGTCCAATACAGTTCCAATCTTTACTCATCCTCCCCCTACCATTCCCAATATTGTCTCCCATACGACATCTCTGAATTCCGAAACACTTGAAGCAATCTCTGAATATATTGCAGAGACCAAACCATCAATGGACACTGATCCACCTTCCGCTCTTTCTCTCTCCTCTGCTCCATCTGCGCAACTCCTTTCTTCACAGCGCACCGTTCCTTCGCTGCTTGAGCATTTTCCACTGCCTCCGCATGTGGACTTTTCTAACCCTTCTAGTCCGTAGGAACCCTTACCTGCGGATTCCAAGTATCTTTATCATTGCCAATCATGGCCTATTTACAGTGGAATATACGCGGCCTCAGGGGTAATCGGGGTGAGCTTCAGATGTTACTCTCCCAGTTTGCCCCTGTTGGTGTTTGCTTACAGGAACCAAAATTACACTCTGCTCTTATTTCTCACATCTCAGGCTATAATTTATTGTATTCTTCAGATCCTTTTCCTGATGGGACCTTTAATGAAAGTGCCCTTCTTCTCCGCACTGATATTCCGTACCATCAGCTATTTGTTCATACTTCGCTGCATTACACAGCAGCCCGTATCCACTTACATAGGTGGTATACGCTCTGTTCTTTATATCTCTCTCCTTCTCGGGCATTATCTATTCCGGATTTTGCCTTCCTTGTTTCGTCATTACCGCCACCGATTCTGTTACTTGGTGATTTTAATGCCCACCATTTCCTCTGGGGGGGGTCTCACTGTGATTCCCGTGGAATTCAGTTAGAGGCTTTTCTTGCCACCCACCCCCTCCATGTTTTAAATACAGGTACTCACACCCATTTTGATCCTCGGACTCATACTCTCTCTTGCATCGATCTCTCAATCTGCTCTTCCTCCGCCGCATTAGACTTCACTTGGTCTGATCTCCCGGACTTACATGACAGTGATCATTTCCCAATCATTCTTACTTCCCCTTCATATTCGCCACCTCTTCGCACCCCACGCTGGCAATTTAATCGGGCAAATTGGAACCTATACTCACACCTAACTGTTTTTAAAGAGGTTCCTTCCTCGTCCTCCATCGATGAGCTTTTACACCTCTTCTCGTCCTCCGTTTTCACTGCAGCTTCTCATTCTATACCCCAAACTTCGGGCAGGCATTCTCAGAAATGCGTGCCTTGGTGGTCTCCTGCTTGTGCTCGTGCAGTACGTTTGAAACGCGCTGCATGGGGCAGGTACCGGTACAATAGAACCACAGAGCGACTCCTTGATTTTAAACAGAAGCGTGCGATCGCTCGCCGTGTCATCCGTGACGCTAAACGCACTTGCTGGCGAGATTATGTCTCCACCATCACCTCTGCTTCCTCTATGAGTGCAGTCTGGAAAAAAGTACGAAAACTGAGTGGTAAATATTCTCCTGACCCGGCTCCTGTTCTGCGGGTTGCCAGTGTTGATATAGCAAACCCACTAGATGTTGCCAATGAAATTGGCAATCATCTGGTCCGTATTTCTCAGGGACTCCATCTATGCCCCTCATTTCTTTCCTCAAAGTCTGCCAGAGAGTTAGCACCCTTGGACTTTTCTTCTCTCAGAGAAGAACAGTATAATGTGCCTTTTACACTTCAAGAACTGGAGGCAACACTCTCAGCTTGTCGATCATCGGCAGCTGGGCCCGACGACATTCATATTCGTATGCTACAACATTTACATCAGTCAGCCCTTGCAGTCCTATTACGCCTTTACAATCTTATTTGGTCACAAGGAGTTCTTCCACAGCTGTGGAAATCCGCCATTGTTCTCCCTTTCCGCAAACCAGGCACTACGGGACATGAAACCTCCCACTATCGTCCCATTGGTCTTACCAGTGCAGTTTGCAAAGTAATGGAACGTCTAGTAAATAGACGTTTAGTGTGGTATTTAGAGACACACAACAGTCTCTCCACTCGTCAATATGGCTTTCATAAGGGACGTTCTACCATAGACCCCTTACTGCGCTTGGATACGTATGTTCGTAATGCCTTTGCGAATAACCACTCAGTTATTGCCATATTTTTTGACCTTGAGAAGGCATATGACACAACTTGGAGGTATAATATTTTAGCCCAAGCCCACTCCTTAGGCCTTCGAGGCAATCTACCATCCTTCCTTAAGAACTTTTTAACTGACAGGCATTTCCGTGTTCGGGTTAATAATGTGCTCTCCCCGGACTTTATCCAAGCTGAAGGTGTCCCCCAGGGATGTGTTCTGAGCACAACACTTTTTCTCCTTGCTATTAATGATTTGGCCTCTAGTCTTCCATCAAATATTTGGTCATCACTCTATGTTGATGACTTCGCTATTGCCTGTGCAGGCGCTGACTGTCACCTCCTTACAGTTTCTCTCCAACATGCAGTCGACCGTGTTTCCAATTGGGCCACCACACATGGGTTTAAATTTTCCAGCACTAAAACCCACCAAATCACTTTCACTAGACGCTCTGTCATCTCCGATCATCCTTTGTACCTCTATGGCTCCCGTATCCCTGAACGTGATACAGTCAAGTTTCTGGGCCTCCTCTTTGATCGTAGGTTATCCTGGAAACCTCACATTACCTCTCTGAAGGCAACTTGTCACAGCCGGCTGAACCTTCTTAAAACCCTTGCTCATCTTTCGTGGGGAGCTGATCGTCGAACCCTCCTTCGCCTACATTCCACCCTTATTTTATCGAAACTTGATTATGGAGACCAGATCTATTCAGCGGCATCTCCTGCTACTCTCTCTAGCCTTAACCCCATTCATCACCAAGGATTACGTTTATGCCTTGGTGCTTTCCGCTCTTCCCCTGTCGAGAGCCTCTATGCAGAAGCGAACGTTCCATGCTTATCCGATCGCCGTGATGCCCATTGCCTGCGCTACTATGTACGCTCTCATGATCTCCGCAATCCTTCCATTTATAGAATGGTCACTGATATTAGTAGACATTCTTTATTTGTTCGCCGCCCCTGTTTACTCCGTCCCTTCTCTCTTCGCCTTCATTCGCTCTTGTCTTCTCTTCAACTACCACCTTTCTATGTACATGTAGCATCTCACTTTTCCCTACCCACTGGGAAGTTCCAGCTGTTCGAGTCTGTTCTTTCTCCCTCCCTTGCTCGAAAGCCCAACTGTCTATGGTCGCTTCCCGCTCTCTTTTTCTTGACCACTTTCACTCTCATTCTCATGCCATTGCTGTGTACACAGATGGCTCTAAGTCTTCTGACGGCGTAGGATTCGCAGCAGTGTTTCCGGACAGCGTTGTACAAGGGCATTTACTATCTTCGGCTAGTATTTTTACTGCTGAATTATATGCCATCCTTACAGCACTTATCCGTATTGCATCTATGCCTGTGTCATCATTTGTGGTTGTCTCAGACTCCCTTAGTGCTTTACAGGCTATACAAAAATTTGATACACCTCACCCCTTAGTCCTCCGTATCCAACTTTGGCTACGCCGCATCTTTACCAAGCATAAAGATATTGTTTTTTGTTGGGTCCCTGGTCATGTTGACGTACAGGGCAATGAACAGGCAGACACTGCTGCGCGGTCAGCAGTACATGACCTACCAGTTTCTTATAGAGGTATTCCATTTACGGACTATTTTGCTGCAATATCTTCCCACCTTCACACCCGTTGGCAACAACGTTGGTCTACTATGCTCGGCAACAAACTTCAGTCTATTAAACCGAGTATAGGTTACTGGCCGTCTTCTTATCACCAGTGTCGAGGTTGGGAGACTACTCTCTCCCGTCTTCGCATTGGCCATACTCGTCTTACTCATGGATATCTCATGGAGAGGCGTCTTGCTCCTCTCTGTGAGAATTGCCAAGCTCCATTATCAGTCAGCCACGTTCTGTTGGACTGCCCACTTTATCAACGAGCACGCAGAATTTACCTCTGTCGTCGTCTTCGCTCCGCTGCTCTCTCTTTACCTTCCATTCTCGCTGATGGACCCACCTTTCATCCGGACTCTCTCATTGACTTTTTGACAACGACTGACTTGCTTCACAAATTCTGATACCTTCAGCCCTTTCTACTTCAATCTCTTGCTACCTTCTATCCCCGTACTATCCCCTGCCCCGCTGTTTTCTGTAACCTGCTGATCATCCCCCCTCCCTTCTGCCATCCAATTCCCTTGCTTCCTTCCCTACCCTGCAGCGCTGTATAGCCCTTGTGGCTTAGCGCTTCTTTTTGATTATAATAATAATAATACGGACTAGAGGGGTTAGGAAAGTCCACATGCTGAGGCAGTGGAAAACGTTCAAGCAGCGAAGGAACGGTGCGCTGTGAAGAAAGGAGTTGCGCAGGAGGAGTAGAGGAGAGAGAAGGAGCGGAGGGTGGATCAGTGTCCATTGATGGTTTGGTCTCTGCAATATATTCAGAGATTGCTTCAAGTGTTTCAGAATTCAGAGGTGTTGTATGGGAGACAATATTGGAAATGGTAGGGGGAGGATAAGTAAAGATTGGAACTGTAATGGACTGTACCAAGGTAGGGGGGGGGGGGCAAAAGGGTGGAGGGAACTGGAGAAGCGTGGAAGGGGACAGAAGAGGCAGAAACCTGGGAGGTGGCAGAAGAGGAAGAAACTTGGGAGGGAACAGGGAAGGAAGGTACAGTACGAGGAGGAGGGTGAACCTCTACACTTGTAACAGAGCCAGTGAGAGGGGGAGAACCAGGTACAGAGACAGGGAAGGGAAAATGAGGAGGTGGAAGATGGGTAGGAGATGTTAACGGACCTTTTTTTGACTTTTGAGAAGTAGAGGGACGATTGGGAGGAGGTGTCATACGAGATCTCGTCGCTACTGAGGCTTGTGAGAGAGAACACGAAGAAGCAAGATCAGACTGAGACGTTGAAGTAGGGACGTCTGAGCCAAGGACAGCAAAAGAATTAGCTACAGGAGTGACTATGGGAGAGGTAACCACAGAGGTGGGTGCAGAAGATGGGATACCAGAAGTTGGGGGACGTTTTGAAACACGGGAATAAGAAACAAGAGGTAGTCTCCCTTGGAGGCGGAGATGAGAAACTGCCATGGCATAAGGGAGACCTTCTGCCTCTTTGAGGTAACGGATTTCCCGCTCGTTTAACTAGACTTGACAACGGCGAGAGTACGAAGGGTGAGCCTCATGACAAGGCAAGAGGGAGGCCAATTGCAAGACGTATTAGAATGGTCATCGGCACCACAGACTGGGCATTCGGCGATAGATCTGCAATATTTCGCTGGATGGCCAAATCGCCAGCAATTTCTACACTGTTGCGGTGTAGGGATCACCTTTCGAATTTGTAACCGATGTCCTGCTACACAAACTGAGGATGGGAGTTCACGGCTGTCAAAAGTTAAACGAGCCACATTGCTAGGGTATCGTCTCCGCCCGCGGGCAGGAAGAACGTAAGTGTCTACCTTGAGGATTGGGAGATCTTGGAGTTCCAGCTGTTCAAGAATGTCAGTGCCACATGTCTGGAAATTTTGTTGAACTATGGTATGGGGCAGAATGACGGTACCACTACAAGAATTTAGGGAATGATGCTTTTCAATAGTTACAGGAACAGTATCGATATGGGAAAGACGAGAAAGCTCATGAGCCTGGGTAGCATTCTGTACGGTGACGATGCTCGTACCGCTCTTAAGAGCATGAAAAGAAATATCTTTACCAACATGGCATAGGAGTGCCTTGCCAATACTGTGGTCAGAAAGATAGGCAGTAGAGGAAGTCGGTCATAAAGTGAAGAATTTAGTCCATTGTGCAGTCTGAAACTTCAGCGTGGAAAGGTAGTGAAGGACGTGTCTATCTTTTCTGAGAAGAACGAGAAGGTGGAGAAGTATCATCAGCAGGTAATTGTCGTCGTTTAGTCGTGGGACCAGAGTTGGTCCGACGTGGAACGGGCCGATTCGAAAATTGCCGCACCGTAGAGGGAGAGGCCGGAAGCATAGTCCGAGGAGAGCGAAGATCAGATAAGTCGAAGGAGTCGGTCGAGGCCTCAGTACCTGAAGTGGGTGAGGAAACAGCACCGGCAAGAGGTACAGAGGCATGAGGAGTGTCCGAAGAGTGGTCCAAAGACGAGGCGGGGTCAGAACGGGGTGCGGTATCAAGAAGGGGCCCGGGGGTAGCAGGTTCATAGACTAGGGCTGCCATGGTTAGGTTACTTCTTTCTTTTTGTTTTTAAGAAAAAAAAATAAAAAAAATAAAAAAAAGAATAAAAAAGGGGGGACCGGGGAGGGATAGTTCCTAGGAGGAATGAAAGGGCCAGAAATCTCCCTCCGCGCCCAAGAGGACCTCAGCACCGCAAGTAGCGCAGATGCAGCATGGAACCCATGCCATACCCTACCCATCATGCCAGTAAACCGGCAATCCGGGATAGCAACCTCACATCTGCCGAGCTACCTCGGTGGACAAAAGAGAGGGCGGCCGGAAATCCACCACAAAGCATACCTCCTTCGGCCACCACCCCCGGAATCCGAAAGGTGGCTTCCAGAGATACACCCGTCGCCCGAGAGACACCCAAAGCCACCCTCCGGGATACCGGAGAGGGATCAGGACATCCCCAGGCAATCCAGAGTCCACGGCAAACTACGCCACCGCCAAGAACGTCAACGGAATGGGATGGACCCCGGTACCCTTTCCCCTACCTAGGAACTAGCGTGCCTGTGGGGAAAAAAAAAAAAAAAAAAACCAAAGGCCAAAAAGGAAGGGCAAAAGGGAGGGGTGGGGAGGAGGAGGAAAGGAAAATGGGGAGGATGGGATAGGGAACGGGGGATTGGGGGGGTAATTAGGTTCGGTCTGAGGAAGTAGACCGACAGGTCTAATTCCTCAGACCAAGAGCCTCTTCACCACGCCAAGGAGCCCCCCCTTGAAGAGGCAGCACTGTATAGCCCTTGTGGCTTAGCACTTCTTTTTGATTATAATAAATGTATTATTGTATTACACTATTATACATATTAAAGATTTACTGTCATGCCTTGTTGCAATAATTGTATAAATAATGTCAACCCATTCACGACTGCATATTGGAATGGACAGTGATGTCATTTGTTTACTCTTGAGCATAGTCAAGCAAACGAGCATTTGTCCCTCGTTGAGCTCAATTTCAAGGTACTTTTCGTCGTGAAAGCAATCAAAATCATATCTATTTCTGTAATATATCTTCCATTCTATCAAACGAGACCAAAAAAAAAAAAATGAATACAACCATAAAACCATTCGAAAATACTAAGGGGTGGCTAAGTGCTGAGAAGTGAACTCCATTATTTATGCTCCGATTTCTTTCATTTTTGGTGTATATTAAGAAGCATCTTTCCATCATACATTGCCCAAGTTTCAATAAGATAGTCCAACAAACAAATGAGATACAATTCTCTAGATCAAGAGGAGAGCCCCTCACCAGCATCAAGGAACCTCACACTAGGTCTGCTCGCTTATGGAAACAAAAAATCAACCCATCGACTGCTCGTATTTGGAAAAATCTCACACGTGGATGCGCTCGCAAGTAGAGGTTCCACTGTATTTCTTATGGGAAGATTTGTTTGGTATACGTCCAAGGCTCTGGAACAGATTAAGGACATATACCGAGGTACCACTGTACTTAGTTTAATAGAATGCAATGTAGCAGATCAGACCAATGTTGTTGCCAACAGTTGTGAAGTTGGGTAAAAATCATAGCAAAATAGTCTTTGAATGGAACAACCTCTATATGAAACTGGATGTCATGTACTGCTGACCGTGCAGCAGTCTGCCTGTTCATTGCTCTGTACGTCAACATGACCAGGGACCCAGCAAAGACACCATCTTTGTGCTTGCTAGTGGTACAGCATAAGATCCTCTAAGAAACGTCAGCAGAGGTGTAGAAAGTCACTGCTAAAAAATAAAAAAAATTAATGCTACATATTTTATTAATTAACTACACATACTTGTCATAATATACAGTACTGGATGACCCATACAGGCTTAACAAATGCTAAACAGTTTAGCACATACATGTATTCATATAAGTGAACCTTCATAGCTGGTACACCTATTATAAGGAAATTCTGCAGTTAAAATACTATCTATGCATTGCTAGGATACTAAGCTGATACACTGAAATTACATACCTATATACAGAACATGCACACTGAAATCCAGTTTCCCCTCAAGGAAGGTTCCTTGATGTTGGTGACGGGCTCTTGATTTAGGGAATTGGATCTGTGCTCCAGTTCCCCAAATTAAGCCTGAATGCCTTCCACATCCCCCCAGGCGCTGTATAATCCTCCGGGTTTAGCGCTTCCCCCTTGATTTTAATAATAATGAAACTACTTTTTGTAAAGTTTAACACTTATTTTGCTAAAACATGCTATTTTCAAGTTTCAAACTTGCTGATATACAGTAATTATTATTCAGCTAGATACAGTATGCATATATAATTTTTTACTATCCAGAGTAAACAAAAAAAAATGTATAAGCAATTTATAAACTAGAAAAGAAGATCTTCCTCTTCACTGCTATTATCAAAAATTCTTCCATGTTGCTCTGGGTGTGCTATATCCTCCTCCTCTTTCAGTCTATCAGCTTCTTTCAAAGCTAACCTTTCCTTTTCTGCCTTGTCCTTGATTTTTTTCTTCTTCTCTTGAATCTTCTTTAAGCGATAAAACTCTTCACGCTCAAGTTCGTCAAGTTCAGAAATTATGTATGCCAGTGTACACTCGTACCGTGGAATGATGACTGGAAAAAAAAAAAAACTGTAAACAATGTAAATTCAACATTGTACTAGACAATGACAATATGAAGGAAATACCTACTAGATCAATTACTAAAAAATATTCTGACTGATGTATGCTAAATAGGGAACTGTGTTTAGTCTGGGAGAATGGCCTTCATGCAAATGTTAAATCATAATTTAAAAATACAGAAGACACAAAAAAGTGAATTGTGTTGACTTGTAATCCCATGTCCCACACCCACACAAGAGTTGGTACCACTATATTCTTGGGCATCCCCCCCCCCCCCTCCCTTGTTTTTTTTGCCTCTGTGGTTCTTTGTGCACACACATTTCTATGGTTCACCTCATCTTTCATAGACCCATCTACCAACAATACATACTCTTAACTTTGTATAACAGCATATTCAAAATCAGAAGTGATTATTTTAAGATATCCCATAGCATAATTAAACAAAATTATGCTAATTTATAGTACAATATCCCCTATTGTTTCCTTTATTTTTCCAGCATGCAAAGTTTAATTCATGAACTTTAACCCTTAAACTGTCCAAACAGATCTACGTTTGCTTGCGTAGGGCTCCGAACGTAGATCTATGTTTTTTTAAGTGCTTTCTTATGGAGAAAATCAAGGTCGGAGCACTACAACAAACGTAGATCTACATTTGGACAGTAAGGGTTAACTAGTTCTAGTCATACACTTACCATGTTCTATGGCATTTACTCGACGGTTAGTTATCTTAACTGCAATATCAAGGGTTACGAATGAAGCCTGAAGCGAAGCCAGCTCTATTAGTAACTCAATAGCACGTTTGTAATAGATCTTGAGCTTTGCCATCTGCTGACCTCCACGGGACAGTCCAGTCAACTCATATGTGTCAGCACCATCTTCAAAGCTTTCAAACACTGGAAGATTGGTACCTGGAAGATTTAAGTGTAGCAATAGAAAATAATGCAAATAGAAATATAGTACAAGAAAACTGCCAATAAATAAAAGATACAAAATTAATTCTGTTTAAATAACAAGGTGATGCAGTACCATATTGTACCTAGTAAAGCCAGTATATAATATTAGTGGAATCAGTTATGGGAATAAATTATAATAAAAAATGAAGCACTAAACCTACATATGGGAATAAAGCTTATTCAGCCAGTTTACCTGGAGAGAGTTCCGGGGGTCAACGCCCCCGCGGCCCGGTCTGTGACCAGGCCTCCTGGTGGATCAGAGCCTGATCAACCAGGCTGTTGCTGCTGGCTGCACGCAAACCAACGTACGAGCCACAGCCCGGCTGATCAGGAACTGACTTTAGGTACTTGTCCAGTGCCAGCTTGAAGACTGCCAGGGGTCTGTTGGTAATCCCCCTTATGTGTGCTGGGAGGCAGTTGAACAGTCTCGGGCCCCTGACACTTATTGTATGGTCTCTTAACGTGCTAGTGACACCCCTGCTTTTCATTGGGGGGATGGTGCATCATCTGCCAAGACTTTTGCTTTCGTAGCGAGTGATTTTCGTGTGCAAGTTCAGTACTAGTCCCTCTAGGATTTTCCAGGTGTATATAATCATGTATCTCTCCCTCCTGCATTCCAGGGAATACAGGTTTAGGAACCTCAAGCGCTCCCAATAATTGAGGTGTTTTATCTCCGTTATGCGCGCCGTGAAAGTTCTCTGTACATTTTCTAGGTCGGCAATTTCACCTGCCTTGAAAGGTGCTGTTAGTGTGCAGCAATATTCCAGCCTAGATACAACAAGTGACCTGAAGAGTGTCATCATGGGCTTGGCCTCCCTAGTTTTGAAGGTTCTCATTATCCATCCTGTCATTTTTCTAGCAGATGCGATTGATATAATGTTATGGTCCTTGAAGGTGAGATCCTCCGACATGATCACTCCCAGGTCTTTGACGTTGGTGTTTCGCTATTTTGTGGCCAGAATTTGTTTTGTACTCTGATGAAGATTTAATTTCCTCATGTTTACCATATCTGAGTAATTGAAATTTCTCATCGTTGAACTTCATATTGTTTTCTGCAGCCCACTGAAAGATTTGGTTGATGTCCGCCTGGAGCCTTGCAGTGTCTGCAATGGAAGACACTGTCATGCAGATTCGGGTGTCATCTGCAAAGGAAGAGACGGTGCTGTGGCTGATATCCTTGTCTATGTCAGATATGAGGATGAGGAACAAGATGGGAGCGAGTACTGTGCCTTGTGGAACAGAGCTTTTCACCGTAGCTGCCTCGGACTTTACTCTGTTGACGACTACTCTCTGTGTTCTGTTAGTGAGGAAATTATAGATCCATCGACCGACTTTTCCTATTATTCCTTTAGCACGCATTTTGTGCGCTATTATGCCATGGTCACACTTGTCGAAGGCTTTTGCAAAGTCTGTATATATTACATCTGCATTCTTTTTGTCTTCTAGTGCATTTAGGACCTTGTCGTAGTGATCCAATAGTTGAGACAGACAGGAGCGACCTGTTCTAAACCCATGTTGCCCTGGGTTGTGTAACTGATGGGTTTCTAGATGGGTGGTGATCTTGCTTCTTAGGACCCTTTCAAAGATTTTTATGATATGGGATGTTAGTGCTATTGGTCTGTAGTTCTTTGCTGTTGCTTTACTGCCCCCTTTGTGGAGTGGGGCTATGTCTGTTGTTTTTAGTAACTGTGGGACGACCCCCGTGTCCATGCTCCCTCTCCATAGGATGGAAAAGGCTCATGATAGGGGCTTCTTGCAGTTCTTGATGAACACAGAGTTCCATGAGTCTGGCCCTGGGGCAGAGTGCATGGGCATGTCATTTATCGCCTTTTCGAAGTCATTTGGCGTCAGGATAACATCGGATAGGCTTGTGTTAATCAAATTTTGTGGCTCATAAAAAATTCATTTTGATCTTCGACTCGAAGTCTGGTTAGCGGCTTGCTAAAAACCGAGTCATATTGGGACTTGAGTAGCTCACTCATTTCCTTGCTGTCATCTGTGTAGGACCCATCTTGTTTAAGTAGGGGCCCAATACTGGACGTTGTTCTCGATTTTGATTTGGCATAGGAGAAGAAATACTTTGGGTTTCTTTCGATTTCATTTATGGCTTTTAGTTCTTCCTGCGATTCCTGACTCCTAAAGGATTCTTTTAGCTTAAGTTCGATGCTTGCTATTTCTCTGACCAGTGTCTCCCTACGCATTTCAGATATATTGACCTCTTTTAGCCGCTCTGTTATTCTTTTCCGTCGCCTGTAAAGGGAGCGCCTGTCTCTTTCTATTTTACATCTACTCCTCCTTTTTCTTAGAGGAATAAGCCTTGTGCATACATCGAGTGCCACCGAGTTATTCTGTTCTAGGCATAAGTTGGGGTCTGTGTTGCTTAGTATATCTTCCCAGCTTATATCGGTTAGGACTTGGTTTACTTGGTCCCACTTTATGTTTTTGTTATTGAAGTTGAATTTGGTGAATGCTCCCTCGTGACTAATCTCATTATGTCGGTCTGGGGCTCCGCGCATACATGACTGAACCTCAATTATGTTGTAATCCGAGTATATTGTTTTTGATATGGTGACATTTCTTATCAGATCATCATTGTTAGTGAAGATGAGGTCTAGTGTATTCTCCAGTCTAGTAGGCTCTATTATTTGCTGGTTTAAATTGAATTTTGTGCAGAGATTTAAAAGCTCGCGTGAGTGAGAGTTTTCATCAGAGCTGCCTCCTGGTGTTATTACTGCAGCAATATTATTTGCTATATTCCTCCATTTTAGGTGCCTTAAGTTGAAATCCCCCAGGAGCAAGATGTTGGGTGCAGGAGCTGGAAGATTTTCCAGACAGTGGTCAATTTTTAACAGCTGTTCCTGGAATTGCTGGGATGTTGCATCCGGAGGCTTGTAGACTACAACAATGACTAGGTTTTGGTTCTCGACCTTTACTGCTAAAACTTCCACTTCATCATTTGAGGCATTTAGCAGTTCTGTGCAAACAAGTGACTCTGCAATGTACAGGCCAACCCCCCCCTTTTGCCTGTTCACTCTGTCACATCTGTATAGGTTGTAACCTGGGATCCATATTTCGTTGTCCAAGTGATCCTTTATGTGGGTCTCAGTGAAAGCCGCGAACATTGCCTTTGCCTCTGCAAGCAGTCCACGGATGAAAGGTATTTTGTTGTTTGTTGCTGGCTTTAGACCCTGTATATTTGCCAAGAAGAATGTTATCGGACTGGTGGTATTGTTGGTACTGGGGGGGGGGGGGGGGGGGGGTTAATGAAATATAAAAATGTTCCTATAAGACTGATTAGCTGAGGCAGTGAAGGAACTGATGGATGATGGAACTTAATTTAATGGCTTTATAATAAAAACAGTTTTATAGTATACTACTATATTAATGACTTCCTATAAGGAAAAAAAAAACATATAATTATCATACAAAAATTAACCGAGAGGGAAAAACCGCATCAAATGGATTAAGTTTGCACCATAAGGTAATTCCTTACCAGCAACGTTGTCCATTCTACTTCTGATCTTAATACGGGCTTTTGTCACATTTTGAAGCACACTCTGGTTGAAGTCACCACCTGATGCAAATTTTGCTTCTGCGAGTGAAAATGCAGCATCCTTCATGACATCTCCCATCAGGGTCTTTGTCTAGCAATGAAAGAAATGTCATTAGTACCCTAATAAAGTCCAGATGAAATATAGAAATATGTATTCTGTGCAGTACAATGTGTCAAACTTTGCTTTACTTTTAATGTGCAGCATAATACACAAACCCCTCATGGAAGGTTCCTTGATGTTGGTGAGGGGCTCTTCATTTAGGGAATTGGAACTGTGCTCCAGTTCCCCGAATTAAGCCTGAATGCCTTCCACATCCCCCCCCCCCCGGGCGCTGTATAATCCTACGGGTTTAGCGCTTCCCCTTTGATTATAATAATAATAATAATAATACACAAAACATATGATTGCCACATACCCTTAAAAAAAAAAAAAGTACAGTATACAGGAGGGCCCCACTTATACGGGAGGCTAGTTTCCGAGATACTGTTGTAAAGCAAAAAAAATGGCTTTTTTCACTTTGAAATGCACATAAAAGCCTGATAACATGTTTACACTATCATATTAAGTGAGCACTAGAGCTAGACCTAAAAATACATATACACTACACACATTATATAAGCTAAGGATGAAAATACTGACAAAGCCAGCTTGATAAAGCTCCTGGCGAGCAAAACATTGCCACAGTAAAATGTCACATTAGTTGCACTCGTGTCGTTTTACCTAACAATATATTTATCATAGGACGTCTGAATAAATGAAGAATAGGTATTGTAGATGAATGGTTCAGAGAACCGACATGTTGATAAATTAGACACTTGTGCAACTCTTGGGTATCTTTATTGAGGAAACGTTTCGCCACATAGTGGCTTCATCAGTCCATACAAAGGAGAATCTTGAAGAACATGAGGAGAATGAGGTAATCAGTCCCTCAACCTGGAGTCGATGTGGTCAGTCCATCAATCTTGAATAGGTATTCTATTCAAGATTGATGGACTGACCACATCGACTCCAGGTTGAGAGACTGATTACCTCATTCTCCTCCTGTTCTTCAAGATTCTCCTTTGTATGGACTGATGAAGCCACTGTGTGGCAAAACGTTTCCTCAATAAAGATACCCAAGAGTTGCACATGTGTCTAATTTATCAAGAATAGGTATAACTGAAAACCCACTGTATTAGAGAAATGCTGTAAAGTGGGGGCCCTCCTGTAATTTAGTACCATTTCTGTAAAGCAGTTTACATAAGTAATGGAAGAGGCCATAAAATGGGGACTAGAAAGTGCAACTATGTTGTGTAAATAGTACAGCAAAAACTTTAGTGGCATAGCTATATAAACCTTGCCTTCAAGGAATTACCTGTTTTACTCACTTGTTAACTCAATGTAGTCAGGCCTCTCACTATTTGTAAAGAAAATTTTTTTCCAGTATACCTTTGGCTACTTTTTTTGACTTGTATATCTGTTAAGGTACAGTGCCTGCACTCTGAAGGAGACAGTTATGTGTTGGATGTTGCATATTATCTTGAAGCTTACGAGTGACCGGTCTGCCTTTTTCTGTTATTGACATTTACATCAGACTAAAATTTTTAAGTTTTAATTTTGAACCAAAAGAAAATAAAAAAATTTAGTTTAATCCTATCCAACCAACAGAATTTGAGGCCAGCCTTAATTTAGTGATCCTCAAATTGATCTCTGCAATAATAAATTTACATCCAGCTTGTTTGGCAAAATGATTGTTGCCAAAAGTTATGTTCTACCTACAAATCTGGAAAAAGTTATGCTAGCTTAGCAAAGTGTGGCAATACATACAAATACCAAAGGGAATTAATAAAGCACTGGTTGATTTACAAGAGCACATACACTCAAAACATTTTCCACTTTGAATGTTTTTAATAACCTTAAATAAGTAATTTTTTAGCATTCTAGTACTCCTAATGGGGGGAAATTTAAATGAAAAGTAGATGCCCTTACCTGATGTGCATACAGTGGTATTATCTTCATAATTTATTAAAGCATTTGGAAATTTCATGTATTACACAGAAAAACTAATATGCACTATGAAAGATTCAGACATAATTAAGCATGTATTATTAATATTGGTAGAATTACCAACAATATGCCATGATCAGTGATCAAAGAAATTAATTTCTGGAGATGCAACATCGCAATTCACACAACCATTTAATTAACTACAGAAACTCAAGACTTATAGCCACAGAAGACAACACTCAATACAGAAGAATCCTGGAATCATCGCTCATCTCTACAACCAACAATTTCAACCAGAACAATGGCTTCTATAACATAGCTGAACCACTCGCCAAGAAACTTCTTCATCGCTATCCCACATAAGAACATAGAACACTGCAGGTCTACTCACAACTTGTCCAATACCCCTGCCAAGCTACCCAAGACTCTATAACCCCACCCGGTAGATCATCAGATGCAGCATTCTCCACCTGACCTCAACATTCTGAACATGCCTATAAATACTCTCGTACCTTCCAACCCCAGGTAGATCCGTGTGTGACTTGAAAAAGCCCACTGTGTGGGTGAAACGTTGTCAATAAAGGATCACATTATACTGCATTTGTGTTTATTTTTTTTTTTTTTTTTTTTTATTATCACACTGGCCGATTCCCACCAAGGCAGGGTGGCCCGAAAAAGAAAAACTTTCACCATCATTCACTCCATCACTGTCTTGCCAGAAGGGTGCTTTACACTACAGTTTTTAAACTGCAACATTAACACCCCTCCTTCAGAGTGCAGGCACTGTACTTCCCATCTCCAGGACTCAAGTCCGGCCTGCCGGTTTCCCTGAATCCCTTCATAAATGTTACTTTGCTCACACTCCAACAGCACGTCAAGTATTAAAAACCATTTGTCTCCATTCACTCCTATCAAACACGCTCACGCATGCCTGCTGGAAGTCCAAGCCCCTCGCACACAAAACCTCCTTTACCCCCTCCCTCCAACCCTTCCTAGGCCGACCCCTACCCCGCCTTCCTTCCACTACAGACTGATACACTCTTGAAGTCATTCTGTTTCGCTCCATTCTCTCTACATGTCCGAACCACCTCAACAACCCTTCCTCAGCCCTCTGGACAACAGTTTTGGTAATCCCGCACCTCCTCCTAACTTCCAAACTACGAATTCTCTGCATTATATTCACACCACACATTGCCCTCAGACATGACATCTCCACTGCCTCCAGCCTTCTCCTCGCTGCAACATTCATCACCCACGCTTCACACCCATATAAGAGCGTTGGTAAAACTATACTCTCATACATTCCCCTCTTTGCCTCCAAGGACAAAGTTCTTTGTCTCCACAGACTCCTAAGTGCACCACTCACTCTTTTTCCCTCATCAATTCTATGATTCACCTCATCTTTCATAGACCCATCCGCTGACACGTCCACTCCCAAATATCTGAATACGTTCACCTCCTCCATACTCTCTCCCTCCAATCTGATATTCAATCTTTCATCACCTAATCTTTTTGTTATCCTCATAACCTTACTCTTTCCTGTATTCACCTTTAATTTTCTTCTTTTGCACACCCTACCAAATTCATCCACCAATCTCTGCAACTTCTCTTCAGAATCTCCCAAGAGCACAGTGTCATCAGCAAAGAGCAGCTGTGACAACTCCCACTTTGTGTGTGATTCTTTATCTTTTAACTCCACGCCTCTTGCCAAGACCCTCGCATTTACTTCTCTTACAACCCCATCTATAAATATATTAAACAACCACGGTGACATCACACATCCTTGTCTAAGGCCTACTTTTACTGGGAAAAAATTTCCCTCTTTCCTACATACTCTAACTTGAGCCTCACTATCCTCGTAAAAACTCTTCACTGCTTTCAGTAACCTACCTCCTACACCATACACTTGCAACATCTGCCACATTGCCCCCCTATCCACCCTGTCATACGCCTTTTCCAAATCCATAAATGCCACAAAGACCTCTTTAGCCTTATCTAAATACTGTTCACTTATATGTTTCACTGTAAACACCTGGTCCACACACCCCCTACCTTTCCTAAAGCCTCCTTGTTCATCTGCTATCCTATTCTCCGTCTTACTCTTAATTCTTTCAATTATAACTCTACCATACACCTTACCAGGTACACTCAACAGACTTATCCCCCTATAATTTATATTTCCATAATTAAGCATCTCTGGACAAGTGCACGAAATTCTGCAAGTAGCTTCTATACCGGGTATAAACAGATTGGATGTTCTACAAAAAACATTAAGATTGGGGAGTCTGATACTGTCATTAATATACCACTGATAATCCAAGATGTACTGCACAATGGTCTTAAAAAAAGAAATTGCATAGACATGCTTAAAAACAAATACTGAAGTTTTTCTGTAATTTAAATAAGTGGTAATATGCAATTAAAAAAGGTTTTTATCTCAAATATACACAACTACGTATAGTCAAGACAACATACGTCAACAATTTTTGAAAGAATCTGTCTGAAGCGAAGCTGGAGGGCTTCGGCTTTCTTTTTCAAAAGGGAGTGACCCTTCACAGCTCCTGCCAGACGTGCCTTCATTGTTGACTGAGCCCTGTAAATATTAATATTAGCAATGTATACTGTAATTTATTCAATTATTATACTTGTAAAGTAATTAAAAAAAAAAGTAATGCATTTCAGCTATTTGGAAGAAAAGTAGATGAAAATCAATGCACACAAGTAGAGCAATGTTTTCGTTTCAGTGACTGTGGTTTGATTCACGGCAAGGGTGGAAACACTGGGTGTGTGTCCTTACACCTACTGTCCCCGTTCACCTAGCAAGTAGGTACCTAGGTGTTAGTCGATTAGTGTGGGTTGCAATCTGGGGGACAAGACTGAGGACCCTAATGGAAATAAGAAAAAAGTATCTCGATGACGCACTGCATCTCTTGGATTATCCTGGGCGGGTAACCTTCCGGGATTAAAAATCTGAATTAAAATTCTTATATTATCTAACTTGGCCATGCAGATTGTGAAGGGGGCTTGGGAGTTATGGAAAATGGAACCTTAGGCCAGGATAGCAATGCCTAAGCATGTATGATGGAGCGAACAGACTGCTTGGATTTATGTCAAGAAATGTGAACAACAGGAGTCCAGAGGAGCTACAGCTCTGCATATCGAAATAAATGGTATAAAATACCGACACAATGTGTACGTGTACTTAGCTCTGTGAAGACCTGTTTGTGTGCTCTCTGTGAATCTGTACCAGGATGCCCTCTCTTGAGCAACTTTACCAGCAGCTGAGAGAGGAGCTCAGAGTTGCTAAGATGGAGATACGGCGATTAACGGAGGAGAACAAGAGGATTCGTAGTAATCCTTCTGTTGTGAGTCCCCAGGTTAAGAGGGGAGCTTGGTCAGTGGCCGGGCAACATGGAACCAAGCTGAAGATCAAGAAAACGGTTGGAGAGGCGGAAACAACGAGAAACCAGAAGACTACCGTGGAAACTTCCAACTCATTCTCGGTGCTACCTGACGAATGTGAGTATTCTGCTGGGAATGCCACAACGAGCACCAAAGAAGCATTGGCAGACGTGAGTAAGACATCCCTAGAAACCCCAACGAAGACCATCGAGAACGTCTTGACGAATTCTACAAGTGGTGTAATGCTACCTGGCGAATGTGAGTCGACTACTCGGAGCATCACGACGGACGACGCCAAGGAAGGTAAAAACATTGTTGTTGTTGGGGATAGCCAGATTAGGTACATGGATAGGGCATTCTGCTTGAAGGATAGGAGTAGGAGGCAGAGAGTGTGTTTTCCTGGGGCTGGGATGAAGGATATTGTTAGCCGTCTGGATGACATCATGAGAGGTAATGGGAGCAATCCTATTATCTGTCTCAGTGCTGGAGGCAACGATGTTGGCAGACGTAGGAGTGAGGACCTGATTAGCAGGTATAGGTCAGCAATAGAGATAATTAGGAGGAAGGGTGGGAAACCTGTCATATGTGGCATTTTGCCAAGGAGAGGAGTTGCAAATGAATGTTTGTCCTGAGCAATTGGTGTCAATTGCTGGCTGGACAAGTACTGTAAGGAAAATGCGGTAACATTCATTGACAACTGGGACCTCTTCTATGGCAGAAATGACATGTATGCCAGGGATGGGGTTCACTTATCTAGGTGTGGGGTGGGAGCACTGGCCAACGCAGTGGAGGGAGCTGTTAGGTCTTTAAACTAGGAATAGTTAGTGGTATGGGTTTTGGCGGGAAAACTGTGAAGTCGCAGGGTAGTAACATGAGTACTAGGAGAACTAGTAATAGGCAAAATGAGGTGGATATTGGAAAGCCAGTGGCACTAATTGACAAGGACAGTAATAAGTTTAGTGGAATAACAGAAAGGAGCAGGAAGGGTAGAGTGGAGGGTCATTAAAAATTTATTACACAAATAGTCGCAGTGCTAGGAATAAGATGGACGAGTTGAGACTAGTTGCTAGTGCAGGTAACATAGATGTATTTGCCATTACTGAGACGTGGTTTAATTCAAAAAGTCGGGACATGCCTGCAGAATGTCACATTCAGGGTTTTAAATTGTTCCAAGTAGATAGAAGTATCGGGAAGGGGGGTGGGGTGGCATTGTATGTCCGAGATCGCTTGAACTGTTGCATAAAAACGGGTATTAAGTCTGAAGTAACACATACAGAGTCTGTTTGGATAGAATTTTCAGAGGGGCATGAAAAATTAATTTTAGGTGTGATATACCGTCCCCCAAATTTAGATAGGGACCAAGGGAGACTACTATGGGAGGAAATTGTTAGGGCCACAAGGCACGATAATGTAGTAATTCTAGGAGACTTTAACTTTAGTCATATTGATTGGAATTTCTTGACTGGGAATTTAGAATCATACGATTTCTTAGAAGTAGTTCAGGATTGTTTTTTGAAGCAGTTTGTGACAGAACCTACAAGGGGAAATAACCTGCTTGACTTAGTTCTGGCAAACAATGAATCCCTTGTTAATAATTTAGAAGTTTCAGAGGAACTGGGTGCTAGCGACCACAAATCAATTACATTTAGAATTGAATGGAAGTATGATAGTAGGGATAACTCAGTAACAGTCCCAGATTTTCGCTTAGCAGATTACGATGGGCTTAGAGAACACTTATCATCTGTTGACTGGGGTAACGAAGAGAGCTATCAATATGACAGTTTTCTGAACACAATACATGCTGCTCAAAGAACGTTTATCCCTTATAAGGAAATTAGATCAAATAGAAATGACCCAAAATGGATGAATAATAGGCTGAAATATCTACTAGGGCATAAGAAAGGAATTTATAGGCGTATCAAAAGAGGCGAGGGTCATCTTATGAATCAGTATATTGACATTAAGAGGGACATTAAAAAGGGGATAAGAAAAGCTAAAAGGGACTATGAAATTAAAGTTGCTAGGGATTCTAAAACTAACCCAAAAAGTTTTTTCCAGGTATATAGAACAAAAGTCAGAGATAAGATAGGTCCCCTTAAAAATAACTATGGGCATCTTACTGACAAAGAGAATGAAATGTGCTCGATTTTAAATAATTATTTTCTCTCGGTTTTTACACAGGAAGACACTAATAATATTCCGGTAATTAATTTTTATAGTGGATCAGAAGAAGATAAATTATGTAACATCACAGTCACTAGTGAAATGGTTGTGAAGCAGATAGACCGACTGAAGCAAAATAAGTCACCGGGTCCTGATGAGGTTTTTTCAAGGGTTCTTAATATAAGGAATGCAAAATGGAAGTCTGTGAACCATTAACTAATATTTTTAATTTATCTCTTCAAACAGGTGTAGTGTCTGATATGTGGAAGATGGCTAATGTAATTCCTATTTTTAAAACAGGGGACAAGTCGTTACCGTCAAATTACCGCCCAATAAGCCCGACCTCAATTGTAGGCAAGTTGCTAGAGTCAATTATAGCTGAGGTTATAAGAAGCCATCTCGATAAGCATAGCTTGATTAATGATACTCAGCATGGATTCACAAGAGGCCGGTCTTGTATAACTAATTTATTAACTTTCTTCAGTAAAGCTTTTGAGGCTGTTGACCACGATAAAGAATTTGATATTGTTTACTTAGATTTTAGTAAGGCATTTGATAGAGTTCCGCACCAAAGACTGTTGAAGAAAGTAGCAGCTCATGGCATTGGGGGAAGGGTGCTCTCGTGGATCGAGTCATGGCTCACAGACAGGAAGCAGAGAGTGTCCATAAATGGGGTTAAATCCGAGTGGGGATCAGTAACAAGTGGCGTTCCACAGGGATCAGTCTTGGGCCCGTTGTTGTTTATAATATATATCAATGATCTTGATGAAGGAATTGCTAGTGATATGAGCAAATTCACCGATGACACGAAGATAGGTAGGATAATTGATTCAAACGTAGATGTTAGGGAACTTCAGGAGGATTTAGACAAACTCTACTCTTGGTCAGAAAAGTGGCAGATGCAGTTCAATGTAGATAAATGCAAGGTTCTGAAGCTCGGGAGTGTCCATAACCCTAGCACTTATAAGTTAAATAATGTAGAACTTAGCCATACAGATTGCGAAAAGGACTTGGGGGTTATGGTAAGCAGCAACCTTAAACCAAGACAGCAATGCCTAAGCGTACGTAATAAGGCAAATAGATTACTGGGATTTATATCAAGAAGTGTAAGCAACAGAACTCCAGAGGTCATACTGCAGCTTTATACATCATTAGTAAGGCCTCACCTAGATTATGCAGCTCAATTCTGGTCTCCATACTACAGAATGGACATAAATTCGTTAGAAAACATTTAGCGTAGGATGACTAAATTAATACATAGCATTAGAAATCTTCCTTATGAAGAAAGATTGAAGACTCTTAAGTTACAATCACTTGTTAGACGAAGAATGAGGGGAGACCTGATCGAAGTGTATAAGTGGAAGATAGGTATTAATAAAGGGGATATTAACAAGGTCTTGAGGATATCTCTCCAAGAGAGAACCCGCAGTAATGGATTTAAATTAGATAAGTTTAGATTTAGAAAGGACATAGGAAAGTATTGGTTTGGAAATAGGGTAGTTGATGAGTGGAACAGTCTACCTAGTTGGGTTATTGAGGCTAGGACTTTGGGTAGTTTCAAATTTAGGTTGGATAAGTACATGAGTGGGAGGGGTTGGATTTGAGAGGGACTTGCACATCGGAGCTTGTTTCTTGGGTGGCATTGAAAATTGGGTTGGTCAAATGTTTGTTAGTGGGATGAATTGTAAAGGACCTGCCTAGTATGGGCCAACAGGCCTGCTGCAGTGTTCCTCCTTTCTTATGTTCTTATATGAAGTATAATGTGATCCTTTATTGACAATGTTTCGCCCACACAGTGGGCTTTTTCAAGTCGCAAACAAATCTGTTTGTGACTTGAAAAAGCCCACTGTGGGGGCGAAGCGTTGTCAATAAAGGATCAGATTATACTGCATATGTGTTTATATTTCCAGCTCTGCATATCATTAGTGAAGTCTCAATTACTGGGAGCGCTTAAAGTTCCTGAACCTGTATTACCTGGAACGCAGGCGGGAGAGATACACGATTATATACACCTGGAAAATCCTAGAGGGACTAGTATCAAACTTGCACATGAAAATCACTCACTACATACCCAATCACACATACCCAAGAGTTGCACATGTGTCTAATTTATCATTATTATTATTACTGAATGGGTCAGCTTCATCTGCTTGCTGGAGTGTTCCTTCATTCTTGTATTATGACAAATCATGTGACTAATGGCACTATTGAAAATGATAACGGCACTGTTACTAGTAGTGTATATATTAATATAGTAACGGGAAAGTTGTAAATCTGAATTAAGCACTATAATTTAAATGAACTTGAAAATAATATTAAAAATTGTAAAGCGCGTATAAAACACTTGAAATAAATCCATTAGCTATCACGAAGATGCTCCATTGTAACATATTTAAACTTACCCTCTAGAGGGGAAAATGTTGATCTTATCCTTCCCAGACATCTTTACACCTTTTCTCTAATTCTTCATAGGACAACAGTCAGCAGGAGGTTTCTTGGGTGGGGGGGAGGGAGGTGATCCGTCTTCCAGCTGCAGTAACAACACTCCACCTCCGCCGCTATCTTGTTTACAACTGAGCTATAACGTCGACTACCACTCCCGTGATCAATACTTCCATATTATCTACATCCCCCATCATTAATGAACAACAATATAAAAACAATATATACATATATCTTAACGAATTAAACTTATCAGAATGTACCTCTATAATTTATTCAATATATATAGTTCATAATATTACATAGTACTTAAGGAAAATATGAAATATTTCCTAAGTTGTATCATAATGTTCATCTATTATTGTGCTTTTTCTTATTAGTAGTTATCGTTCACTATTATTACAAAAATATGATACATGCAACTTTAAAAATAATTTTATACTATGTACACATGAAAACGATTTTCTCTGACATTAAATAGGTCTCTAATCTTTGATTTTCTAAGGAAATATGGAAAAATTATCCCGCACACAAAATATAAAACACTATTCATGGTTTAGAAAGACACGAAAGCAAACACTATAACATATTTATTAGAAAACGTTTCGGTCCTGGGACCTTGATCACTTCTAACGTTAGAAGTGATCAAGGTCCCAGGACCGAAAAGTTTTCTAATAAATATGTTATAGTGTTTGCTTACGTGTCTTTCTAAACCAACTTGTCGGTATTTATTACCAAGGTTTATACCAACACTATTCATACCCAATACTTCGAAAAACAAACACAAATGCAGTATAATACAATCCATTATTGACTACGTTTCGCCCACAGAGTGGGTGATCTGTTCGTGACTTTCGAAAAGTGTCAATAAAGAATAGCATTATACTGCATTTGTGTTTATTTTTCCAAATAAGTCCAAATAAGCCGCGGGGGCGTTGACCCCCGGAACTCTCTCCAGGTAAACTCCAGGCAAATGATAATGGAAAGACAATTGTGTAGAGTTCAGGATATTAAAGAAAAAAACTTTGCCACTGAAGCCACTCATAACTAAAGGTTTCCCTTAATAAATGTCCTGAACTGGACAGAAATGTCTTTTCCACATCTTGTTGGTGGTTTAGAAAGACACGTAAGTAAACACTATGTCATAGTGTTTGCTTACGTGTCTTTCTAAACCAACTTGTCGGTATTTATTACCAAGGTTTATACACATCTTGTTAGGTAAGACACATATGCAACAGTTAAGTATCTTTATTTCGAAACGTTTCGCCTACACAGTAGGCTTCTTCAGTCGAGTACAGAAAAGTTGATAGAAGCAGAAGAGACTTGAAGACGATGTAATCAGTCCATCACCCTTAAAGTTTTGAGGTGGTCAGTCCCTCAGTCTCTCTTCATCTACAAACTCTCTTCTCCAGACTGAGGGACTGACCACCTCAAAACTTTAAGGGTGATGGACTGATTACATCGTCTTCAAGTCTCTTCTGCTTCTATCAACTTTTCTGTACTCGACTGAAGAAGCCTACTGTGTAGGCGAAACTTTTCGAAATAAAGATACCTAACTGTTGCATATGTGTCTTACCTAACTTATTTCTTGGGTAGCATTGAAAATTGGGTTGGGTAAATGTTTTGTTAGTGGGATGAATTGTAAAGGACCTGCCGAGTATGGGCCAACAGGCCTGCTGCAGTGTTCCTCCTTTCTTATGTTCTGTACTTGACTGAAGAAGCCTACTGTGTAAGCAAAACGTTTCGGAATAAAGATGCCTAACTGTTGCTCATGTCTGTATTTATACCATTTTCATATTCACTGCAGCAAGCCTATTGGCCCACACTGTGTAGGTCCTTCTTTAACCCAACCCATTTAGCAAAATTATTTGTCTAACCCATTTTCAGTGCTACCCAAGGTTATAAGAACATAAAAATGGAGAAACACTGCAGCAGGCCTACTGGGCCAAAAGTTAATGATTGCAACAAATTGACCAATGATAAAAAGGCATTAGTATTATTTATAGCAATCAATGATGAGATTAAGACACATTCCTACACATAGCAATCAATAAAAAGGCACAACACCATGATTGGAACAATACACAAATATTCTGCACATGAGAAACTTATGACGACGTTTCGGCCCGTCTTATTAGTGGTCCAAGTCAGATTGAAATGTCATGTTTCTTTCACCTATGTGAGTTATTTGTGTATGTATAGTAATATTTGAGAGAGAAGAGAGAGGAGAGGAGATAGAGGGCGTTCAGAGGTTGAAAATAAAGTCGACGAACTCTGTGATAAGTAGGGCAATCTTATCTAAATATGTTGGAGAGTGAGCATGAACTGATAGCTCTGGCTCAGCCTCTCTCCAGTACTCACTCCCCACAGAAATTAAATACAAAAATAAAAATCTGTACTCACCTAGTTGTAGTTGGAGGGGGTCGAGTCTCAAATCCTGGCCCCGCCTCTTAACTTCCCACTCTCCAGATTCACTCTTAAGTCTCGTGGGCCCTATCGTACCTGCTCTTTAAACTATGTATGGAGCCTGCCTCCACCACTTCCTAAGATCATTCTACTTTCCTACCATTCTGAAACTAAAGAAATACTTCTCAACATCCCCGTAGCTCATCTGCTCTAATTTCCAGTGGTGACACTGAATTCTCGTTTCTCACCTCTCAAACATCCTACTCCCGTCTACCTTATCAAATTCCTGAGTATTTTATGCTATCATGTCCCTCCCTTGATTCTTTTGTTCTCCAATGTCATTAGATTCACTTCTATGAACTCCTGATGAAAGTTAAGACACATGTGCAACATCTGGGTATGGTTTAGAAAGACACGTAAGCAAACACTATAACATATTTATTAGAAAACGTTTCGGTCCTGGGACCTTGATCACTTCGTTAGAAGTGATCAAGGTCCCAGGACCGAAACGTTTTCTAATAAATATGTTATAGTGTTTGCTTACGTGTCTTTCTAAACCAACTTGTCGGTATTTATTACCAAGGTTTATACCAACATCTGGGTATCTTTATCGTAGACGTTTTGCCATCCGGTGGCTTTATCAATACAGATTCTAGGACGTAACTTGAAAGACAGTAAAACCATTTACAAAAGATGAGGTAATCAGTCTCTCAGCCTTGGAGTTGGTGTGAAGAGCATTGTGGCCTGGTGGCCTGTTGGCTAAAGCTCCCGCTTCACACACGGAGGGCCCAGGTTCGATTCCCGGCAGGTGGAAACATTTCGACGTGTTGTCCTGTTCACCTAGCAGCAAATAGGTACCTGGGTGTTAGTCGAATGGTGTGGGTCGAATCCTGGGGGACAAGATTGAGGACTCCAATGGAAATAAGGTAGACAGTCCTTGATGACGCACTGACTTTCTTGGGTTATCCTGGGTGGCTGACCCTCCGGGGTTAAAAATCCGAATGAAATCTTATTCTCTACAAGGCTGAGGGACTGATTACCTCATCTTTTGTATATAGTTCTACTGTCTTCAAGTTATGTCCTAGAATCTGTATTGATAAAGCCACTGGATGGCAAAACGTCTACAATAAAGATACCCAGATGTTGCACATGTGTCTTAACTTTCATCTTGTTGGTATTGTATACCTTTCTTGCACTCCATTAACTCCTCATACCTCATGCCCTTTAGTTGTATACGTTTGAACTTTCTATAGTTTCTGTACATGCTTTTCAGATGTAAGTTTCCTACTGGTGCTGAATATTCCAAGATGGGCTTGATGAATGTTGTATAAAGGGCTTAGAATGATTTCTATTGAGATTCTTGGGCTACCATTGGATTTACTAAAAGAACATTGGCTGCAGAGGCTATTCAGCTGGTGTGAACCTCAGGCATTGCATTGGGTACTATGCTCACCCCTAGATCTTTCTCATTGAGTGAAGTCTGCAGCCTCTGTCCCCTTAATCTATACCCCATTTTCAGTCTTCTTGCTCCTTCCTCAAACTTCATGACCTTGCATTTGCTGGGTTAATTCAAGCAACCACTTATCTGACCACTCTTGCTATTTGTCCAGATCCCTTTGAAGCCTTTTCTTATCGTTATATGCTTTTATTCTCATCAGTAAATAACAAAAAAAGGCACAATACCGTGACTGGAACGATACACAAATAACCCGCACATAGAAGAGAAGAGCTTATGACGACGTTCCCGTCTGACTTGGACCATTTACAAAGTCACACTAATGAAAAGGAGAGCAGGATGGGTATATACAGGCAGGAGGTGGTAGTAGTATTAGTAGTGGTAGTAGTGGAGGTGGGAGGAAGTAGTATTGGGAAGGTAATAAGAGTAGGAGAGGCCAGCCAAATAATAAGAGAGGAGCACTGCAAGGGAGCTAGGTGCCCACAGAGGGTAAGAGCAAGAACACCGAGGGGGGGAAAAACAAATAAATAAATAAAGAAGGAACAGATACACAGGGCAGAAGAAAGACAACCCAAAGGAGAAAAAGGAAAGAAGAAAGGGGAAGAGGGAGAAGAAGAAAAAAAGGAGGAATCAGGTTAGGTCACGGCTGTTCTGAAGTTTGGAGCATTTTACACTGTAGTGGGAGAGGAAGGCATCTACAGAGATGAAGCCAGGACTAAGATTCACACGTCGTCGTAAGCTCCTCTCTTCTATCTGCGGGTTATTTGTGTATTCTCATCAGTTTTACATCATCAGCAAACAAACTAAGAACAGTACTGGTTTTTGTACCCCTCTAGTAGCTCTTTCTCATTATGATGTTTTTTTCCTGACAAGTCAGTTTTTGCTTCCTATCCTTAAGATACTCTTTGATCCGCTGGAGTATGTTTCCTGTTATCCCTGCCTGAATCTCAACATTTCTTGGCCCAACCTTTTGAGGGGATATAACATTAAACATATTCTTTGGGTCACCCTGCCACAGCAGGGTGGCCCAAAGAAAATGCATTCACCAACATTCACTGAATTGTCTTCCATCTACAAGTGTGCTGATATCACACTCGCATTACCCCTCTGACTACATTAGCACCACCCCTCCACTGTGTATTCATAGGAAAGTGCTGAACCTGTAAGTCACAGTGCTTGGCGAATGGAAGGCAATAAGACTTGATCCAAGGGAAGGGTAGTCCTAATTCTTTGGATCAACTACCCTTCATAGCCTCAACCCTTCAAAGGGTACAATGGATTATACCAAAGTGAATGCATAGGGGGTAACACAGCACTATCTAGGCTGGAATATTGCTGCACACTAACAGCACCTTTCAAGGCAGGTGAAATTGCTGACCTAGAAAATGTACAGAGAACCTTCACGGCGCGCAAAACGGAGATAAAACACCTCAATTATTGGGAGCGCTTGAGGTTCCTAAACCTGTATTCCCTGGAACGCAGGCGGGAGAGATACATGATTATATACACCTGGAAAATCCTAGAGGGACTAGTGCCGAACTTGCACACGAAAATCACTCACTACGAAAGCAAAAGACTTGGCAGACGATGCAACATCCCCCCAATGAAAAGCAGGGGTGTCACTAGCACGTTAAGAGACCATACAATAAGTGTCAGGGGCCCGAGACTGTTCAACTGCCTCCCAGCATACATAAGGGGGATTACCAACAGACCCCTGGCAGTCTTCAAGCTGGCACTGGACAAGCACCTAAAGGCGGTTCCTGACCAGCCGGGCTGTGGCTCGTACGTTGGTTTGCGTGCAGCCAGCAGTAACAGCCTGGTTGATCAGGCTCTGATCCACCAGGAGGCCTGGTCACAGACCGGGCCACGGGGGCGTTGAACCCCGGAACTCTCTCCAGGTAAACTCCAGGTCTCCAGGTTTAGGAATGGGGGGGGGGGTGAATTGGCTTTGATCTAAGAGATAACAATCCCATGTCTTTGGATCAAGATACCTTTACCTTTTTTTTTTTTTAAGCAAAAACAGCATTTCTTAAATAAACCATTTTATACAAAAGGCCATCTGAAAAACAGCTGTCATTTGACAAATAGCTGTCATCTGAAAATAGACAGCCTGTTAGAAATAGTCCTCTGACAGAAATAGCATTCATCCTACAGAAAAAGCCATAGCTGATCTTTTCCCCTCCCCCCTCAAAATTACAGGTAGTAGCAACAATCCAGAGAGGTAAAGTACTACCATTCTGTTATACCAATACAAGATGGGAGTCTTAAAACATTTGCAATGGCAAGATTACTGATCTTTCCATCTCATGAACTTACAAGATTTAGGTAAATCATTTCAGCTTCTAATTACAATTAGTATTCACTTATTTTTACTATCCGGTATTTTACTTATTCTTATAATGTTTCCTTTTCAATTTAGGACGTCTGATCTGAGACCAAGCTGTAGGAGCAATGATCTCTGAAATCATTACCATATACACATTACAAAATTAGAGGTTGTTATACAAAACAAGTCACCTTATAAAGTAGTCAACTTACACTGAAACAGTTTTCCCGGACAAAGCATATTGAAAAAGCACATTAAAAAAGTCCTTAAAACCTAAGTCATTCATTTCCCATTCCAGGTCAGGCCACTAGTCATAGTACAGAAAGTATCAAGATATCAAAAAATTCTTTAAGAAAGGGGTACAGTACTTAAGTTAAACCCAAAGAAAGGAAGAAACTTGACCAATTCCAATTTCTCAGAAAGAGAGCCTTCACCTAAGGCAAAGCACTTCCCTTGAAAAATCATCAAGTGAGTCAGCTGTGGTGGTCCTAGGCATAGTCCTCAAACAGCTGTAGCACAGAGATCTATGTAAGAGAGACACTTATGCAATGTAAGGCAACTTTATTATGGAAACATTGTGCCCACCAGGAGCTTTATTAATTCAAGGATTTAATATAATCCCTAGAGGGCAAAACATTTCCATAATAAAATTACCTAACATCACATAAGTGTTTTTCACGAACATTTTTTCTTTTAACATGTCAGCCGTTTCCCACAAAAGCAGGGTGACCCAAAAAGAAAAAAAAACTTTCATCATTCAACACTTTCACCATCACTCATACATAATCACTGTCTTTGCAGAGGTGCTCAGATATGACAGTTTAGATGTCCCTCCAAACTGTCAATATCTCAAAGCCCTCCTTGAAAGTGCAGGCACTGTACATACTTCCCTCTTCCAAGATTCAAGTCCGGCTAACTGGTTTCCCTGAATCCCTTCACAAAATATTACTCTGCTCACATTCCAACAGCTCATCTTAAAAATGTCACTATTATAACCTTGTTTTTAACAGTATAGTGACTGCATGAGGGAAGATGATAATGTAAGCTTTCTTATAGAGCCCGGTGGCCTGGTGGCTAAAGCTCCCGCTTCACACACGGAGGGCCCGGGTTCGATTCCCGGCGGGTGGAAACATTTCGACACGTTTCCTTACACCTGTTGTCCTGTTCACCTAGCAGCAAATAGGTACCTGGGTGTTAGTCGACTGGTGTGGGTCGCATCCTGGGGGACAAGATTAAGGACCCCAATGGAAATAAGTTACAGTCCTCGATGACGCACTGACTTTCTTGGGTTATCCTGGGTGGCTAACCCTCCGGGGTTAAAAATCCGAACGAAATCTTAATCTCTCTATATATCATGAATTTTTTGTAAATGTAAATGAAAAGCTTCATCCAAAATTTAATAGCACGTGAAAATGAATTCATAATACTGTATGTACTATTCAATTTTGGATATTTTTTTTTCAATTGCTTTCACAAAATGCTACACTACAGCCTCTTCTCACTTAGTGACGTACTCGTTTACTGATGACTTGGACTTACTACGGGCTCTCTGGATCAGTATGTATACCTAAATACAGTGGACCCCCGCCTAACGTTGGCATCACATAACGTAAAATCCGCCTAGCGATACATTTTATCGCTAAAATTTTGCCTCGTCTAGCGCTAAAAAACTCGCTCAATGCGATTCGTCCGAGACGCGTCTATGTGCGGCCTGAGCCAGCCTCACTTGTTCCGCCGGTGGCATTGTTTACAAGCCAGCCTCCGCGGTAACATCCAAGCATACAATCGGAACATTTCGTATTATTACAGTGTTTTTAGTGATTTCACCTGCAAAATAAGTGACCATGGGCCCCAAGAAAGCTTCTAGTGCCAACCCTACAGGAATAAGGGTGAGAATTACTATGGAGATGAAGAAAGAGATCATTGCTAAGTATGAAAGTGGAGTGTGTGTCTCCGAGCTGGCCAGGTTGTATAGTAAACCCCAATCAACCATCGCTACTGTTGTGTCCAAGAAAACGGCAATCAAGGAAGCTGTTCTTGCCAAAGGTGCAACTTTGTTTTTGAAACAGAGATCGCAAGTGATAGAAGATGTTGAGAGACTGTTATTGGTGTGGATACATGAAAAACAGATAGCAGGAGATAGCGTCTCTCAAGCGATCATAAGTGAAAAGGCTAGGAAGTTGCATGAGGATTTAATTAGAAAAATGCCTGCAACTAGTGATGATGTGAGTGAATTTAAGGCCAGCAAAGGTTGGTTTGAGAGATTTAAGAAGCATAGTGGCATACATTGTGTGATAAGGCATGGTGAGGCTGCCAGTTCGGACCACAAAGCAGCTGAAAAATATGTGCAGGAATTCAAGGAGTACATAGGCAGTGAAGGACTGAAACCTGAACAAGTGTTTAATTGTGACGAAACAGGCCTGTTTTGGAAGAAAATGCCAAGCAGGACCTACATTACTCAGGAGGAAAAGGCACTCCCAGGATATAAGCCTATGAAAGACAGGCTTACTCTGTTAATGTGTGCCAATGCTAATGGTGATTGCAAAGTGAAGCCTTTATTAGTGTATCACTCTGAAACTCCCAGACCGTTCAGGCAAAAGAATATCCTCAAGGCTAATTTGTGTGTGCTGTGGATGGCAAACAGTAAGGCATGGGTCACTAGGGACTTTTTCTATGACTGGTTACACCAAGCATTTGCCCCCACTGAAAAATTACCTAATTGAAAATAAATTAGACCTTAAGTGCCTCCTGGTGTTAGACAATGCCCCTGGTCATCCTACAGACTTGGCAGAGCGACTTTGTGGGGACATGAGCTTCATTAAAGTCAAGTTTTTGCCTCCTAATACCACTCCTCTCCTGCAGCCCATGGACCAGAAGGTCATTTCAAACTTCAAAAAACTGTACACAAAAGCTCTGTTTGAAAGGTGCTTTGTAGTAATCTCAGAACCTCAATTGACTCTAAGAGAGTTTTGAAGAGATCACTTTAATATCCTCAATTGTGTAAACCTTATAGGTAAGGCTTGGGAGGGAGTGACTAAGAGGACCTTGAACTCCGCTTGGAAGAAACTGTGGCCAGAATGTGTAGACAAAAGGGATATTGAAGGATTTGAGGCTAACCCTGAGAGGCGTATGCCAGTTGAGGAATCGATTGTGGCACTGGGGAAGTCCTTGGGGTTGGAGGTTAGTGGGGAGGATGTGGAAGAGTTGGTGGAGGAGGACAATGAAGAACTAACCACTGATGAGCTGCTAGATCAACTTCAACAGCAAGAGGCCACACCTGAGGAAACTGCTTCGGAGGAGGGGAGAGAGAAATTGAAGAAGTTGCCTACTTCAAAGATTAAGGAAATCTGTGCAAAGTGGCTTGAAGTGTAAACCTTTATGGATGAAAATCACCCTCAGACAGCTGTTGCAAGCCGTGTTGGCAACCTGTACACTGACAGTGTTGTGAACCACTTTAGGAAAGTCATAAAGGAACAAGAGGTACAGACCTCTATGGACAGATATGTTGTGCGATAGAAGTCCAGTGACTCTGAAGCTGGTTCTAGTGGCATTAAAAGAAGAAGGGAAGTAACCTCGGAAAAGGACTTGACGCCTCAAGTCTTAATGGAAGGGGATTCCCCTTCTAAACACTAAGACCATCAACACTCTCCCCTCCTCCCATCCCATCAATCATCACCAGATCTTCAATAAAGGTAAGTGTCATGTAACTGTGCATGTCTTCTTCAGTTTGTGTGTATTAAAATTAATATTTCATATGGTAAAATTTTTTTTTTTTCATACTTTTGGGTGTCTTGCATGGATTAATTTGATTTCCATTATTTCTTATGGGGAAAATTAATTCACCTAACGATAATTTCGCCTAACATTGAGCTCTCAGGAACGGATTAATAGCGTTATGCGAGGGTCCACTGTAATGTATATTAAAGCTGATTTCCTCTATTCTGTTTATTACAATATACAGTACACTGCTGTATAAACATTTAAACATACATGTATACTGAAAATGCTATAAATGGTACAAAGGTGACATTAAAACAATATAAAAAATGGTTGATTCAAACCCACTACCATTATAGTATGCTCCTCACTTAAAGACGAATTTGTTTACCGACGTGGTCTTAGGAACAGAACTCCGTTGTTAAGTGAGGAGAGGCTGTATACAGAATAGCTTTATAAGAGTACTTACTGTACTACCAAAGTGATCTAACACCAAAATTACCCACAGCCTACATAGTATGAGAACACACATCTTCCATTCACCTCCACCAACTATTATTATTTAGAAACCTTCGCTCCCTTTTTATCCAAACAGTACTTATCCCAACCTTGATTACTCCAGCCATCCCAAGCTTCATTATTTGACTAATTATTTTTCTATTTGTACCTCTTACACATTTGCTCCCATTATTTTTTTCTTTTCCTCTGACTTTATATTTTCCATATTACTGTTTTTAATGGACTGCCATCTCCCACCGAGGTAGGTAACCCAAAAAAGAAACACTCTCACCATTATTCACTCTATCACGGTCTTGCCAGAGGTGTGTAGATACTGCACTTCAGATGCCCCTCTAAACTGTAAATATCCCAAACCCTTCTTTTAGAGTGCAGGCACTGTACTTTCCACCTCCAGGACTCAAATTCATAAATATCATGGACTATTCTTGTTCTGCATTATCTTTTTCATGCCTCGGCATGATAGTGGCTATCTTTGTACTCAGCAAATCAAAATTGTAATTACACATTGTAACCTTTACAAAGAAATAAACATTATTATTATTATTACTTGAATTACATTTCATAGGATTAGGTACATATACAGGTAATATTTGTATATTTAATATACAGTAGTATGTACAAGTCTATTATCATAATATGAACTACCAACTTGTTTCTATGTACACACAAAAACCCAATCAGCCCACTTATCTTGGTTTACTCCTTGCATATTACCCTATTCCCAAATGGCACAAATAAGGCCTAAGAAAGAGTGTATATAGTATTAGTATACTGATTTCTCTTTGCAGTGCTGACAATATTTGTAATACTAAAAGTGGACAGAAGAAATCACCTCATCAATTATATTACAGTAAACATAAATTTTATGTTTTGAATGCTAACACTGCACATAATACAGTGGCTAGAACACTGTAAATTAAGTCAATTATATTATAAATAAATATACAGAATATTCAACCCAAACTAACCTGACAGATTCATCACTGAATTACATAAATTTTTGTATCTTGTTAGGTCATATTTTGTTTAAAAAATTCTTCAAATATAAATAAATAAAAGCTGCTGTACATACATTCTAATTTTACACTACACATAAAAACAAATAATTTTCAAAATCAATGGATGGTGGAAAACTAAAAAAGAAGATCTTCTTCCTCACTGTTATCATCAAAAATGTTTCCTTGTGCTACTGCTATTGCTATTGCTGCTTCTGCTTCTGCTGCTGCTGCATCTGCTTCTTCATCATCCACATTTTTCAGTCTATCAGCTTTCTTTGCGGATAACTTTTCACGTTCTGCCTTGTCCCTGATTATCTTTTTCTTCTCTTGAATCTTCTTCAAGCGATAAAACTCTTCACGCTCGTATTCATCAAGTTCGGAAATGATGTATGCCAGTGTGCGCTCGTACCGTGGAATGATGACTGAGGGACAACATCAATCAATTACAATGAATCATAACAGTTCATATTAAACTGAATATAATGCTATAACACTGTACTGTACATCAAATGGTTATACTATATATGAATTACTAACACTCTGTATGATATTAATGTTCCCTAATTATGTTTTTTAGGAAAATGGCCTTAATGGGAAGTAAAAAAATTCAGGTATGAATATCAAATGTTTAAATCTTCACCATAATAGAAAACAATCACAAGTTACAATAGTTATCACTGATTATGTAAAACCCAGAGTCAAATAAAGAATGTCAAAATATTTTTTTATTCAAAGATCAAACTTGTATATGAAACAATGCATTATTAGAAACATGAAGAAGTACTAAACCTGTAATGGTCATACTGCACCTGGGAAATGGAAGGTAATTAGATTTAATCAGAGGAGGTGGAAGGTAGCTCCAATTCCTTCGATCAAAAACCCTTTACCAGCCTCCAAACAGTCTTATCTAAGAATGATATGACAAGCTGTATATCTTGTGCCCTTATTAAACCTTTCTTACATATAATCCTTCACATGCTCTATTCATGATTTAGGTTATCTCCCCATTATAGATGAACAACATCATGGGTTTGTTGCTAGATTAAGGTTCTCGAGTATTTTATAAGAGCCAGCAAACTGCTGGCTTCAAAACAAAACTTACCACCAACAAGAGCAGATAATGTTCATAACTTTAAGTGGGGGAAGAACAAAGATGTGACAACAATGTAGTTTTTGCAATTTCTGTTCTATGTAAATAGCTTCGGACTGCAATTCTAAAACACTCAATTGAACTTTTCCAGCCTGTTTTAGAATAACATATTTAATTTAATTAACCAATTTATTAGGTACCAACACCTCAAAAATCTGAAAAATAATAGTAATCTATCACATGTTTTGGGAGGTGAAGAAAGAACACATTTTAGTTTTTTCTTCTGGTAAACTGAACTGTGGATCTAATAAACCATACCGCGGGTGGGGTTTGAACCTGCGGTCAAAGAGTCTCAAAACTCCAGACCGTCACGTTGGCCACTGGGCCAGCTAGCTTCAATGAGATTAGTCCAACTAGCGGGAGATTTGTCTGTAAAAACTTGCATTTGTGGACACAGTGGCGCCTATGCTAACCTTCCTATGGTGTAGAAATATACCTAGTTGGACGAATCTTATTGAAGCTGGCTGGCCCAGTGGCTAATGCGACAGTCTGGAGTTTTGAGACTCTCTGACTGCGGGTTCAAACCCCACCTGTGGTATGGTTTGTTTGCAATCGTGTCATTACGATTTCGTGAGTCATGGATCTAATCTTTAGTCTTAAGTGCCAAAAACCGTGGGCCCAAATAGTTTAACTATTTGCCAGTCTCAAAATATGCACTCTCTGCTTCAACCGCACAATACCTCTCATCTCTAAGAAACTGCAGAACCTGCAAATTTTTAAGTAGAAAGATTATATACAATAGTATACCTGGAGAAGGTTCCGGGGGTCAACACCCCCGTGGCCCAGTCTGTGACCAGACAGGAGACTATATTCATTTATAACAGCACAAAACATACTCAACCCCTGCCAATTTGAATTTAGGAAAAATAAAAGCACTAATGATGCAATCATAAAAATGCTAGATCTGCTTTACACAGCATTGGAAAATAAGGAATATCCACTAGGAATTTTTATTGACCTAAGAAAAGCTTTTGACACAGTAGACCACGACATCCTACTCCACAAACTTGACCATTACGGTATAAGAGGCCATGCGCTTGCTTATTTCAAATCTTACCTTACTAATAGGTATCAGTATGTTACCATTAAAGACACAGCATCAACAACACAGCCACTTGATACTGGAGTTCCACAGGGAAGTGTCCTTGGTCCCCTGCTCTTCCTCATATACATCAATGATCTTCCAAACGTATCCCAACACCTGAAACCCATTCTCTTTGCTGACGACACGACTTACCTGGAGTTTACCTGGAGAGAGTTCCGGGGGTCAACGCCCCCGCGGCCCGGTCTGTGACCAGGCCTCCTGGTGGATCAGAGCCTGATCAACCAGGCTGTTGCTGCTGGCTGCACGCAAACCAACGTACGAGCCACAGCCCGGCTGATCAGGAACTGACTTTAGGTGCTTGTCCAGTGCCAGCTTGAAGACTGCCAGGGGTCTGTTGGTAATCCCCCTTATGTGTGCTGTGAGGCAGTTGAACAGTTTCAGGCCCCTGACACTTATTGTATGGTCTCTTAACGTGCTAGTGACACCCCTGCTTTTCATTGGGGGGATGGTGCATTGTCTGCCAAGTCTTTTGCTTTCATAGTGAGTGATTTTCGTGTGCAAGTTCGGTACTAGTACCTCTAGGATTTTCCAGGTGTATATAATCATGTATCTCTCCCTCCTGCATTCCAGGGAATACAGGTTTAGGAACCTCAAGCGCTCCCAGTAATTGAGGTGTTTTATCTCCGTTATGCGCGCCGTGAAAGTTCTCTGTACATTTTCTAGGTCGGCAATTTCACCTGCCTTGAAAGGTGCTGTTAGTGTGCAGCAATATTCCAGCCTAGATACAACAAGTGACCTGAAGAGTGTCATCACGGGCTTGGCCTCCCTAGTTTTGAAGGTTCTCATTATCCATCCTGTCATTTTTCTAGCAGATGCGATTGATACAATGTTATGGTCCTTGAAGGTGAGATCCTCCGACATGATCACTCCCAGGTCTTTGACGTTGGTGTTTCGCTCTATTTTGTGGCCAGAATTTGTTTTGTACTCTGATGAAGATTTAATTTCCTCATGTTTACCATATCTGAGTAATTGAAATTTCTCATCGTTGAACTTCATATTGTTTTCTGCAGCCCACTGAAAGATTTGGCTGATGTCCGCCTGGAGCTTTGCAGTGTCTGCAATGGAAGACACTGTCATGCAGATTTGGGTGTCATCTGCAAAGGAAGACACGGTGCTGTGGCTGACATCCTTGTCTATGTCGGATATGAGGATGAGGAACAAGATGGGAGCGAGTACTGTGCCTTGTGGAACAGAGCTTTTCACCGTAGCTGCCTCGGACTTTACTCTGTTGACGACTACTCTCTGTGTTCTGTTAGTGAGGAAATTATAGATCCATCGACCGACTTTTCCTGTTATTCCTTTAGCACGCATTTTGTGCGCTATTACGCCATGGTCACACTTGTCGAAGGCTTTTGCAAAGTCTGTATATATTACATCTGCATTCTTTTTGTCTTCTAGTGCATTTAGGACCTTGTCGTAGTGATCCAATAGTTGAGACAGACAGGAGCGACCTGTTCTAAACCCATGTTGCCCTGGGTTGTGTAACTGATGGGTTTCTAGATGGGTGGTGATCTTGCTTCTTAGAACCCTTTCAAAGATTTTTATGTTATGGGATGTTAGTGCTATTGGTCTGTAGTTCTTTGCTGTTGCTTTACTGCCCCCTTTGTGGAGTGGGGCTATGTCTGTTGTTTTTAGTAACTGTGGGACGACCCCCGTGTCCATGCTCCCTCTCCATAGGATGGAAAAGGCTCGTGATAGGGGCTTCTTGCAGTTCTTGATGAACACAGAGTTCCATGAGTCTGGCCCTGGGGCAGAGTGCATGGGCATGTCATTTATCGCCTGTTCGAAGTCATCTCTCACCCTAATCTTGCCACCCTCAACACCATTGTTAACGAGGAGCTGATCAAAATATCGACTTGGATGACAGCCAATAAACTTACGCTTAACACTGACAAAACCTACTATATTATGTTTGGTAGCAGAGCAGGAGATGCACAAATTAACATTAAGATCGACAACACTCTAATTACCAGACATAATGAGGGCAAATTCCTAGGCCTATACCTTGACAACAACCTGAATTTCAGCACCCATATCCAACACATAACCAAAAAAGTTTCCAAAACGGTTGGGATCCTCTCCAAGATACGATACTACATGCCGCAAAATGCCCTTCTCACACTATACCACTCACTTATTTATCCATACCTCACCTATGCTATTTGTGCTTGGGGATCAACTGCAGCAACACACCTAAAGCCAATAATAACCCAACAAAAAGCTGCAGTAAGAATAATCACTAAATCCCATCCCTGGCAACACACCCCCCCCACTCTTCATAGATCTAAACTTACTCCCTGTTCAGTACATCCACACTTACTACTGTGCAATCTACATCTACAGGACCTTAAACTCCAATATCAACCTTGACCTAAAACGCTTTCTTGATAGTTGTGACAGAACCCACAGGCATAACACCAGACACAAACATCTCTACGACATTCCCCGTGTCCAACTAAACCTTTACAAAAATTCAATGTATGTCAAAGGCCCTAAAATCTGGAACACCCTACCTGAGAACTCTAGAACTGCAGACACATTCATCACCTTCAAAACTACCATTAGAAAACATCTTATCTCCCTGATACACCCCATCAACTAACTACACGAATACCACTTGGTGGTTCATACTTACACTCACTCACCCATTTGACCATAAACAGAAATATTAATCTCAATCTTAAAATAATGAATCCTATGATACTCCAATACTGAAACTATGTACTGTGCCAAAACAAAAGCATTCACATTGCTAAACTCACAAACTAGTATTTAGTCACTTAGCCATAATACCAACTTACCTCATAATTTGTAATATTTTAAAATAAAGAATTAAACTAAGTCTGCCCGAAATGCCTAGCCATGCTAGGCGTTCTAGTGGTACACTCTGTAATCATTATTTAACTACATGTAAACCACACAACAACCAAATTCTGTAAATTCAACATTGTAATCTTTATAGAGAATAAACTTTGAATTTGAATTTGAATGGTGGATCAGGGCCTGATCAACCAGGCTGCTACTGTTGGCCGCACACAAACCAACGTACGAACCACAGCCCGGCTAGTCAGGTACTGACTTTAGGTGTTTGTCCAGTGCCTGCTTGAAGACAGCCAGGGGTCTATTGGAAATCCCCCTTATATATGCTCGGAGGCAGTTGAACAGTCTTGGGCTCCTGACACTTATTGTGTTGTCTCTTATTGTGCTAGTGGCACTGCTGCTTTTCAGTGGGGGAATGTTGTATCGTCTGCCAAGTCTTTTGCTTTCATAGGGAGCGATTTTCATGTGCAAGTTTGGTACTAATCCCTCTAGGATTTTCCAAGTGTATATGATCGTATATCTCTCCCACCTGCATTCTAGGGAGTACAGGTTTAGGAACTTCAAGCATTCCCAGTAATTGAGGTGTTTTATCACAGTTATATGTGCCGTGAAGGTTCTCCGTACATTTTCTAGGTCAGCAATTTCACCTTCCTTGAAGGTGCTGTTAGTGTGCAGCAATATTTCAGCCTAGATAGAACAAGTGACCTGAAGAGTGTCATCATTGGCTTGGCATCCCTAGTTTTGAAGGTTCTCATTATCCATCCTGTCAGTTTCCTAATAGATGTGATTGATACAATTTTATGGTCTTTGAAGGTGAGATTTTCCGACATTATCACTCCCAGGTCTTTTACGTAAGTTTTTTGCTCTATTGTGTGGTTGGAATTTGTTTTATAGCCAACAAATTTAAATCTCTGTATGGTCTGCCATCCTACTACTGCCATAATTTTTTTTAGACATGCACATGTCATTACATGTTCATGTTTTACTCCTATAGTTCAGGCTAAAGAAAAAATATTCTGCCATGTAATCTGTAATACACGTGTAGTAACACTCAAACCATCCATAATCACTAAGTCAATTTTCTTCCCCGCAATACTTTTTATCTTATTTCTGACGTGCATAATTACTAAAACTTATTAACTTAAACCATATATTATATTCTTACCATGTTCTATGGCATTTACTCGGCGGTTAGTCGTCTTGACTGCAATGTCGAGAATTACAAATGAAGCCTGGAGTGTGGCTAGCTCAATCAGCAACTCAATAGCACGTTTGTAATTCATCTTGAGCTTTCCCATCTGCTGACCACCACGGGACAGTCCAGTCAACTCATATGTATCAATTCCATCTTCAAAGCTTTCAAATACAGGAAGATGAACACCTGGAAGAATACAAAATTCAGTGTTGCTGCAATTAAAAATTTCACTGCAACTCAAATTGCTACTCTCCATGCGAATCTTTTAGAAGGTGAAAGATTTGCATTTTGAAGGAAAATGTTTTCTTCAAAATGAATAACTTTTTAATCTTTTGGTACATTACTATATCAGTACACAAATAACCCGCACACAGGAAGGAAATTTATGACAATGTTTTAGTCCGATTTGGACTATTAACTAGTCATTACCTCATCAGCTTTAGATAAGAGTCATCCAGCATCTCATGTTGATTGGTTAGTTTGTATATATGTTTGTGTGTCATGCTCTGTATTGTTATAATTTTTTCAAGAGAATATGAAACAAATAAAAATGCAAACACTTGTCAATCATGAGATGCTAGCAACTTATTGCTACTTTAACAAACTATAGTTTCATTATTGTTTAGTATTCTGAGTAATAACATCCCTTATTGCTGATACCTTGATCCTTCTCACGAGTTTCCACGCTATTAGTTATACACTATTTCATTATCAATCATTCCTTGGCAAGTTATATTTCTTTACAAATTCATGGGAAGAAGGGTATCAAAGTAACTGTGTAATATAAGCAGATTCCTTACCAGCAATATTGTCCAATTTACTTCTGGTCTTAATACGGGCCTTGATCACATTCTGGATCACACTCTGGTTAAAATCAATACCTGATGCAAATTTTGCTTCTGCCAGTGAAAATGCAGCATCCTTCATGACATCTCCCATCAGGATCTTTGCCTAGTAACATAAAATAATGTATTTTAAAATATTATCATTTGTAATCTCATGAAATATAGATGTAGCTGAAAGACCGAGATGAAGTGAAATAACTGTCCAAGAAACCCAGAAACTGAATGTATGTACACCAAATGTACAAAAATATCAACTTTGTCATCAGGTTCTACAAAACTGCAAAGAATGTAAAATTAAAACAGGAGTGTGCTTAAGCAGCAGCATTTGTATAAAGCTGCTTTTAGATGAAATGGACAGTCATAAAAATACTGTACTAGTGTTCAATGTAAAAAGTATTAAAATAAAAGTTTAACTTAATCAAAATAATTTATTGCTTAACAAGCTAATAAATTACTAGCTTATATAGGTCAACTAGATTTAAGTGCATTAAATCAGGAAGTTTTCAAGTAACGTATTTAGCAGCCTAACAAGGATCAAGACATAGATAAAGATTCTCCATATTATTAACCAAGAACAACCCAGGAAAGTCAAAGAGTGAAGCTCATTTCCTTCAAAAATTTTCACTTCTTTTTCCTTAGAATGCAAACCACAACATCTGACTAACTCCTAGGTATCTATTTACTGCTAAGCAAACATAGGCCACAGGCAGTAGGTTTAAGGCGACTTGCACATTTTCCACTTCTAATAGTATAACATTCTTATAATGCTAATGAATGACTTTCTCTCTTGTAAACCTCTTATACCATAATGTATATTTATAGAGAAATGTTTAGTAACCTGAAAAGAAAAAGTTTTGTCCTATAAACATTAAATACTAAATGCATTTCCTTGCATATCAACTTATTGAAGAAAATATACAATACTTTACCTCAATAATTTTATGAAGGATCTGTCTGAAACGGAATTGGAGAGCCTCAGCTTTCTTTTTTAAGAGTGAGTGACCCTTTACTGCTCCTGCCAGACGTGCCTTCATTTGTGTCTGTGCACTGTAAACAGTTTGACTTATTAACATAGTACATGTATTATTTTCAGTAGGGGAAATGGCTGTTTAGTTGTACATGTTTGAAAAAATGAGAAATAGGTACAGAGCTACATACTGAACCTGTATACATATCCCTTCCCCCTAGTTCCATCACTAGTTATACAAACATGAAATACAGTATAAACTTGTCATTTTTTACGAAATATAAAACAAAATCACACGATAGCTGATTGGTAGAAAACTGACAAGGGACAATTAATAGACTTCATTAACCCTTAAACTGTCCAAGCAGATCTATGTTCACATGCGTAGTGCTCCAAAAGTAGTTTTCCCTTTTTTTTTACTTATTTTCAAATATAAAAAAAAAAATAGATCAAAGTTTTTTTTTTACACGTTTTCAAATGTAAAAATAGAAAAGAAGATCTACTTTTTTTACGTACTTTCAAATTTTGAAAAAACGTAGATCTACGTTTGGACAGTTTAAGGGTTAATACAGAATTTGAATATAAAAAAACTGGAAAATGAGTAGTATGCACACATTGCGTACATGCATACCGCTTCCCCCATTTTTATCTCTGATTATTATATTTATGGGAAATGGAAGTCTGTAAGGTCCATGCAACAACTATACTACTCCAGGAGATTCACAGACACTAGAGGAGATATAGAAAAGACCTGGAAAACACTCTCAGATTCTAGGGACCCACAAACTGAAAAAAAACAAGAATATTGTCCTAACTAAACCTAACGAAACACCACTACATCCCACTGACACAGCTAACAAGATAAACGACTTCTTCTCAACCATAGGATCTAATCTCGCCAATAAAATCCCACATACCAATGCCCATGCCGGGGACTACCTAGATGGGAATTTCCCAAATTCCTTCTATCTTGTACCAACTGAGCCCACGGAAGTCACCGAGATTATAAAGTCACTTAAAAATAACTCGGGGAATCTGTCTCATGTCCTACCATTACTGCACAAGTGAGCGGCCCATGTCCTTTCGCATGCTATTTCATTACTTTTTAACAAGTCACTAGAAACTAGCACCTTCCCAAAACTACTCAAGATGGCAAGGGTTACACCAATACATAAAGGTGGTGACCCTACAGACTTAAACAACTATAGGCCAATATCAAACTTACCATTGCTATCCAAAATCTTTGAGAAACTCGTGCACAGGAGACTATATTCATTTATAATGGCACGAAACATACTCAACCCCTGCCAATTTGGATTCAGGAAAAATAAAAGCACTAATGAGGCAATCATAAAAATGCTAGATCTGCTTTACACAGCATTGGAAAATAAGGAATATCCACTAGGAATTTTTATTGACCTAAGAAAAGCTTTTGACACAGTAGACCACGACATCCTACTCCACAAACTTGACCATTACGGTACAAGAGGCCATGCGCTTGCTTATTTCAAATCTTACCTTACTAATAGGTATCAGTATGTCACCATTAAAGACACAGCATCAACAACACGGCCACTTGATACTGGAGTTCCGCAGGGAAGTGTCCTTGGTCCCCTGCTCTTCCTCATATACATCAATGAACTTCCAAACGTATCCCAACACCTGAAACCCATTCTCTTTGCTGACGACACGACTTATGTCATCTCTCACCCTAATCTTGCCACCCTCAACACCATTGTTAATGAGGGGCTGATCAAAATATCGACTTGGATGACAGCCAATAAACTTACGCTTAACACTGACAAAACCTACTATATTATGTTTGGTAGCAGAGCAGGAGATGCACAAATTAACATTAAGATCGACAACACTCTAATTACCAGACATAATGAGGGCAAATTCCTAGGCCTATACCTTGACAACAACCTGAATTTCAGCACCCATATCCAACACATAACCAAAAAAGTATCCAAAACGGTTGGGATCCTCTCCAAGATACGATACTACGTGCCGCAAAATGCCCTTCTCACACTATACCACTCACTTATTTATCCATACCTCACCTATGCTATTTGTGCTTGGGGATCAACTGCAGCAACACACCTAAAGCCAATAATAACCCAACAAAAAGCTGCAGTAAGAATAATCACTAAATCCCATCCCTGGCAACACCCCCCCCCACTCTGTTCAGTACATCCACACTTACTACTATGCAATCTACATCTACAGGACCTTAAACTCCAATATCAACCTTGACCTAAAACGCTTTCTTGATAGTTGTGACAGAACCCACAGGCATAACACCAGACACAAACATCTCTACGACATTCCCCGTGTCCGACTAAACCTTTACAAAAATTCAATGTATGTCAAAGGCCCTAAAATCTGGAACACCCTACCTGAGAACTCTAGAACTGCAGACACATTCATCTCCTTCAAAACTACCAGTAGAAAACATCTTATCTCCCTGATACACCCTGTCAACTAACTACACGAATACCACCTGGTGGTTCACACTTACACTCGCTCACCCGTTTGACCATAAACAGAAATATTAATCTCAATCTTAAAATAATTAATCCTATGATACTCCAATACTGAAACTATGTACTGTGCCAAAACAAAAGCATTCACATTGCTAAACTCACAAACTAGTATTTAGTCACTTAGCCATAATACCAACTTACCTCATATTTTGTAATATTTTAAAATTAAGAATTAAACTAAGTCTGCCCGAAATGCCTAGCCATGCTAGGTGTTCTAGTGGTACACTCTGTAATCATTATTTTACTACATGTAAACCACACAATAACCAAATTCTGTAAACTCAGCATTGTAATCCTTATAGAGAATAAACTTTGAATTTGAATTTGAATGCAACACTTGAGAAATGGAAGGATACCACACCACTTACGTCTTCTCCCACTCAACCCAAACCCGATTATATTAAGTAGCACTGTAAACAGCGAGCTACATAAAAAATCAAACTTACTCTCAATACAGACAAAACCTACTTCATGCTTTTTGGAAACAGAGCATTAAATATCCAGCTAAACATATGGATAAATGGTTCACCCATTACAAGACACACTGATGGCAAATTTCTAGGTCTCCACCTTGACTGTAATCTTAAATTTCAGACCCACATCCAGCATATAACTAAGAAAGTTTCCAAAACAGTATATGTATATCCTTTTTCCAAGATATGTACCCCAAAGGGTGCTCCATACTTTATATCACTCTAATATACCCTTACTTCACCTATGGTATTTGTGCTCGGGGATCTACTACGGCCAATCACCTTTAATAACCCAACAAAAAGCGGAGGTGCAGATGATCACTAACTACAGTGCCAGACAACACACCCCACCACTCTTCAAAAGCTTGAACTTACTTAATATACAAAATATACACACTTATTACTGTGCCCACTCAAACTTCTCCTAGACAGCTACAACAGAACAAACAGGCATAACACGAGGCACAAAACACTTTTTGACATCCCTCATGTCCGTCTCACACTAAGCAAAAATGCAATGCACATAAAAGGCCCAAAGATCTGGAACTCTATGCCTGAAACAGCAAGAGGTCCCCTGCCCACAAATCAATTTAGGACCATACTCAAAACATCTCATCTCTCAATAACAACCATACCCACACTATGCTAAACTCCAACCAAATTTAAAGCAACTCCCAAATAGTACAGTGGAACCCCGGTTCGCGATGCTATCAGTATCCAATAAATCCGGTAACCGATGCATTATATCGCAGAAAATTTGCCTCGCTTCCCGATACAAAACCCGGTATGCAATGTGGTTCGTACAAGACGTGTCCATGTGTGGCCTGAACTGCCCAGTGTGTGCCAGTGTTTACAAGCCAGCCAGTGTGCGCGCATCTAAGGATACATTCGGTACATTCCATATTATCCATATTATCACTGTTTTTGGTGCCTGTTTTTGCAAAATAAGTCACCATGGGCCCCAAGAAAGCTCCCAGTGCCAACCCTTCGAGACCAAGGGTACTAATGGCTGTTGAAATGAAGAAAGAGATAATTGCCAAGTACGAAAGTGGAGTGCGTGTGTCGGAGCTGGTCAGGTTGTATAGTAAAAATCAATCAACCATCTCTACTATAGTGAGCAAGAAAACGGCAATCAAGGAAGCTGTTCTTGCAAAAGGTGCAACTGTGATTACGAAACAGCGACCGCAAGTGTTAGAAAATGTTGAGAGACTGTTATTGGTGTGGATAAATGAAAAGCAGATAGCAGGAGATAGCACCTCTCAAGCAATCATTTGTGAAAAGGCTAGGCAGTTGCATGACGATTTGGTAAAAAAATTGCCTGCAACTAGTGGTGATGTGAGTGAATTTAAGGCCAGCAAAGGTTGGTTTGAAAGATTTAAGAATCGTAATGGCATACATAGGGTGATTAGGCATGGTGAGGCTGCCGGTTATGTTGTGCGACAGAAGTCCAGTGACTCTCAAGCTGGTCCTAGTGGCATTAAATGAAGAAGGGAAGTAACCCCGGAAAAGGACTTGCTACCTCAAGTCCTAATGGAGGGGGATTCCCCTTCTAAATGCTAACACCATCCACACTCTCCCCTCCTCCCATCCCATCAATCATCACCAGATCTTCATTAAAGGTAAGTGTCAATTATTCTTTCGTTATTAATGTTATTTATTGTTATTGTAATTACTATTCTATTGCATTAAACTTAATATTTCATGTGGTAAAAGTTTTTTTTTTCATACTTTTGGGTGTCTTGCACGGATTAATTTGATTTCCATTATTTCTTATGGGGAAAATTGATTCGCTTTCCGACATTTTTGGTTTACAATGAGCTCTCAGGAACGGATTAGTATCGCGAACCGGGGGTCCACTGTATTTTATTATCCCTTAACTATTAAGCCATTATTATAAACTTATGGCAATATAAACACAAATGCAGTATAATGTGATCCTTTATTGACTACGTTTCGCCCACACAGTGGGCTTTTTCAAGCCCACTGTGTGGGCGAAACGTAGTCAATAAAGGATCACATTATACTGCATTTGTGTTTATATTGCCATTGTGTCGGTATTTTATACCATTTATTTCCATTATAAACTTATAATGTATGTTTGCATCATTAATTGTACTACTTCATATTAATAATAGAGAAAAACTTAATTACAAACTTAAAAATGTATGTTTGTATCATAACTTGTACTACCTCATACTAATAATAGAATAAAATATTGAATACTATTTGTATTCTCCCACTCTTCACCAGTCTAGACTTAAGTAGTCTATAAGCATTAGTTAATATTGGTAGAATTACCGACGATATGTTATGCAAAAGGACACAAATGCAACTAATGTGACATTTTATTGTGGCAACGTTTCACTCTCCAGGAGCTTTATCAAGCCGTTACGCTTGATAAAGCTCCTGGGGAGCAAAATGTTGCTACAATAAAATGTCACATTAGTTGCATTTGTGTCTTTTACTTAACATATAAGTATTACGTTAGGTCTGCCTGAAATGCTTAGGCATGATAGTGGCTTTCTTTGTACCAATCAAATTACAAAATGTAAATACACATTGTAACCTTAGCAAAGAAATAAAATTTTATTTTATTTTATTCATTTTTATTTAATGCACAGAAAGGGAGCTCCAATTCATTGCATCAAAAGTACCTGAATGGAACTTACTAGTGTACTACAATTAACTTGTACTATATACTGCACAGTAAAACTCATGATTCCTAATCAGTGAAATTTGATTATATGTGTTTACTAAAGGGCATTTCATGGAAAGCTTTAATTATTTGCTTTTTTTTGGTACCATTCTCATTTTGTTTGTTGCACCACCACTTCAATAACAAAAACATAAAGTGGGACCAAGTAAACCCAGTCCTAACCGATATAAGCTGGGAAGATATACTAAGCAACACAAACCCCAACTTATGCCTAGAACAGATTAACTCGGTGGCACTCGATGTATGCACAAGGCTTATTCCTCTAAGAAAAAGGAGGAGTAGATGTAAAATAGAAAGAGACAGGCGCTCCCTTTACAGGCGATGGAAAAGAATAACAGAGCGGCTAAAAGAGGTCAATACATGTATATCTGAAATGCGTAGGGAGACACTGGTCAGAGAAATAGCAAGCATCGAACTTAAGCTAAAAGAATCCTTTAGGAGTCAGGAATCGCGGGAAGAACTAAAAGCCATAAATGAAATCGAAAGAAACCCAAAGTATTTCTTCTCCTATGCCAAATCAAAATCGAGAACAACGTCCAGTATTGGGCCCCTACTTAAACAAGATGGGTCCTACACAGATGACAGCAAGGAAATGAGTGAGCTACTCAAGTCCCAATATGACTCAGTTTCTAGCAAGCCGCTAACCAGACTGAGAGTCGAAGATCAAAATTAATTTTTTATGAGAGCCACAAAATTTGATTAACACAAGCCTATCCAATGTTATCCTGATGCCAAATGACTTCAAACAGGCGATAAATGACATGCCCATGCACTCTGCCCCAGGGCCAGACTCATGGAACTCTGTGTTCATCAAGAACTGCAAGAAGCCCCTATCACGAGCCTTTTCCATCCTATGGAGAGGGAGCATGGACACGGGGGTCGTCCCACAGTTACTAAAAACAACAGACATAGCCCCACTCCACAAAGGGGGCAGTAAAGCAACAGCAAAAAACTACAGACCAATAGCACTAACATCCCATAACATAAAAATCTTTGAAAGGGTTCTAAGAAGCAAGATCACCACCCATCTAGAAACCCATCAGTTACACAACCCAGGGCAACATGGGTTTAGAACAGGTCGCTCCTGTCTGTCTCAACTATTGGATCACTACGACAAGGTCCTAAATGCACTAGAAGACAAAAAGAATGCAGATGTAATATATACAGACTTTGCAAAAGCCTTCGACAAGTGTGACCATGGCGTAATAGCGCACAAAATGCGTGCTAAAGGAATAACAGGAAAAGTCGGTCGATGGATCTATAATTTCCTCACTAACAGAACACAGAGAGTAGTCGTCAACAGAGTAAAGTCCGAGGCAGCTACGGTGAAAAGCTCTGTTCCACAAGGCACAGTACTCGCTCCCATCTTGTTCCTCATCCTCATATCCGACATAGACAAGGATGTCAGCCACAGCACCGTGTCTTCCTTTGCAGATGACACCCGAATCTGCATGACAGTGTCTTCCATTGCAGACACTGCAAAGCTCCAGGCGGACATCAACCAAATCTTTCAGTGGGCTGCAGAAAACAATATGAAGTTCAACGATGAGAAATTTCAATTACTCAGATACGGTAAACATGAGGAAATTAAATCTTCATCAGAGTACAAAACAAATTCTGGCCACAAAATTGAGCGAAACACCAACGTCAAAGACCTGGGAGTGATCATGTCGGAGGATCTCACCTTCAAGGACCATAACATTGTATCAATCGCATCTGCTAGAAAAATGACAGGATGGATAATGAGAACCTTCAAAACTAGGGAGGCCAAGCCCATGATGACACTCTTCAGGTCACTTGTTCTATCTAGGCTGGAATATTGCTGCACACTAACAGCACCTTTCAAGGCAGGTGAAATTGCCGACCTAGAAAATGTACAGAGAACTTTCACGGCGCTCATAACGGAGATAAAACACCTCAATTATTGGGAGCGCTTGAGGTTCCTAAACCTGTATTCCCTGGAACGCAGGAGGGAGAGATACATGATTATATACACCTGGAAAATCCTAGAGGGACTAGTACTGAACTTGCACACGAAAATCACTCCCTACGAAAGCAAAAGACTTGGCAGACGATGCATCATCCCCCCAATGAAAAGCAGGGGTGTCACTAGCACGTTAAGAGACCATACAATAAGTGTCAGGGGCCCGAGACTGTTCAACTGCCTCCCAGCACACATAAGGGGGATTACCAACAGACTCCTGGCAGTCTTCAAGCTGGCACTGGACAAGCACCTAAAGTCAGTTCCTGATCAGCCGGGCTGTGGCTCGTACGTTGGTTTGCGTGCAGCCAGCAGCAACAGCCTGGTTGATCAGGCTCTGATCCACCAGGAGGCCTGGTCACAGACCGGGCCGCGGGGGCGTTGACCCCCGGAACTCTCTCCAGGTAAACTCCAGGTAAATTGAAAATTAACCATTGGATATCATCAGAATCTGCTTATTCTTTTTAAGGTTAATACCAAGCAGATTAGTGCATCAATTAAAGAGGAATGGTGAAAGAACATTTAAATAATTCATGAATGAGATATAGGATTTCCTGTTATCTATGGCTTCAGAATTCACATTAGATCCTCAAAAAACTTATCCCAAATTTCCCTTCCCCTGTGAATTATGGAGTTCAACTGTACATTATTAATTTACAGTATTAATTTACAGTATATTCATGGGATATGCTAAAACCATTAGGTGCCATTCAGCACTAAATGACAGATGAATTATTATTATAATCAAGGGGGAAGCGCTAAACCCAGAGGATCATACAGTGCCTGGGGGGGATGTGGAAGGCATTCAGGCTTAATTCGGGGAACTGGAGCATAGATACAATTCCCTAAATCAAGAGCCCCTCACCAACATCAAGGAACCTTCCTTGAGGGGAATGACAGATGAAAAGATTATAGAAAATAGAGGTGGTGTTATGGAAGTCAAAGTCAATATCCTCTTAACTTGATTATTTGTTTGGGTTTTAAATCTTCAATAAAATGCACTTTTTTATGTGCCCATAACATCTGCATGCCCCCAGATCTACTGTATGTTATGTATCCAACCTATACAAAAGCTTATTCATTTAATTTAGACTCCTTCAGTGCTTTACAGGCTATCCAAAAATTTGCTTCACCTCATCCCATTGTTATTTGTATAAAACTTTAGTTGTATACATATATACAATGGGATGAGGTGAATCATCCCACTGTATATTTGTCGGTACTGTACACCATTTTGATATCAATTTTATTTGTGCCACATTCCTAGTAAGCACAAAGGCATCGTTTTCTGCTGGGTCCCTGGGCATGTAGATGCTCAGGGCAATGAGCAGGCTGACTGCTGCATGGTCATCCATTCATAACCTCATTTTATATAGGGGTATCCCATTCACAAACTATTTTGCAGTAATTACTACACAACTTCACAACTGATGGCAACAACTGTGTTTGGGAGACTACACTCTCCCACATGCATATTGGAGAGAGACGTTTTATTCGTGGGTATCTCATGGAGACGCGCTCAGCGCCACTCTGCGAGAATTGTCAAATTCCATTGTCAGTTCACTATCTCTTAATAGACTGTCCTTTCTATTAGCCAGCACAGAGAATTTACTTCCAACGTCATCACTGCCCTAACACACTCACTTTAAATGACCCCACTGATGGCCCCATCTCTGATGCAGATCCCTCTGACTTTTTGTCAGTAACTACATTATTACACCAACTTTGATTATATTTTCCCTTTAGTGACTACCCTTGCTAACACTCTACCTCTTGCACACTCCTAAATTAAAAGACTGGGCAGGCGGTGCAAAATACCACTGGTCACTGGCGCCCCGCCAGTGGTACACTAAGAGAAAACACTAAGTGTCCAGGGACCCAGACTGTTCAACAGCCTCCCACCATGCATAGGGTGAATTACCAATAGGCCCCTGGCTGCCTTCAAGAAGGAGCTGAACAGATACTTAAAGTCGGTGCTGGATCAGCCAGGCTGTGGTTCGTACGTTGGACTATGCGCAGCCAGCAGTAACAGCCTGGCCCGGTGGCCTGGTGGCTAAAGCTCCCGCTTCACACACGGAGGGCCCGGGTTCGATTCCCGGCGGGTGGAAACATTTTGACACGTTTCCTTACACCTGTTGTCCTGTTCACCTAGCAGCAAATAGGTACCTGGGTGTTAGTCGACTGGTGTGGGTCGCATCCTGGGGGACAAGATTAAGGACCCCAATGGAAATAAGTTAGACAGTCCTCGATGACGCACTGACTTTCTTGGGTTAACCTGGGTGGCTAACCCTCCGGGGTTAAAAATCCGAACAAAATCTTATCTCTTACCTTATCAGACCCTGATCCACTGGGCCGCAGGGGCGTTGATCCCCAGAATACCCTCCAGGTAGGTAGACTGGTCTTTGATCTCTGTATATTTCATCTTTAGCACATCCCACCATGCAGTGCTGTATGGCCCTTGTGGGTTTAGCACTTTTGATTGTAGTAATAATTACCCACTGAATGGGTATATACCCATTGCAGTTTTCATGAGAGATACCACCACTACAAAAGTCTCGTAAAATATTATAATGTACTAATACAAAACTCATCAATGTTACTCTTATAAACTATGAACGAATTCCTCTTAGCTGTGACGAAATTTCGAGGGAACTTTTTCTGTAGAGTTTCTTAGGTAGTATAGGATTTAAATATAAAAAAATAAATGTCATAAACATTTTTTAATTATAGTTAGAAGAAAGAAGCTTCACCAATGCACACATTAAATATAACTTACCCTCTTGAAGGAAAGATATTAATTTTATCCTTCTCAGACATTTCTAGTGCAAGTTCAGAACTTTCAAGTTTATTCTGCTGATGACTGCAAAAGTGCTATCCTGAAGCCTTATACGTTACTTAGCGTAATCTTGGAAGTAGGCTGAAACTGGATGAATAATTTAGGGTGATTATGTCTTTTTGCGACAAAAATCGCGTGTGGGTTGACCTCTTTCTCACTGTTTACAAGTGAACCAAACCATTGACTTCTACCCGGTCAGATCACTACTTACACATTTTGACATTTTATCAAAAGTATAATAAGCTATAATAACTACTAATACGTACACTATTTTATCAAACTATATCAATTTCGTTGCAAATAAGTAGGTACTTATTCTAGGTAGCAAGTAATGATCTATTTAACTGTGGTAAGTTATCATACACAGACTGTTAAGTCGAAGTACTGTTACAAGTCAGCTGACAGTAACTTGTCCGATTTTGTCGATGGAATTACCTAAATTACTTATTAATTTCTTATTATCACTTGTCATTTTTGCTTAATTTGCCTTTAAATAAACTATTATTATGTTTGTGTCCAGATTAAATAAATTTGATCACAAGTCGAGGATAAATAGAATTGTCTAACTATGTAATCCATGAAATCAAACACATTATGTTCCATGCAGAATCGAATAACTTTTGTTAAGGCATGCGTACAATAATAATAATATTAATTTAATCTAATAATCTTTATTTCTTCAAGTATATGATACAACTTATACATACCAAGCTGACATCAATGACATATTATATAGAAAGCCCTTAAGCTCTTAATTAGTTTAGTGCAACTAATTTCTCAAATTCCAAGGGTAGGTGATCTACAGATCCCAAATATAGATAGTGATCTCGGTCAACTTTCTTGAGGAAAAAATGCTGAGGTTTATGAAGAGCGATCGCATATCACTTAGTTTCGATACTTCCTAATCTATGTCTAGAACAAATTAACTCTCTGGCACTTGAGGTATGCTCAAGGCATTTTCCCTTAAGGAAAAGGAGATGTAAACTAGAAAGAGAAAGGCGCTCCCTATACAGGCAAAGGCAAAGAATAACAGAGCGGCTACAAGAGGTCAATATATCTGAAATACGTAGGGAGACACTGGTCAGAGCAACAGCAAACATCGAACTAAAGATAAAGGAATCTTACAGGAGTCAAGAAACGCGGGAAGAACTAAAAGCCATAAATGCAATTGAAAGAAACCCAAAGCATTTATTTTCTTATGCCAAATCAAAGTCGAGAACAACATCCAGTATTGGGCCCCTACTTGAACGGAATGGGTCCTACATAGATGACAGCAAGGCAATGAGTGACCTACTAGAGTCCCAATATGACTCGGTTTTTAGCGAGCCACTAGCCAGAGAGTCGAAGACCTAAATGATTTTTTTATGAGACAGAATTTGGTAGACACACACCTGTCTGATAATATCCTGACCTCAAATGAGCCCAAATAAACAGTTTAGTATTTACTGCAGGAGTTTGTTGGTATCTGCTACACAAGGAGTGATCAACGTGTGACTGTGACAGCTGTAATAATTAAACAAGGCGATGAAGACACAAGAGTTGTTTTTAATTTGACAGTACCTTCAACTGCAGCACCTCAAATGACTGGCATATATGCGTCTTTTACTCTGTGCTTCGAATAAAATAAATGGTTATAAATAAAACCTTAATTTTAATGTTATGGACCGGTAAGCCAGTGGAAGGCATCCTGGAGTATACCTGGAGAGGGTTTCGGGGGTCAACGCCCCCGCGGCCCAGTGTGTGACCAGGCTTCCTGGTGGGTCAAGGTCTGATCAACCAGGCTGTTACTGCTGGCCGCACGTCACATGACCAAAAACTCCAGCTGTGGATCATCATATGATTAAAACCCGTGTTCGGAAACACTTGTCCGGTTTCCTGACAAACCGTACCTAACCAAACCGTCTATTTTTCGGACTCAAAACTAAGGTTACGAGACTAATTACCTTGTGTTCTAATGTCTAATAAATTCAAAGACCCCAATGGAAATAAGCCACTTCGACTTTTTTGGGTTATTCTAGGTAATTACACATATGCTGCTATGTATGATAATTTATGTAACCATTTATGTGTACCTACACCTGAATAAACTTGCTTATTTTCAATACCTCCTAAGGGAAAGTTTAACCCAGGATTTCATTCTGGAAGGACGGGGTTAAAATTCATAAGATTCTGAAGAAATCAAAGAAATCGTCTTTTAAAACATGATTTCCATTATTATTATTATTATAATCAAGGGGGAAGCGCTAAACCCGGAGGATTATACAGCACCTGGTGGGGGGGGGGATGTGGAAGGCATTCAGGCTTAATTCGGGGAACTGGAGCACAGATCCAATTCCCTAAATCAAGAGCCCCTCACCAACATCAAGGAACCTTCCTTGAGGGGAACATGATTTCCAGTATGTATGTGCTTTTGTGACCACTGGTCAATATATAACACTGAAAAGCATCCACTAAGTTTATCTAGGTACAGGTACACGAAAGTACAATTATATATATATATATAGATACATGTGTAAATTACCTAGGATAACCCCAAAAGTCGGAAATTCCTGTCAGTTAATTGCTGATGCAGACACAAGATAACTGCAAAATGACCCAGTAAGACTGATGTATGTATGTATAATGTTCGGCAAGACCATAGTCCTGGCACGGGTCCCAGTAAGACTGATGTTGTGGGCGGATATGTGACAAGCGCAGTTTAATGTAGACAATTGTAAGTTTCTATTCCGGGAAAAGAAAATAACTATGGCAACTGCAAACAAAACAACGTAGATCTTAATCAGAATGCGACAGAAAGGCTTAGGAGTTTTGATTAATAGTAATCTGAAGACAAGACAAAAGTGCATAAGTGTTGGCAATAAAGTTAATAGAATTCTTGTGTGACATAGGTCAGAGTAGGCCTGCTATAGTTATGGTCTTAATAAGCTCTGTATTCAACTGATAAAGCCACATTTCGCCTTCATACCCTGATATTGCAAAGTTTCTAATTCATCATTTCATCTAAGTTATGTACTGACTGCCTGGTGGCTAAAGCTCTCGCTTCACTCGGCGAGGGTCTGGATCGATTCCCAGCGAGGGTAGAAACATTGCGCGTTTCTTGACACCGGTTGTCTGTTCCCCATCACTAAAATGGGTACCTGGGTGTTAGTGGACTGGTGTGGGTCGCATCCTGGAAGGAAACTGACCTAATTTGCGGGAAATGTTCAGCATAACAAGCGGCTTTGTATATATAGTAGTATGTCATTGATGTCAGCTAGGACTGTATACCTTGTACATGTACTTGTAGAATTAAAGATTATTATTATAATTAAATAATTTTTTCTTTGTATCAGTGGTATATAATTTCTTTTTGAAAATAAGGTATTTGAATAATGCATACAATGTACGAGCTTTTCAATTTATTATGCTACATTCAAGTACGTTCTTGAAAATAAAAATTTATATTATCTTTGTATCAATTTTTTTAATGTTTTAATTGTGTGTAGAGGCAAGAGATGGCGCTGACGCTGTATTGACAACACGACAGCAGCCGAATTTTTGTGGCCCACTCCCAGTGGCACTACTATGGCACTATGATCTCGGTGAGTTGCCTGTGCCTTGTAGTGTGCTGTATGTGATGGCACCTAGGTGTATGTGTGTGTTATGTTGTTTAAAGAGCTTGAAGTAGGTGGTGCCAGATGATGGCTCCCCTCTCCCAGTGGCACTACTATGGCACTATGGTCCCGGTGAGTTGGTTGTGCATTGTATGTGCTGTATATGATGACACCTAGGTGTATGTGTGTGTTATGCTGTTTAAAGAGCCTGAAGTAGGTGCTGCCAAATGATGGCTCCCCTCTCCCGGTGGCACTACTATGGCACTATGGTCCCGGTGAGTTGGTTGGGCATTGCATGTGCTGTATATGATGGCACCTAGGTGTATGTGTGTGGTATGTTGTTTAAAGAGCTTGAAGTAGGTGGTGCCAGATGATGGCTCCCCTCTCCCAGTGGCACTACTATGGCACTATGGTCCCAGTGAGTTGGTTGTGCATTGTATGTGCTGTATATGATGACACCTAGGTGTATGTGTGTGTTATGCTGTTTAAAGAGCTTGAAGTAGGTGCTGCCAGATGATGGCTCCCCTCTCCCAGTGGCACTACTATGGCACTATGGTTCTGGTGAGTTGCTTGTTCCTTGTAGTGTGCTGTATGTGATGGAACCTAGGTGTATGTGTGTGTGCTATGTTGTTTGAAAAGCTTGAAGTAGGTGCTGCCAGACATTGTCTCCCCCTCCCAGTGGCACTACTGTGGCACTATGATTCTGGTGAGTTACATGTACCTTGTAGTGTGCTGTATGGGATGGCTTCTAGGTGTATGTGTATATGTTATGTTGTTTGAGGAGCTTGAAGTAGGTGCTGCTCTGCCACATCCTGTCTCCCCCCTTCTCCCCTCCCCTCAAGGGAAGTATTTTGATGTTGCTGAGGGGCTCTTGATCCAAGGAAGTGGATTTCCCCCCTTGGATCAAACGTGATTGCCCTCCATCTCACAGGGTGCAGTATGACTGGGTTTAATGCATCTTCTTGTATATATATATATATATATATATATATATATATATATATATATATATATATATATATATATATATATGAGTGAGGTGAAAGTGTTGAATGATGAAAGTATTTTCTTTTTGGGGATTTTCTCTGTTTTTGGGTCACCCTGCCTCGGGCCTCGGTGGGAGATGGCCGACTTGTTAAAAAAAAAAAAAAAAAAAGATGGTCTTAACTGTTCCAAAACCAAAGGCTGGCATGCAAGACACAGTGAGGTCATCGACATCATAAAGAGAACCCTTGCTACAGCTGCATGCCCAGCCGAGAGGGAGCCCTGATCACTAGCAGCCACCAATACCCACAACCCAGCAAACCGCCCCGACGGGATCACCATCTATCCTTGGAAGAATGGCAAGCTCTTAGCATGGGACTATGCCTGTGTGGCCACACTGGCTGACACCCATGTCTGTCACAGTATCGGGTGACAGGGAGGAGCTGCCGACCACAGGGAGGAGTACAAGATCAGCAAGTGCAGGGACTTAAGCCAACAGTATCAATTTGTCCCAGTGAGATCAGAGACCTTGGGATCATGGGGAAAAAATGCCACATATTTCCTTAAAGAATTGGGTTCCAGACTCATCGACACCACCAGGGACCCAAGGGCAGCCACCTTCATGTTCCAGCGCCTCAACATGGTCATCCAGAGGGGAAATGCTTGCTGCATACTTGGCTTGCGTCCGGCTTCGGAGGAGCTGGAGGAAATCCATAATCTTTAACATATTGTACCATTGTATTCATGTTTGTGTTTTCTGCAAATGTATTCTGTCAATTAATAAATTTTCCAATAGAATATAAAATATAGGGGGTGGTAGGAGAGGAAAATATTCAAGCAGCTCCAGGGAGAACTTTGAGTTTTCCCTGAGGTACGTTTATTGTCTTCTCTGAGGATGAGGGTCCCCAGTCCAGTTATAGAGGTGGTACCTCCTTATATATATATTTTTTTTTTATTTTTTTTTTCAACAAGTCGGCCGTCTCCCACCGAGGCAGGGTGACCCAAAAAAGAAAGAAAATCCCCAAAAAGAAAATACTTTCATCATCATTCAACACTTTCACCACACTCACACATTATCACTGCTTTTACAGAGGTGCTCAGAATACAACAGTTTAGAAGCATATACGTATAAAGATACACAACATATCCCTCCAAACTGCCAATATCCCAAACCCCTCCTTTAAAGTGCAGGCATTGTACTTCCCATTTCCAGGACTCAAGTCCGACTATATGAAAATAACCGGTTTCCCTGAATCCCTTCACTAAATATTACCCTGCTCACACTCCAACAGATCGTCAGGTCCCAAGTATCATTCGTCTCCATTCACTCCTATCTAACACGCTCATGCACGCTTGCAGGAAGTCCAAGCCCCTCGCCCACAAAACCTCCTTTACCCCCTCTTATATATATATATATATATATATATATATATATATATATATATATATATATATATATATATATATATATATATAGATATATATATATATATATATATATAGAGAGAGAGAGAGAGAGAGAGAGAGAGAGAGAGAGAGAGAGAGAGAGAGAGAGAGAGAGATAGATAGATAGATAGATAGATAGATATTGAGATATTGAGATAGATATTGATTGATTGATTGATTGATTTTGAGAGGTTTTTATAAAGCAGAAGTGTTATAAGAAGAGTAGAGTATATGGAGAGTAAAAGAAAGGTGAAGAGAGTGCAAAAGGAGAGCAGATGATAGAATGGGAGAGGCGCTGTCAAGAAATTTTAATGAAAATAAGAAAAAATTTTGGAGTGAGTTAAACAAGTTAAGAAAGCCTAGAGAACGAATGGATTTGTCAGTTAAAAACAGAGTAGGGGAGTTAGTAGATGGGGAGATGGAGGTTTTGGGTAGATGGCGAGAATATTTTGAGGAACTTTAAATGTCGACGAAGAAAGGGAAGCGGTAATTTCATGCACTGGCCAGGGAGGTATACCATCTTTTAGGAGTGAAGAAGAACAGGATGTGAGTGTGGGGGAGGTGGGTGAGGCATTACGTAGAATGAAAAGGGGTAAAGCAGCTGGAACTGACGGGATCATGACAGAAATGTTAAAAGCAGGGGGGATATAGTGTTGGAGTGGTTGGTATTTTTGTTTAATAAATGTATGAAAGAGGGGAAGGTACCTAGGGATTGGCAGAGAGCATGTATAGTCCCTTTATATAAAGGGAAGGGGGACAAAAGAGATTGTAAAAATTATAGAGGAATAAGTTTACTGAGTATACCAGGAAAAGTGTACGATATGGTTATATGTAATTGAAAGAATTAGAGGTAAGACAGAATGTAGGATTGCGGATGAGCAAGGAGGTTTCAGAGTGGGTAGGGGATGTGTAGATCAAGTGTTTACATTGAAGCATATATGTGAACAGTATTTAGATAAAGGTAGGGAAGTTTTTATTGCATTTATGGATTTAGAAAAGGCATATGATAGAGTGGATATGGGAGCAATGTGGCAGATGTTGCAAGTATATAGAATAGGTGGTAAGTTACTAAATGTTGTAAAGAGTTTTTATGAGGATAGTGAGGCTCAGGTTAGGGTGTGTAGAAGAGAGGGAGACTACTTCCCAGTAAAAGTAGGTCTTAGACAGGGATGTGTAATGTCACCATGGTTGTTTAATATATATATAGATGGGGTTGTAAAAGAAGTAAATGCTAGGGTGTTCAGGAGAGGGGTGGGATTAAATTATGGGGAATTAAATACAAAATGGGAATTGACACAGTTGCTTTTTGCTGATGATACTGTGCTTATGGGAGATTTTAAAGAAAAATTGCAAAGGTTAGTGGATGAGTTTGGGAGTGTGTGTAAAGGTAGAAAGTTGAAAGTGAACATAGAAAAGAGTAAGTTGATGAGGGTATCAAATGATTTAGATAAAGAAAAATTGGATATCAAATTGGGGAGGAGTATGAAAGAAATGAATGTTTTCAGATACTTGGGAGTTGACGTGTCGGCAGATGGATTTATGAAGGATGAGGTTAATCATAGAATTGACGAGGGGAAAAAAGGTGAGTGGTGCGTTGAGGTATATGTGGAGACAAAAAAATGTTATCTATGGAGGCAAAGAAGGGAATGTATGAAAGTATAGTAGTACCAACACTCTTATATGGGTGTGAAGCTTGGGTTGTGAATGCAGCAGCGAGGAGGCGGTTGGAGGCAGTGGAGATGTCCTGTCTAAGGGCAATGTGTGGTGTAAATATTATGCAGAAAATTCGGAGTGTGGAAATTAGGAGGTGTGGAGTTAATAAAAGTATTAGTCAGAGGGCTGAAGAGGGGTTGAGAGAATGGATCAAAGTAGAATGACATGGAGAGTGTATAAATCTGTAGGGAAAGGAAGGCGGGGTAGGGGTTGTCCTCGAAAAGGTTGGAAGGATGGGGTAAGGGAGGTTTTGTGGGCGAGGGGCTTGGACTTTCAGCAGGCGTACATGAGCGTGTTCGATAGGAGTGAATGGAGACGAATGGTATTTGGGACCTGATGATCTGTTGGAGTGTGAGCAGGGTAATATTTAGTGAAGGGATTCAGGGGAACCGGTTATTTTTATATAGCCGGACTTGAGTCCTGGAAATGGGAAGTACAATGCCTGCACTCTAAAGGAGGGGTTTGGGATATTAGCAGTTTGGAGGGATATGTTGTGTATCTTTATACGTATATGCTTCTAAACTGTTGTGTTCTGAGCACCTCTGCAAAAACAGTGATTATGTGTGAGTGAGGTGAAAGTGTTGAATGATGATGAAAGTATTTTCTTTTTGGGGATTTTCTTTCTTTTTGGGTCACCCTGCCTCGGTGGGAGACGGCCGACTTGTTAAAAAAAAAAAAAAAAAAAAAATATGTAAATATATATATATATATATATATATATATATATATATATATATATATATATATATATATATATATAAATTATATATATATATATATATATATATATATATATATACACACACACACACAAAAACACACACACACACACACACACACACACACACACACACACACACACACACACACACACACACACACACACATATATATATACACACACTGTCTCCTGCTCCGGCATGCAGCACTGCACGTTTTATAGTGATAAGATAAGATATTTGTTTGGATTTTTAACCCAGAGCGTTAGTCACCCAGGATAACCCAATAACATGTATGTATCATTGAGGACGGCTGTCTCCTATCCATTGGGGTCCTTTCAATCTTCTCCCCCAGGATGTGACTCCCAAGAGTCGACTAACACCCAGGTATCTACTTACTGCTAGGTGAAGAGGGGCAGCAGGTGTAAGGAAACATGCCTAATGCTTCACTTGTTTCAGGATTGATCCTCGGTTGCTCAGTATGTGAGCTGATAATGCTGTTAACTGAGTCACGAGCACCCATTATTATCATCAAACAGGTTCTTTGATGCCAGTAAAGAGCTCTTTTAATCAAAGGAGTTTGATTTGTACTCCCTCTTCTTGGATCAAACCTGATTACCTCCCATTTCCCAGGTGCTGCATGACTCATATAGGTTTAGTGCTTCTATATGAAAATAATAATAATGAACATAAGAGTAGAGGAACACAGCAGTAGGCCTATTGACCTATGCACCACTTGTAAAGGATCCCCATTCTGATTTCTCTCTATTTCTTTACACTGTTGCTTATCTGTCAGCCATGCCTTGACCCAGGAGGTATTTTTTTCTCCTATACTATATGCTACTTCATTCTTCATCAGTTTTCTGTGTGGAACTCAGTCTATATTCACAATATTGCATTATTTATCATGCTTTGGACAGCAAGAATGCTGCTTTGTAAAAAGAATGCTGCTTTGTAAAAATTGAGGACAAGTTATGGCTAGTTTATAATAAAATAAGATGGAACAGTGATGCGGTAAGTTGTAAAAAAAAGAGATAGATTCTGTAGATATTAAACAAATTAAGACTGAGGTAGAATGGTCGTTGAATACAACAATGACAATCAAAAGTAGTTGGGGTATTAGAATTTTAGGGGGGCACAAATTTATGACAATATAACACTAACTGTGGACTGTGGGTATTATCTGCACTTTACTCTGATTCTGTTAGTCCAGCCTCACTTAGGAATGTTTTAAGGTCATGTTCTGTAGAGATGAAGTATCTCTTCCCAGTGGGCTGTTTCCTAACTGCGATTTTTCCATCCCTCACAAAGCACTGGTGGATTCATAGATCTAAATTTACTCCCTGTTCAGTACATCCACACTTACTACTGTGCAATCTACATCTACAGGACCTTAAACTCCAATATCAACCTTGACCTAAAACGCTTTCTTGATAGTTGTGACAGAACCCACAGGCATAACACCAGACACAAACATCTCTACGACATTCCCCGTGTCCGACTAAACCTTTACAAAAATTCAATGTATGTCAAAGGCCCTAAAATCTGGAACACCCTGCCTGAGAACTCTAGAACTGCAGACACATTCATCACCTTCAAAACTACCATTAGAAAACATCTTATCTCCCTGATACACCCCATCAACTAACTACACGAATACCACCTGGTGGTTCATACTTACACTCACTCACCCATTTGACCATAAACAGAAATATTAATCTCAATCTTAAAATAATGAATCCTATGATACTCCAATACTGAAACTATGTACTGTGCCAAAACAAAAGCATTCACATTGCTAAACTCACAAACTAGTATTTAGTCACTTAGCCATAATACCAACTTACCTCATAATTTGTAATATTTTAAAATAAAGAATTAAACTAAGTCTGCCCGAAATGCCTAGCCATGCTAGGCGTTCTAGTGGTACACTCTGTAATCATTATTTAACTACATGTAAACCACACAACAACCAAATTCTGTAAATTCAACATTGTAATCTTTATAGAGAATAAACTTTGAATTTGAATTAAATTATGTCTTTCAAGATCGCTTTGAATTACGTATATCTGAAAGTAATGATTCCATCAACTTTGCCACCATTGAGGTCAGGCTAATTGATCTATAATTTGAAGTTAAGGACCTGTTGCCCACATTTTAAATGAGATTACATTTGCCATTTTCCATGTTTCAGGTAAGATAAGATATGTTTGGATTTTTAACCTGGAGGGTTAGCCACCCAAGATAACCCAAGAAAGTCAGTGCATCATTGGGGTCCTTCAATCTTGTACCCTAGGATGTGACCTACACCAGTCGACTAACAGCCAGGTACCTACTTATTGCTAAGTAAACAGGGAAAGCAGGTGTAATGAAACATGTCCAGTATTTTCTCCTATGTCAAGGATTGAACCATGAACGCTCAGTGTGCGAAGCGAGAGCATTGCCAACCAAGCAATGGGATCTGTTGAAGAGACATGTTAATAGTTTGCAAAGTTCCTCCTTACATTCCTTTAGAACCCTTGAAACCAGCTCATCAGGGCCCAATGACTTATTTAGTTTCTATCTTATTTTCTGATGTACTATGTCATTTGCGACTTCTATCTTGAATAATTTATTCCTATCCTGACTTGTATAACTGTTGATTTCTGGGATTTCATTTGTATCCTTGTGTGTAGAAACAGAGCTTAAATAAGTGTTAAAAATGATACTAACAGTAGGCTAACCTGAGTTACATCTCGCACGTGGATGCACTGTATTGATAAACATGTTGTGAACTGAATCTCGAACAACAGTTATTTCATTTTTCAGGTGATTAGACATCTTTGACCTGAAAACCACAGGGGTGCAAAGAAATCTAAAAATGGTCTGTGAGGTCACTGGACATAACTGTTTATGACTTCTTTCTATGGGGGTATGTGAAGAGCACAGTTTATATACCACCACTACCTGCAACCCTGGAGGAGCTGAAAATTTCAATAACTGAAGCAGTTTGCATGATAATTCCAGATATGCTGCAGAGCGTCTGGACCGAACTGGACTATCGCATCAATGTTTGATGAGCAACCAGAGGGGCACACATTGAGTGCCTTTAATGCTACCCTATACCACATGAAATCCTGCATCTGTGTATCATGTGGTATAGGGTAGCATTAAAGGCACTCAATGTGCGCCCCTCTGGTTGCTCGGCAAACATCGATGCGATAGTCCGGTTTGGTCCAGACGCTCTGCAGCAATCTGGAGTTATCATGCGAACTGCTTCAGTGATCAAAATTTTCAGCTCCTCCAGGGTTGCATGTAGTGGTGGTGCATAAACTGTGCTCTTCACATACCCCCAAAGAAAGAAGTCACAAATAGTTTGGTCCGGTGACCTCACAGGCCATTTTTAGATTTCTTTGCACCCCTGTGGTTTTCAGGTCAAAGATGTCTAATTGCCTGAAAAAAAATGAAAAAACTGTTGTTAGAGAATCAGTTCACAATACAGTGGACCCCCGGTTAACGATTTTAATCCGTGCAAGAGGGGTAATTGTTATGCGAAATAATCGTTATGTGAATGAATTTTCCCCATAAGAAATAATGGAAATAAAATTAATCCGTGCAAGACACCCAAAAGTATGAAAAAAAAAATTTTTTACCACATGAAATATTAATTTTAATACACACAAACTGAAAAAGGCATGCACACTTACATGACACTTACTTTTATTGAAGATCTGGTGATGATTGATGGGATGGGAGGAGGGGAGAGCATTATCTTCTTACTGTTTAGAAGGGGAATCCCCTTCCATTACGACTTGAGGTAGCAAGTCCTTTTCTGGGGTTACTTCCCTTCTTCTTTTAATGCCACTAGGACCAGCTTGAGAGTCACTGGACCTCTGTCGCACAACAAATCTGTCCATAGAGCTCTGTACCTCCCGTTCCTTTACGATTTGTCTAAAATGGGCCACAACATTGTCATTGAAATAGTCACCAGCACGGCTTGCAACAGCTGTGTCAGGGTGATTTTCATCCATAAAGGTTTGCAGTTCAACCCACTGTGCACACATTTCCTTAATCTTTGAAGTAGGCACAATGGATTCCACAACTGGCATAGGCTTCTCAGGGTTAGCCCCAAACCCTTCAAAATCTTTCTTAATTTCCATACTAATTCTCACCCTTTTTACCACAGGGTTGGCACTAGAAGCTTTCTTGGGGCCCATGGTCACTTACTTTCCAGAAACAGCACCGAAAACACTGTAATAATACGAAATATTCCGAGTGTATGCTTGGATGTTACCGCGGAGGCTGGCTGGTAAACAATGGGACGGGCGGCACATGTGAGGCTGGCTGAGGGCACATTGGACGCGTCTCGGACGAAAATCGGTGAGCGGGTTTTTAATCGGTATGCGCGGCAAAAATTTTGCGATAAAAGTAAGCGGTATGCGGAAAAATCGCTATGTGATGCCATCGTTATGCGGGGGTCCACTGTATATTTGAATCGGTTTATCAATATATTTGAATTAGTTTAGATATCATAATATTGTGAAATAAGGGAGTGTTTTTGTGGACACCCTGTACAGTCATACCCAGCCCTATGCCATTAATTGGTTCCAAGAGCCTTGATGTAACCCAGTTTTTGATGTAAACCGGACATAATGCCTTAAAAATGTCTTAAAATGGCGACAAACACCGTAAAACTAGCAAAAATAACTCGCCAAAGAATATAACTACAGCCTCTCCTCACTTAGTGACATACACTTGTTTACTTACGGCTCGGACTTACGATGGGCTCTCTGACCAGTATGCATACCTGTTATGACTTTGATGTCGTAACTTAAATAAAATGTTCCTGGCTCCTAAAGGCTGCTCACACTGCTGTTTAGGGGTTATAAAATTACACTGAAATACATAGCAAACCTTGGGCCAGCATGTACTCATATATTAAACAATATTAATTAATATTAGGAATGAAGGACAAAAACTCACCTATATAAAAATACTTTTTTTTTTTTCAACAAGTCGGCCGTCTCCCACCAAGGCAGGGTGACCCAAAAAAGAAAGAAAATCCCCAAAAAGAAAATACTTTCATCATCATTCAACACTTTCACCACACTCACACATTATCACTGCTTTTGCAGAGGTGCTCAGAATACAACAGCTTAGAAGCATATACGTATAAGGATACACTACATATTCCTCCAAACTGCCAATATCCCAAACCCCTCCTTTAAAGTGCAGGCATTGTACTTCCCATTTCCAGGACTCAAGTCCGACTATATGAACATAACTGGTTTCCCTGAATCCCTTCACTAAATATTACCCTGCTCACACTCCAACAGATCGTCAGGTCCCAAGTATCATTCGCCTCCATTCACTCCTATCTAACACGCTCATGCACGCTTGCTGGAAGGACAAGCCCCTAGCCCACAAAACCTCCTTTACCCCCTCTTTCCAACCCTTTCGAGGACGACCCCTACCCCTCCTTCCTTCCCCTATAGATTTATATGCTTTCCATGTCATTCTACTTTGATCCATTCTCTCTAAATGACCAAACCACCTCAACAACCCCTCTTCTGCCCTCTGACTAATGCTTTTATTAACTCCACACCTTCTCCTAATTTCCACACTCCAAATTTTCTGCATAATATTTACACCACACATTGCCCTTAGACAGGACATCTCCACTGCCTCCAACCGTCTCCTCGCTGCTGCATTTACCACCCAAGCTTCACATCCATATAAGAGTGTTGGTACTACTATACTTTCATACATTCCCTTCTTTGCCTCCATAGATAACGTTTTTTGACTCCACATATACCTCAATGCACCACTCACCTTTTTTCCCTCATCAATTCTATGATTAACCTCATCCTTCATAAATCCATCCGCCGACACGTCAACTCCCAAGTAGCTGAAAACATTCACTTCTTCCATACTCCTCCTCCCCAATTTGATATCCAATTTTTCTTTATCTAAATCATTTGATACCCTCATCACCTTACTCTTTTCTATGTTCACTTTCAACTTTCTACCTTTACACACATTCTCAAACTCATCCACTAACCTTTGCAATTTTTCTTTAGAATCTCCCATAAGCACAGTATCATCAGCAAAAAGTAACTGTGTCAATTCCCATTTTGAATTTGATTCCCCATAATTTAATCCCACCCCTCTCCCAAACACCCTAGCATTTACTTCTTTTACAACCCCATCTATAAATATATTAAACAACCATGGTGACATTACACATCCCTGTCTAAGGCCTACTTTTACCGGGAAGTATTCTCCCTCTCTTCTACACACCCTAACCTGAGCCTCACTATTCTCATAAAAGCTCTTTACAGCATTTAGTAACTTACCACCTATTCCACATACTTGCAACATCTGCCACATTGCTCCTCTATCCACTCTATCATATGCCTTTTCTAAATCCATAAATGCAATAAAAACTTCCGTACCTTTATCTAAATACTGTTCACATATATGCTTCAATGTAAACACTTGATCTACACATCCCCTACCCACTCTGAAGCCTCCCTGCTCATCCGCAATCCTACATTCTGTCTTACCTCTAATTCTTTCAATTATAACCCTTCCGTATACTTTTCCTGGTATACTCGGTAAACTTATTCCTCTATAATTTTTACAATCTCTTTTATCCCCTTTCCCTTTATATAAAGGGACTATACATGCTCTCCGCCAATCCCTAGGTACCTTCCCCTCTCTCATACATTTATTAAACAAAAGTACCAACCACTCCAACACTATATCCCCCCCTGCTTTTAACATTTCTGTCATGATCCCATCAGTTCCAGCTGTTTTTTAGTGCCAGGAAGGAAAAAAAACTGGCAGGAAATGGCAGAAATCGTACACCAAATCCAGTCATTCCTGGAGTGGAACCACAGTCGATGGCCTCCACTCCAAACCAACAGATACAGTTAAGACACATATGCAACATCTGGATATCTTTATTGTAGACGTTTCGCCATCCAGTGGCTTTATCAATACAGATTCTAGGACATAATAGGAAGACAGTAGAACTATATACAAAAGATGAGGTAATCAGTCCCTCGGCCTTGGAGTTAGTGTTCACAGCATCGTGGTGGAGGAGAATATTCTCCTCCACCACGATGCTGTGAACACTAACTCCAAGGCCGAGGGACTGATTACCTCATCTTTTGTATATAGTTCTACTGTCTTCCTATTATGTCCTAGAATCTGTATTGATAAAGCCACTGGATGGCGAAACGTCTACAATAAAGATATCCAGATGTTGCACATGTGTCTTAACTTTCATATTGTCGGTATTTTATACCTTTCTTGCACAACAGATACAGATACTAATGCCGGAAAAAAAATCCCCCCCCAGTACCAACAATACCACCAGTCCGATAACATTCTTCTTTGCAAATATACAGGGTCTAAAGCCAGCAACAAACAACAAAATACCTTTCATCCGTGGACTGCTTGCAGAGGCAAAGGCAATGTTCGCGGCTTTCACTGAGACCCACATAAAGGATCACTTGGACAACGAAATATGGATCCCAGGTTACAACCTATACAGATGTGACAGAGTGAACAGGCAAAAGGGGGGGGTTGGCCTGTACATTGCAGAGTCACTTGTTTGCACAGAACTGCTAAATGCCTCAAATGATGTAGTGGAAGTTTTAGCAGTAAAGGTCGAGAACCAAAACCTAGTCATTGTGATAGTCTACAAGCCTCCGGATGCAACATCCCAGCAATTCCAGGAACAGCTGTTAAAAATTGACCACTGTCTGGAAAACCTTCCAGCTCCTGCACCCAACATCTTGCTCCTGGGGGATTTCAACTTAAGGCACCTAAAATGGAGGAATATAGCAAATAATATTGTTGCAGTAATAACACCAGGAGGCAGCTCTGATGAAAACTCACACTCACGCGAGCTTTTAAATCTCTGCACAAAATTCAATTTAAACCAGCAAATAATAGAGCCTACTAGACTGGAGAATACACTAGACCTCATCTTCACTAACAATGATGATCTGATAAGAAATATCACCATATCAAAAACAATATACTCAGATCACAACATAATTGAGGTTCAGTCATGTATGCGCGGAGCCCCAGACCGACATAATGAGATTAGTCACGAGGGAGCATTCACCAAATTCAACTTCAATAACAAAAACATAAAGTGGGACCAAGTAAACCAAGTCCTAACCGATATAAGCTGGGAAGATATACTAAGCAACACAGACCCCAACTTATGCCTAGAACAGATTAACTCGGTGGCACTCGATGTATGCACAAGGCTTATTCCTCTAAGAAAAAGGAGGAGTAGATGTAAAACAGAAAGAGACAGGCGCTCCCTTTACAGGCGACGGAAAAGAATAACAGAGCAGCTAAAAGAGGTCAATATATCTGAAATGCGTAGGGAGACACTGGTCAGAGAAATAGCAAGCATCGAACTTAAGCTAAAAGAATCCTTTAGGAGTCAGGAATCGCGGGAAGAACTAAAAGCCATAAATGAAATCGAAAGAAACCCAAAGTATTTCTTCTCCTATGCCAAATCAAAATCGAGAACAACGTCCAGTATTGGGCCCCTACTTAAACAAGATGGGTCCTACACAGATGACAGCAAGGAAATGAGTGAGCTACTCAAGTCCCAATATGACTCAGTTTTTAGCAAGCCGCTAACCAGACTGAGAGTCGAAGATCAAAATGAATTTTTTATGAGAGAGCCACAAAATTTGATTAACACAAGCCTATCCGATGTTATCCTGACGCCAAATGACTTCGAACAGGCGATAAATGACATGCCCATGCACTCTGCCCCAGGGCCAGACTCATGGAACTCTGTGTTCATCAAGAACTGCAAGAAGCCCCTATCACGAGCCTTTTCCATCCTATGGAGAGGGAGCATGGACACGGGGGTCGTCCCACAGTTACTAAAAACAACAGACATAGCCCCACTCCACAAAGGGGGCAGTAAAGCAACAGCAAAGAACTACAGACCAATAGCACTAACATCCCATATCATAAAAATATTTGAAAGGGTCCTAAGAAGCAAGATCACCACCCATCTAGAAACCCATCAGTTACACAACCCAGGGCAACATGGGTTTAGAACAGGTCGCTCCTGTCTGTCTCAACTATTGGATCACTACGACAAGGTCCTAAATGCACTAGAAGACAAAAAGAATGCAGATGTAATATATACAGACTTTGCAAAAGCCTTCGACAAGTGTGACCATGGCGTAATAGCGCACAAAATGCGTGCTAAAGGAATAACAGGAAAAGTCGGTCGATGGATCTATAATTTCCTCACTAACAGAACACAGAGAGTAGTCGTCAACAGAGTAAAGTCCGAGGCAGCTACGGTGAAAAGCTCTGTTCCACAAGGCACAGTACTCGCTCCCATCTTGTTCCTCATCCTTATATCCGACATAGACAAGGATGTCAGCCACAGCACCGTGTCTTCCTTTGCAGATGACACCCGAATCTGCATGACAGTGTCTTCCATTGCAGACACTGCAAAGCTCCAGGCAGACATCAACCAAATCTTTCAGTGGGCTGCAGAAAACAATATGAAGTTCAACGATGAGAAATTTCAATTACTCAGATATGGTAAACATGAGGAAATTAAATCTTCATCAGAGTACAAAACAAATTCTGGCCACAAAATAGAGCGAAACACCAACGTCAAAGACCTGGGAGTGATCATGTCGGAGGATCTCACCTTCAAGGACCATAACATTGTATCAATCGCATCTGCTAGAAAAATGACAGGATGGATAATGAGAACCTTCAAAACTAGGGAGGCCAAGCCCATGATGACTCTCTTCAGGTCACTTGTTCTATCTAGGCTGGAATATTGCTGCACACTAACAGCACCTTTCAAGGCAGGTGAAATTGCCGACCTAGAAAATGTACAGAGAACTTTCACGGCGCGCATAACGGAGATAAAACACCTCAATTATTGGGAGCACTTGAGGTTCCTAAACCTGTATTCCCTGGAACGCAGGAGGGAGAGATACATGATTATATACACCTGGAAAATCCTAGAGGGACTAGTACCGAACTTGCACACGAAAATCACTCACTACGAAAGCAAAAGACTTGGCAGACGATGCACCATCCCCCCAATGAAAAGCAGGGGTGTCACTAGCACGTTAAGAGACCATACAATAAGTGTCAGGGGCCCAAGACTGTTCAACTGCCTCCCAGCACACATAAGGGGGATTACCAACAGACCCCTGGCAGTCTTCAAGCTGGCACTGGACAAGCACCTAAAGTCAGTTCCGGATCAGCCGGGCTGTGGCTCGTATGTTGGTTTGCGTGCAGCCAGCAGCAACAGCCTGGTTGATCAGGCTCTGATCCACCAGGAGGCCTGGTCTCAGACCGGGCCGCGGGGGCGTTGACCCCCGGAACTCTCTCCAGGTAAACTCCAGGTAAACGTACCTCCACCACACTTACATTCTGCTCTTCTTCACTCCTAAAAGATGGTATACCTCCCTGGCTAGTGCATGAAATTACCACCTCCCTTTCTTCCTCAACATTTAAAAGTTCCTCAAAATATTCTCGCCATCTACCTAATACCTCCCTCTCCCCATCTACTAACTCCCCTACTCTGTTTTTAACTGACAAATCCATACTTTCCCTAGGCTTTCTTAACTTGTTTAACTCACTCTAAAATTTTTTTTTATTTTCATTAAAATTTCTTGACAGTGCCTCTCCCACTCTTTCATCTGCTCTCCTTTTGCACTCTCTCACCACTCTCTTCACCTTTCTTTTACTCTCCATATACTCTGCTCTTCTTATAACACTTCTGCTTTGTAAAAACCTCTCGTAAGCTACCTTTTTCTCTTTTATCACACCCTTTACTTCATCATTCCACCAATCACTCCTCTTTCCTCCTGCCCCCACCCTCCTATAACCACAAACTTCTGCCCCACATTCTAATACTGCATTTTTAAAACTATTCCAACCCTCTTTAACCCCCCCACTACTTAACTTTGCACTAGCTCACCTTTCTGCCAATAGTCGCTTATATCTCGCCTGAACTTCCTCCTCCCTTAGTTTATACACTTTCACCTCCCTCTTGTTGTTGCCACCTTCCTCTTTTCCCATCTACCTCTTACTCTAACTGTAGCTACAACTAAATAATGATCCGATATATATGAGTTGCCCCTCTATAAACATGTACATCCTGGAGCCTACCCATCAACCTTTTATCCACCAATACATAATCTAACAAACTACTTCCATTACGTGCTACATCATACCTTGTATATTTATTTATCCTCTTTTTCATAAAATATGTATTACTTATTACCAAATTTCTTTCTACACATAGCTTAATTAAAGGCTCCCCATTTACATTTACCCCTGGCATCCCAAATTTACCTACTACTCCCTCTATAACATTTTTACCCACTTTAGCATTGAAATCCCCAACCACCATTACTCTCACACTTGATTCAAAACTCCCCACACATTCACTCAACATTTCCCAGAATCTCTCTCTCTCCTCTACACTTCTCTCTTCTCCAGGTGCATACACGCTTACTATAACCCACTTTTCACATCCAATCTTTATTTTACTCCACATAATCCTTGAATTTATACATTTATAGTCCCTCTTTTCCTGCCATAGCTTATCCTTCAACTTTATTGCTACTCCTTCTTTAGCTCTAACTTTATTTGAAACCCCTGACCTAATCCCATTTATTCCTCTCCATTGAAACTCTCCCACCCCCTTCAGCTTTGTTTCACTTAAAGCCAGGACATCCAGTTTCTTCTCATTCATAACATCCACAATCATCTCTTTCTTATAATTTGCACAACATCCATGCACATTCAGACTTCCCACTTTGACAATTTTCTTCTTCTTATTCTTTTTAGTAATCTTTACAGGAAAAGGGGTTACTAGCCCATTGTTCCCGGCATTTTAGTTGACTTTTACAACACGCATGGCTTACGGAGGAAAGATTCTTATTCCACTTCCCCATGGATATAAAAGGAAAAGTAATAAGACCAAGAACTATTAAGATAAAATCAAAGAAAACTCAGATGAGTGTGTATAAATAAATGTGTATATGTATGTGTAGTGTGACCTAAGTGTAAGTAGAAGTAGCAAGACATGCCTGTAATCTTGCATATTTATGAGACAGACAAAAGACACCAGCAATCCTACCATCATGTAAAACAATTACAGGCTTTCGTTTTACACTCACTTGGCAGGACGGTAGTACCTCCCTGGGTGGTTGCTGTCTACCAACCTACTACCTACAAAATAAAAATAAATATATTTAAATATATATAAATATATATATATATATAGATATATATAAATATATATATAAATATATAAATGAATGATGATGTAAAGAGATGATGTAAGGGAGAAAAAGTTAGCATATGAAAAGTTTTTACAAAGTAGAAGTGATGCAAGGAGGGAAGAGTATATGGAGAAAAAGAGAGAGGTTAAGAGAGTGGTGAAGCAATGTAAAAAGAGAGCAAATGAGAGAGTGGGTGAGATGTTATCAACAAATTTTGTTGAAAATAAGAAAAAGTTTTGGAGTGAGATTAACAAGTTAAGGAAGCCTAGAGAACAAATGGATTTGTCAGTTAAAAATAGGAGAGGAGAGTTATTAAATGGAGAGTTAGAGGTATTGGGAAGATGGAGGGAATATTTTGAGGAATTGTTAAATGTTGATGAAGATAGGGAAGCTGTGATTTCGTGTATAGGACAAGGAGGAATAACATCTTGTAGGAGTGAGGAAGAGCCAGTTGTGAGTGTGGGGGAAGTTCGTGAGGCAGTAGGTAAAATGAAAGGGGGTAAGGCAGCCGGGATTGATGGGATAAAGATAGAAATGTTAAAAGCTGGTGGGGATATAGTTTTGGAGTGGTTGGTGCAATTATTTAATAAATGTATGGAAGAGGGTAAGGTACCTAGGGATTGGCAGAGAGCATGCATAGTTCCTTTGTATAAAGGCAAAGGGGACAAAAGAGAGTGCAAAAATTATAGGGGGATAAGTCTGTTGAGTCAGTATTAGAGTATGTAGGAAAGAGGGAAATTATTTCCCAGTAAAGGTGGGCCTTAGACAAGGATGTGTGATGTCACCGTGGTTGTTTAATATATTTATAGATGGGGTTGTAAGAGAAGTAAATGCGAGGGTCTTGGCAAGAGGCGTGGAGTTAAAAGATAAAGAATCACACATAAAGTGGGAGTTGTCACAGTTGCTCTTTGCTGATGACACTGTGCTCTTGGGGGATTCTGAAGAGAAGTTGCAGAGATTGGTGGATGAATTTGGTAGGGTGTGCAAAAGAAGAAAATTGAAAGTGAATACAGGAAAGAGTAAGGTTATGAGGATAACAAAAAGATTAGGTGATGAAAGATTGGATATCAGATTGGAGGGAGAGAGTATGGAGGAAGTGAATGTATTCAGATATTTGGGAGTGGACGTGTCAGCGGATGGGTCTATGAAAGATGAGGTGAATCATAGAATTGATGAGGGGAAAAGGGTGAGTGGTGCACTTAGGAGTCTGTGGAGACAAAGAACTTTGTCCTTGGAGGCAAAGAGGGGAATGTATGAGAGTATAGTTTTACCAACGCTCTTTTATGGGTGTGAAGCATGGGTGATGAATGTTGCAGCGAGGAGAAGGCTGGAGGCAGTGGAGATGTCATGTCTGAGAGCAATGTGTGGTGTGAATATAATGCAGAGAATTCGTAGTTTGGAAGTTAGGAGGAGGTGCGGGATTACCAAAACTGTTGTCCAGAGGGCTGAGGAAGGGTTGTTGAGGTGGTTCGGACATGTGGAGAGAATGGAGCGAAACAGAATAACTTCAAGAGTGTATCAGTCTGTAGTGGAAGGAAGGCGGGGTAGGGGTCGGCCTAGGAAAGGTTGGAGGGAGGGGGTAAAGGAGGTTTTGTGTGCGAGGGGCTTGGACTTCCAGCAGGCATGCGTGAGCGTGTTTGATAGGAGTGAATGGAAACAAATGGTTTTTAATATTTGACGTGCTGTTGGAGTGTGAGCAGGGTAACATTTATGAAGGGGTTCAGGGAAACCGGCAGGCCGGACTTGAGTCCTGGAGATGGGAAGTACAGTGCCTGCACTCTGAAGGAGGGGTGTTAATGTTGCAGTTTAAAAACTGTAGTGTAAAGCACCCTTCTGGCAAGACAGTGATGGAGTGAATGATGGTGAAAGTTTTTCTTTTTCGGGCCACCCTGCCTTGGTGGGAATCGGCCAGTGTGATAATAAAATAAAAATAAATATATATAAATATATATAAAAATACATATATCTATATTAATAGTACAGTGGACCCCCGCATAACGATGGCATCACATAGCGATTATTTCGCATACCGCTTACTTTAATTGCAAAAATTTTGCCTCACATACCGCTTAAAAACCCGCTTACCGATTTTCTTCCGAGACGCGCTCACATGTTCCGCCGGTGGCATTGTTTACCAGCCAGCCTCCGCGGTAACATCCAAGCATACAATCGGAATATTTCGTATTATTACAGTGTTTTCGGTGCTGTTTCTGGAAAATAAGTGACCATGGGCCCCAAGAAAGCTTCTAGTGCCAACCCTGTGGTAAAAAGGGTGAGAATTAGTATGGAAATTAAGAAAGATTTTGAAGGGTTTGGGGCTAACCCTGAGAAGCCTATGCCAGTTGTGGAATCCATTGTGCCTACTTCAAAAATTAAGGAAATGTGTGCACAGTGGGTTGAACTGCAAACCTTTATGGATGAAAATCACCCTGACACAGCTGTTGCAAGCCGTGCTGGTGACTATTTCAATGACAATGTTGTGGCCCATTTTAGACAAATCGTAAAGGAACGGGAGGTACAGAGCTCTATGGACAGATTTGTTGTGCGACAGAGGTCCAGTGACTCTCAAGCTGGTCCTAGTGGCATTAAAAGAAGAAGGGAAGTAACCCCGGAAAAGGACTTGCTACCTCAAGTCCTAATGGAAGGGGATTCCCCTTCTAAACAGTAAGAAGATAATGCTCTCCCCTCCTCCCATCCCATCAATCATCACCAGATCTTCAATAAAAGTAAGTGTCATGTAAGTGTGCATGCCTTTTTCAGTTTGTGTGTATTAAAATTAACATTTCATGTGGTAAAAAAATTTTTTTTTCATACTTTTGGGTGTCTTGCACGGATTAATTTTATTTCCATTATTTCTTATGGGGAAAATTCATTCACATAACGATTATTTCGCATAACAATTACCCCTCTTGCACGGATTAAAATCGTTAACCGGGGGTCCACTGTAACTAATATACAACTTATAACTACTACAAAAAACCACCACACTCCAGTTCACATTAGCTCACTAGCATACTGCTACTAATGAGTTAAACAAAATAAATGAACATTTATGAACAGGGAGGCTCCATGACACCCCTTCCTGCAGACTACTTAGCCTATGGTGGAAAAGTTAAATACTCTCCAAAACACAGGCCCCTGCATACTAGGGCTTTACAAATAAACATGAAAGCACTTAAACACAAACACCTATGGTAGGACCTAAAACCATACCAAAATTACCTACTCAAACTACTGCCCAAACATGATGACTTTACCCCTGTCACTACCCGTCTCGTACTGAACTGCACACCTCTCATCTGCTCCTGTCCTGGTCACTGCCTGACCGATAGGAATAAAGTGCGTTTGCTTTCATGGAATAATACACGTCCACTTTCAGTATACTATATGGAAAATGACATTATATATGGAGCGTTATTTTATATAAATATATTTTTTACAGTACTCCATAACAGTACCTAAATAATGTATGTTAGAGCTGATTTCCTCTATTCTGTTTATTACAGTATACAGTACACTAATGTATAAACATTTAAAAATATACTAAAAATGTTAGAAATGGTGCAAAGGTGACATTAAAACAGTATCAAAGATGGTTATCATAAACCCACTACCATTGTAGTATGCTCTTTGCTTAGCAATGAATTTGTTTACTGACGTGGTCTTAGGAACAGAACTCTGTCGTTAAGTGAAGTGAGGCTGTATTGCTAAACCTTAAAGAATGCTAAAAATACATTTTAATCATATTTTTTTAAAGAATAATGAATGCCATTAAAAAAGTTATGACATATGTGACGTTGCTGAGTGACATAAAGTTGGACTTAATGAAGTTCGCTGAACTGAAATTTACTCTAGAAAAGTGGTGTAAAGGTGAATTTGACATAGGCCAAAATGACGTAAAGTGGGGTATGACTGTGTACAGTAAAAGTTGTGATTTTAGGTCACATTTTGTGTACCTGATAAAGCCAATTTGTGGTGAAACAGTGTGCAATGAAACCTCTGACTCTTCTGCAGTCATTGTCTTACTAAAGAAGGAAATATTGTCCCATTTGAAGCTTCTGTTGCAGCATGTCTTTTCTCCACAGGAACTTTTTGTCAAAAATAGTGAATAACCAGATGATTCCAGTGATTTGTACAGTAAACAAATATTTGAGAAGTGGGGAGTGCTCTGGTGAAGAAGAAATACTGTAGTATATTATCATTAATTTTTCTTATTTTATTATCAGTTATTATTATTACAGTTGTATTATATTGTCAGTATTGCTGTCATTATAGTACAGTGGACCCTCGACCAACGATGGCATCGTCTAACGTTAAATCCGACTAGCAATACATTTTAACGCAAAAATTTTGCCTCGACTAGTTTTTAATACTTGACGTGCTGTTGGTGGGAATCGGCCAGTGTGATAATAATAATAATAATAAAAAACTGAGAGTTTTACATTGAGCAATCACTGCACTTAACTTCTTACATGTACAGTATATCCATATTTACTGAATTATTCTTCAGGTGATTTATATTGCCTTATATTATACATATTGTAACTTCATAAATAAATTTTACTCACCCTTTTAAAACTAGACAATTACAATGTCTTATTTTTTATTTTATGAATTACAGTACAGTAAACCTCTCATTAACAGATTTCGGCAGTTTTGGACAAAAACTGACCGGACAAATGCTCTAATTATTGGGCAAAATAGACAAAAGTATAATTCCATATTTTGTCCATAGTAGTGTCTTGTTGTCTTCTGAAGTATTGGGCCAAGTCTGCTAACTCTGACATTTGTCTGGTGTGAGTTAAGGTGTCCATTTTCATTGTTTACTGAGTCATAGGTCACCCTTGCCATTAAATATTGTGCGATGAGTAATGATTTATTCACCAGTAGCATTATTTTAGTGTGCATAAAACAGGCTGTACTCTACAAGGAAAGGGGAATGCTTTGATGCCGATGAAAGGTTTTTGCTCCAAGAAATTGGATATATATTGTGTTCCCTTGGGTTAAACCCGATTACTTCCCATTTCTCAAGCATTTTATGACTGCTACGTGTTTAGAGCTTCTCCATGTCAATTCTGGCTGTGGAGAGTACTACTTGACTTGTTCTATGAATTAGCTAGCATCCATATCTTCAATAAAACATAGAGTATATTGTTTTTATTATGTATTCTATTGTTTTTACTTTCTTAGATTTATGGAGGCATGAGGGTGGGTGACCAGAGGTGACACATCTGTGACTTGACCTGACCCAACCTGACTCAACTTGTCCTGTGTTCCTTTGGTGAGTGTTTGACTGCTCTTTTAATGTCATCCAAACCTTAATATCTTGAGTTTGTTAAATTGAAGTTAGGATTTATTGTTAAAAGATAACTAAAAGAGTGTAGTATTGTACTGTGTGTTGTTGGAGTGAAGTGAGCCCCCATATACAGGTAACTATGCAGTAAGGTGGTAGTGTACTTTAGGACATGGCATTGAAATTAGCTTAGTAGGATAGGCAGTTGTTGTAATGGTGGTAATAGTAGTAGTAGTAGTAGTAGTAGTAGAAGTAGTTAGAAGCACCAGTATATGTACTATTATGTATCAGGGTGCAAGTAATGGCTTCATCTATTATATCAGGGTAATGAAATGTGCCTCTTAGCATTTACAGTGTATATTACATACTCTTATTTTCTCACAACACTGACTACACTAGTTTCTCAGTGGCAGTGTGTTCAACCCACAACACCCAGGTCCCTATTTGCTGCTTGGTGAACAGGAGCAGCTGGTGTAAGAAGCCTTACCCATGTTTCTTACCCCCTCCCTTCTCCTTCAAGAAGAAGTCACAACATTCGATTAACAGTAAGATCCCTGTTAACCCTTAAACTGTCCAAACGTAGATCAGCGTTGATGTGTGTACCGCTCTGTGTATTTTAGGAAAAAAAAAAAACTTTTTTTTTTTTAAATGAAAGAGAATTTTTCCCGGCATCCTCAAATTTTGTCATACTGCACACACTGAGTGCACAGACTCATTCTCTCTTGTCTAGGCAACTCAGGCTTATTGTGCCAAAGTTGAAAGCATGTAAAATAAAATGTAGATCTACAATCGAAGCGCTACGCACGTGAACGTAGCTCTAGGTTTGGACAGTTTAAGGGTTAACAACTAGGTGAAAATGGGTAACATGTATAAAAGGATTGCTCAGTATGTTACCCACAGCAGCTGACTAAAGTGCTGGTACCCATTTACTACTAGGTACACATGGGAAACAGGTGAAAGGAGACTTGCCATACATATTGACCCACCTGGGCATTGAACCTGGATATTTTCAGTTGTGAACCAATTGCTCTGCCACTGAGCCCCAGATCGTGTATAATGAATGCTGGAAAGTTATAGATGATGAGAACTTGCCAAGCCATGGCCTTGGCAGAGATTGTGCATGTGCTTTATATTCCAGGATGGAATGGCTTGTAAAGCAACCACTTTTCTAAACAGAGTGTGCGATTTTCTACAAAGTGCCATTCATTCATTTTCACCTGATCTAACTAGGCTTGAAGTAATTACATGATTCAGTGACAGTTTCCGTTATTCTTCCAGATTTTCAATTATGTTTTCAATTTTTCTTCCAGATTTTCAATTGCATTTATAATTACCTTATCAGGAAAAATGGAAAATTACAGTTACTATGCTTTATATTTTGTATTGAATTATTTTCCTCAATTACTTCAAGTTTTACTAATGTTGAAATCACTGTTCAGTGTCCAAAATAATATTCAATCATCTTGCTTCATTTTTTTATTTAAATGTACATGCTTGAACAATGTACAAGAATTCCACTAGTTATATTTTCAATCAGAGGCAAACGGATGGATAACATATGCATTAAATTTGTTACATGAAATCAGCCAAATATACAGAAAGATTACAAATAACTGGACAAGTTTCTTTTCACACAATGTACTTTGTTAGATCTAAGACAAAATGTTTATAATATTTTTCTTTCACTACAACTTAAACAAAAGAAAACTACACCTGTAACCTGAACAAAATTAGAACAATTGTTGCAGAAAGTTGCAAATGAGTTACATCACAGCATGTAAAATAATGAAATTAATATTGACTTGAATGATACACAATTACTCAGATTACAGCCACTTGCACATTACAGTTCATTAAGATTAAAGCATGGAAGGCACTTATAAGTTTCTTGGTTGTAGTTAATATGGAGAAGTTTGCAGAGAGTTGCAGGCCCTAGCTATGCTTTACTGGGATTAAAAAAATTCCTGCAGTGCAAAATACTCTTGATGATGCTGAAGTGGCTGTGCAGTCCATTTTTCTTGCACATTTCTTCAGAAGGAACATCTTTGAAGGTGGCCTGTGGCCTGGTAGGCAACACTTTCACTTCACATGCTGAATGTCTGTGGTTCGATCCCTGGCAAGGGTAGAAACATTGGGCATGTCTCCTTACACCTGTTGTCCCATTCACCTAGCAAGCAAGTAGGTACTGTACCTGGTGTTAGTTGACTGGTGTGGGTTACATCCTGGGGGACAAGATTGAGGACCCCAATAGAAATAAGACAGATCATCTGCCTTTCTTGGATTATCCTGGGTGGCTAACCCATCGAGGTTAAAAATACGAACAAAATCTTATCTTAAGGAGAATCCCTTCTGTAGGCCAAGGGATGTATGTCAGATGGAGCACAGTTCTCTTATATATACTTTTTCAAAGCTTTTTCTAGTTCATTAGTGTGTGATTTGTGTTTACCTCCAGCTGAAGAGAGCATTTGTCTTAGATTTGGATAATTCATCCTTGTGGACAATTTCACACACTTAGTCTCAGATTCACTTGCAACAAGGGTCACATCTGAATGCAAAGTTATGTACGATTTGACATATACTTGCAGTGCTTTCATTTTGTCATTAACTCCTCCCCTTGACGAGTCCAGCAGGAATAGTGTAGATACAACACATGACATTACTTGCAGGCGTTCAGAATGCAGTGTACGATCGAAGAATAAGAAATAATGGGGATTACAATCTTCCAACTTAATGTTAAACATTTCTTTAATAACCGTTACCTTCTTGAGGTTGAACTACATAACTATAATCCCGATGTTATACTTTTGAACGAGACAGCTGCAAGAGTTGATCAACATATTAAATTACGTGGATACTGTACTGTTGAAAAATCGAGAGGACCGTTTAGTGGTGTAGCCATCTTGGTTAAATTAGGATATACATTTAAAAATATTCATGTGGATGAAGATAACATTCTTGCAATAGAACTAACAACGTCGCATGGACAACTAGTAATAGGAACTGGATATTTTCCCCCGAGACAGCCATATATAGAGTCAATTCCTCTACATAGGATATTAAGCAGAAATATTCCAACAATTTTAGCTGGAGATTTTAATGCTCATCACCCTGCCCTCTTTAACTGTGGAGCTGGTATTCCACTGGGTGATTTAAAAGGAAAACAACTCTTTAATATCATGACAGCTAGAAACTTGTCATTTCAAGGCCCATTCTTCAAATCGTACATCGGACCTCATCCAGGAACACCAGATATCGTACTGACAAACAGAGACTGTGACATCTTTCACTGTCGTATATCTCCTGGTGGAAATGTAGGATCTGACCATATCCCTGTTATAATACAACTACAAACTTCTCCATTTAGAATACCTGTAACTCCTAAACGCAATCTTAACACCCTAGGATTTGACCCCTTCAGGGCATATCTGGGTGAAGATGAAATTGTGTCTTTGGAAAATCTACCTTCCAGTGCAATTGATGATGCAATCAGGTCCCTGCACAATCGAATAATTGAAGCTGCCAATGCAACTTGCCAATTAGCTTCCACAAAGATATACCAACAATACAAACCTACTAGAGAAATTAGAGACACTTTAAGAAATTATCAAGCAGAATGTCGAAGGCATCTTCAAACACGACAACCACCAGCAGCTACACTGCACCGATTAAGGCACGAATTAATTAACATGATTAGTCAACACAAACGAGACATATGGAAATTTCTAGTTCTTCAAGCTAATCAATATAAACGTGAACCAGCAAAATTTTGGAGTAAGATCCGACAACTTTTAGGGGCAAAGCACAAGGCTCCTAACTACCTAGTTCATACCTTCACTGATGAGGATGATGAAGATGTTGAAATTAAACTTGACGATCCACAGGACCAGGCTAATTTGATGGGTGATGTATGGGAGAAAATTCTCTCTCACAATAACAGTCGTCAATTTAATAATAATCATTATCAGTTAGTAAATGAATGGAGAGATGAGAACTTGGATGATCTACAACCACTACCTACCATCGATACTTCAACTCTTGAAGATACCCACCCGCTTACTAGACCTATTACATTACTAGAGATAAGTCAGGTTATTGGAAGAATGAGAAATAGAGCCCCTGGCCTCTCTGGAATAACAATGAAACAAATAAAGTACCTACCTAGAAATTGCAAACAGTCCTTGGTAAATGTCTTTAATGCCATCTTGGCCTCAGGACATTTTCCAGTTGTTTTTAAGACTGCTAGAATGATCTTTCTTGCTAAGCCCAATAAAGATATCCACCAACCTGGGAACTATAGACCTATATCTTTACTTGAAGTCACTGGAAAAGTTCTTGAGAAAGTCATTTCCAACAGATTGAATTACTATATGGAGTTTAATCACTTGTTTACTGAAAAACAATTTGGCTTTAGAACACATAGAGGTACCAATCATGCAATAAATGTTATTTTTGACACTGTAGCAAGTCTAAAACAGCAGGGCAATCTTGCCTTAATTGCCACCAGAGATGTTCATAAAGCTTTTGATAGCTTATGGCATGATGGCCTTATATACAAACTCATTGACCTACCAGACCATAACTGGACTTTTCTCAGAGTAATTTATAATTTCTTAACTCAAAGAAAAATCATTCCCACCTTTCATGGCAAGTCGACAGAACCTTTTATACCGACGGCTGGTGTCCCACAAGGTTCTTGTCTCAGTCCACTTCTGTTTAACATTTATGTGAATGACCTTCCTCAACCAGAGTTTAATGACACAATTGTGACACAGTTTGCAGATGATGTTATTCATGTCGTCTCATCAACTCCAGTAACAGGAAAATACAAGTATGAGAGAGTCATAGAAAAAATGAATATTGAACTTCGTCGAACATCTAATTGGGAGAAGAAATGGAGAATTATGACTAATCCTGACAAGGTCCTTGTTAGCACGATAGGATGTTTTGCATCAACCATCGAAGATAAAGGGGGTATCTCCATCAGAGGTACACCTGTAGCCATTAAAAACCCTAACAAGATCTTGGGATATGAAATAGACAGGCTGCTCCACTCAACATCTCATGTAACTAAAAAGATCAACACAGCCAAAGCCGGTCTTAGCAGACTCTTTCGATTCAATCAAGCCCCTCAACATGTCAAAAAACATCTGTATAAAATGATAATAAGACCTATACTTGAATACCCTTGTGTCCCAATGTCATTAACAACAAAGACCAACATGCTACGGTTACAAAGGGTCCAGAATAGAGCTCTTCGCTTTATTACCGATACCAGGAGGAGAGACAGAGTTAAAATGGCAGATTTACACACACAGCAAGACATTACTGCCATAAATGTACGCATTGACACTCTAAAAAAGAAACAACTTTATACAATGCAAGAACTATACATGCCAGATAGAGAACATCCTATACAAGTGATAAATACCACCGATTACACCATCAATACTCCGCCTCACAGGACTCAAAGAATGACTCTCCCACAGAGGGTTCGTCGTTTTATTCATAAAGATGATTACCCTCGACCCATGATTTTGAGTAACTTACCTGACGAAGAAGATTGGATACCACCAGAACCCTTCTATGTATACTGAGAAAATCATCGCCCCCAATTAGGGAGACATCTTAAATAACTTTCTAATGTAAAATTATGCTATTGACTATTGTTGGACACCACCATTAAGAAGCTATTGTCACGAACTTATAAACTGGCCAGAAAATCATTGCCTTTCCTGTCGTATAAATATCTGTTGTGCAACTGCGAAAAAAAAAAAAAAAAAAAAAAAAAAAAAAATGCAATTGCAACTTGTATAATTACTACCAATTCAGAGTCATGTAGTTATATATCTATTATATCTATGTGACTCTGATGGGTTAGTATTATACCTCTTAAAGAATATCTTATTAAATCACATACACTTTTTAATTTGCACCAAAGTGGTTGGGCCACTTACCTTTTATATCCTACCTCTCCCCCCCCTCCCACCCTTTTCCAATATTTCCATCCTTACCCATCCTTCTTCCTTACCCATCTTACCAAAGCTCTGGTCATCAGATCCAGATCCAGATCCATTAACCCATCGTAATACCCCAGTTTTATGAAATAATTTAAGCAGTTATAAGCCTGACACTAGTTGGTTACAATTACACTTACTTTTTAATCTAAAAGTTCAAATACAATTACCTATTTTTTTAAATGTATGTACTGTACTAATTACATTCATGTTCAGTTACAATTTCTCTGAGTCTGGATCTGGCATACTACAGAAATATAATGTTTGTTTTTCTCAGATTAGGCATATAATTGACCAGCAATAATGTAATAAACAAATGGGTGGTTTAGTATGTTTGGCAGCTTGGAGCATGTTGCACTACCTTAGAACATTCATTTTCTCTTGAACACTGAAAGTTTTGGAGGATGGCTTGTGTAGATTGTTAAACATGAGTAAATACCAGGTTCAGGTGTGTGGGCAAATGTACAGCACAGTATGTACATGCCCAACAATTACTGAGTCATCATATGTATGCAGGTGTATAGCATAAGTATGTACAGAGCACAGGTGTAAACTGAAGAGCCATGATGTTTATTAAAGCAGCCTGTTTACTTCATTATAATCAACACTTGATTTCCAATGAATTACCCATCATGTGTTTTTCCCCTCTTTCTTTTACAAAGTTGAATATACAGTGGAACCTCAAAATTCAAATGTATCACATCTTGGTTTCAAAAATAGAACCCTTTTTTCGAACCAACTGTCCCTATTATCGAATGCGCCCCTATTTTCGGACCGCCGGGTACCGGACCTGTCTGCCAGCCCGCTCTGTCTGTGTCCCCGCGCAGGCGCTGTGAGCCAGTCTGGCTTTGTTTATGCTTGAGTGAATACTAACCTGCGCTCTCATTCAAACATTTTACGATTATTTAATTGTGTTTAGTGCTTGTGGGACTGTGAAATAAGCTACCATGGGCCCAAAGAAACTTGCTAGTGGTACCCCTGTGGTAAAGAAATTGAGAAACACCATTGATGTGAAGGAAATAATACAGAGGTATGAAAGTGGTGTGAGACTTGTTGAGCTTGCCAGGATGTACAGAGCACTGTGGACAGTTATTTTGTGAGACAGAAACAGAGGACTGTAGACAGTTATTTTGTGAGACAGGGGTCCAGTGACTCTCAAGCTGGTCCTAGTGGCATTAAAAGACAGAGAAGGGAAGTCCTCATGGAGGGGGATTCTCCTTCCAAACACTAACCCCAACTCCCTCTCTCCTCCTCCCTGTCTTCCAGATGCCATCACCAATCTTCAATTAAGGTAAGTAAAAATGTTATTTTATATTTATATACATAATTGAACACTATAGTATTTGTTGTGTGTATGTAAAACTGTAATTAATCTCTATAAAATGTATTTTTTTGTGAATATTTTTGGGATTCTGGAATGGATTAATTGTATTTCCATTATTTCTCATGGGAAATATTGCTTCGATTTTCAGACTTTTCAAATTTAGAACTAGCTCCTGGAATGGATTAAGTTTGAAATTTGAGGTTTCACTGTACAGGCTAAGAGCTACTGTCCTATTTAGCTAATTTCAAACACATGCCCTAAGGTACACTACCACCTTACAGCCTCCTACCCACAACAGTGGATTAGCACCCAGGTACAGTACTTATTTAATTTTAGGTTAGGTTAGATAAGCTTCGTCAGGAAACAGAACAAACGTTTCCTGACGCAGGTCAGATGATGACCCGCCGTTGGAGCTTTTGATCATCTGACGGAGGCTTTCTGCTGGCTTACCGGTCCACCTCTTTAAAAATTATGATCATAGTTACAACCTACTTTTAGGTGTACAGAGGCAATAGGTGTGAGGAGGCTTGCCCACATGTGGTGTTGATAAGAAAACCAATGTATTTGCCAGTGAGCAAAAAGTGCATAATGAGCAAAGTTGCATTTTCCATACAAAATTGTTCACCAATCTTTGAAATGAGACCAGTATGATCAAAATTGTATGGTTGGTTATTGAGATGATGTTCCAAACATTCTGCAAAGGTTTGTAGGCGATATTCACAAAAGTGAATATCGTTACCCACAGTGGTTGATTAACACCCAGGTATCTACGTATTTACTGCTAGGTGTACAGGGGCAGTAGGTGTAAGGAGACTTGCCCATTTGTTTTACCTTGCCTAGGAAGTTACTCATAACAATTAGCTAACATCCAGAGACCTTTTTACTGCTGGGTTAACATGGGCAGCAGATGTTAGGAGACTCGCTCACATGTCTCACCCAACCTGGTAATCGTACTTGGGTCCTTTCATTTCTGTCACTATTAAAGTGGGGTACATACTCCCTGTTTATGTAGTTATTGATGATTATACTTATTTGCAGTAAATTATGTAAATCTTTGTTATCTAACATTATTAAAGCAACGATGTAATTTAACCTAACGTAAAGGAACATAAGAGGGAGGAGTTGCTCTCTTTTTAACAACGGGCAATTGATTGATTGGGAAGGTTTGGTAACATAGACTAGTCAGAAATGCATGAACTGATAGTGTTAGAAAATGACCGTTATGATGATAGGCTGAATGAAGGGATGAGTGGAGTATATCTTGATGTAGGTTCTCTTATCTCCACTGTGGATAGTACCGGTCTGGGAAATGTCAGTCCCTCAACGAAAGTGCATGGATGCCAGTGAGGGGGCTTTTGATCCAAGGAGTTGTGCTTATCCTCCCCTTAGATATAATCAGACTGCCTTTCATTCCCCAAGTTCTGTATGGCTCCTGTGGACTTAGTGCTCTCCCCATGAATTTAATATAATAGTAATATTTGGAAGTGTATTGCATCACTAGAGGCTTTTCCATGTAAGTTATCACCATTATAAAGTAATGTGTGTCAACCTTTGCAACTTAATGGGAAATAAATATTTGTATTCTTGTTTTATCACTTTTTAACATGTTAACCATCTAGAGCATTTGGAGTTTATAATCTTCATCATAACAATTATAACTAACTGCACACTGTCATTACAGTGTATATAGGAGGAGGGGGGGGCTCTTCTTGTTGTCTTTGATGCAGGTACTAGTCTTTATTCTTTCATATTCTTAATAATCTTATATGAAACTACATGTCTCCTCTTCTACCCCTATCAGCCAGCATGGACATCATTAGTGTGTGTGTGTGTGTAGTAATTACTAGTTGTCAAAGGCACTTGTCGATAGACACTTGGTGTAGTGCCCCTTTTTTGTGTTATTTTAGGACTCATAACATTTTACAAAAAATGTGAGGCATTTGTTGTATTTTGATGTGTGTGTAGATTACAGTACCTCTGTATCTACAGTAACAGGTATGTTTGTAGTGTCCCAACTGATTGTGTCTGCTTGTTTTTACGAATGAAAGAGTGAGACAAACAGTGAGACTTGTGATAGCTGATGCTTGAAAGAGAAAGTGAGTCAGTCATTAGACAGACCGAGTGACTAGCAGACAGTGAAACTAGTGTATGTGTACCCACCTATTTGTACTTACCTATTTGTGGTTGCAGGGGTCGAGAGTGTGTGTATTCACCTATATGTGATTGTAGGGGTCATAAGAACATAAGAAAGGAGGATCACTGCAGCAGGCCTGTTGGCCCATACTCGGCAGGTCCTTTACAATCCATCCCACTAACAAAACATTTGCCCAACCCAATTTTCAATGCTCCCCAAGAAATAAGGTCTGATAATTCTATCCACTCATTTGCAAGTCCCACTCAGATCCAACCCCTCCCACTCATATATTTATCCAACCTAAATTTGAAGCTACCTAAAGTCCTAGCCTCAATAACCCAACTAGGTAGACTGTTCCACTCATCAACTACCCTATTTCCAAACCAATACTTTCCTATGTCCTTTCTAAATCTAAACTTGTCTAATTTAAATCCATTACTGCGGGTTCTCTCTTGGAGAGATAGTCTCAAGACCTTATTAATATCCCCTTTATTAATACCCATCTTCCACTTATACACTTCGATCATGTCTCCCCTCATTCATCGTCTAACAAGTGAATGTAATTTAAGAGTCTTCAATCTTTTTCCTAAGGAAGATTTCTAATGTTATGTATTAACTTGGCCATTCTACGCTGAATGTTTTCTAACAAATTTATGTCCATTCTGTAATATGGAGACCAGAACTGAGCTGCATAATCTAGGTGAGGCCTTACTAATGATGTATAAAACTGCAGTATAACCTCTGGACTTCTGTTGCTTACACTTCTTGATATAAATCCCAATAATCTATTTGCCTTATTACGTATGCTTAGACACTGCTGTCTTGGTTTAAGGTTGCTGCTCACCATAACCCCCAAGTTCTTTTCGCAATCTGTATGACTAAGTTCTACATTATTTAACTTATAAGTGCTAGGGTTATGGACACTCCCGAGCTTCAGAACCTTGCATTTATCTACATTGAACTGCATCTGCCACTTTTCTGACCAAGAACAGAGATTGTCTAAATCCTCCTGAAGTTCCCTAACATCTACGTTTGAATCAATTATCCTACTTATCTTTGTGTCATCGGCGAATTTGCTCATATCACTAGTAATACCCTCATCAAGGTCATTGATATACAGTGGACCCCCGGTTTACGATATTATTTCATTCCAGAAGTATGTTCAGGTGCCATTACTGAACGAATTTGTTCCCATAAGGAATATTGTGAATTAGATTAGTCCATTTCAGACCCCCAAACATACACGTACAAACGCACTTACATAAATACACTTACATAATTGGTCGCATTGGGAGCTGATCGTAAAGCGGGGGTCCACTGTATATTATAAACAACAACGGGCCCAAGACTGATCCCTGTGGAACCCCACTTGTTACAGATCCCCACTCGGATTTAACCCCATTTATGGACACACTCTGCTTCCTGTCTGTGAGCCATGACTCGATCCACGAGAGCACTTTTCCCCCATGCCATGAGCTGCCACTTTCTTTAACCCTTTGAGGGTCGACAGGCCCTCTCCGAAACTCGTTCTCAGGGTCGGCCAAATTTAAAAAAAAAAAAAATTATTTTCTCTTATGAAAAGATAGAGAATCTTTTCCCGATCATAACGACACCAAAAGTTTGAAATTTGATAGAAAACTTACGGAATTATGCTCTCGCAAAGTTAGCGATTGCTGGTTTCTTTTTCTGTCTCATAAACACGCTAAGATAACAGGGATATCTTGCTACTCCTACTTACACTTTGGTCACACTTCACAGACACGCACATGCATATATATATATACATACATCTAGGTTTTTCTCCTTTTCCTAAATAGCTCTTGTTCTTTTTTATTTCTTCTATTGTCCATGGGGAAGTGGAAAAGAATCTTTCCTCCGTAAGCCATGCGTGTCGTATGAGGCGACTAAAATGCCGGGAGCAATGGGCTAGTAACCCCTTCTCCTGTATACAATTACTAAAAAAAGAGAAGAAGAAAAACTTTATAAAACTGGGTTGCTTAAATGTGCGTGGATGTAGTGCGGATGACAAGAAACAGATGATTGCTGATGTTATGAATGAAAAGAAGTTGGATGTCCTGGCCCTAAGCGAAACAAAGCTGAAGGGGGTAGGAGAGTTTCAGTGGGGGGAAATAAATGGGATTAAATCTGGAGTATCTGAGAGAGTTAGAGCAAAGGAAGGGGTAGCAGTAATGTTAAATGATCAGTTATGGAAGGAGAAAAGAGAATATGAATGTGTAAATTCAAGAATTATGTGGATTAAAGTAAAGGTTGGATGCGAGAAGTGGGTCATAATAAGCGTGTATGCACCTGGAGAAGAGAGGAATGCAGAGGAGAGAGAGAGATTTTGGGAGATGTTAAGTGAATGTATAGGAGCCTTTGAACCAAGTGAGAGAGTAATTGTGGTAGGGGACTTGAATGCTAAAGTAGGAGAAACTTTTAGAGAGGGTGTGGTAGGTAAGTTTGGGGTGCCAGGTGTAAATGATAATGGGAGCCCTTTGATTGAACTTTGTATAGAAAGGGGTTTAGTTATAGGTAATACATATTTTAAGAAAAAGAGGATAAATAAGTATACACGATATGATGTAGGGCGAAATGACAGTAGTTTGTTGGATTATGTATTGGTAGATAAAAGACTGTTGAGTAGACTTCAGGATGTACATGTTTATAGAGGGGCCACAGATATATCAGATCACTTTCTAGTTGTAGCTACACTGAGAGTAAAAGGTAGATGGGATACAAGGAGAATAGAAGCATCAGGGAAGAGAGAGGTGAAGGTTTATAAACTAAAAGAGGAGGCAGTTAGGGTAAGATATAAACAGCTATTGGAGGATAGATGGGCTAATGAGAGCATAGGCAATGGGGTCGAAGAGGTATGGGGTAGGTTTAAAAATGTAGTGTTAGAGTGTTCAGCAGAAGTTTGTGGTTACAGGAAAGTGGGTGCAGGAGGGAAGAGGAGCGATTGGTGGAATGATGATGTAAAGAGAGTAGTAAGGGAGAAAAAGTTAGCATATGAGAAGTTTTTACAAAGTAGAAGTGATGCAAGGAGGGAAGAGTATATGGAGAAAAAGAGAGAAGTTAAGAGAGTGGTGAAGCAATGTAAAAAGAGAGCAAATGAGAGAGTGGGTGAGATGTTATCAACAAATTTTGTTGAAAATAAGAAAAAGTTTTGGAGTGAGATTAACAAGTTAAGAAAGCCTAGAGAACAAATGGATTTGTCAGTTAAAAATAGGAGAGGAGAGTTATTAAATGGAGAGTTAGAGGTATTGGGAAGATGGAAGGAATATTTTGAGGAATTGTTAAATGTTGATGAAGATAGGGAAGCTGTGATTTCGTGTATAGGGCAAGGAGGAATAACATCTTGTAGGAGTGAGGAAGAGCCAGTTGTGAGTGTGGGGGAAGTTCGTGAGGCAGTAGGTAAAATGAAAGGGGGTAAGGCAGCCGGGATTGATGGGATAAAGATAGAAATGTTAAAAGCAGGTGGGGATATAGTTTTGGAGTGGTTGGTGCAATTATTTAATAAATGTATGGAAGAGGGTAAGGTACCTAGGGATTGGCAGAGAGCATGCATAGTTCCTTTGTATAAAGGCAAAGGGGATAAAAGAGAGTGCAAAAATTATAGGGGGATAAGTCTGTTGAGTGTACCTGGTAAAGTGTATGGTAGAGTTATAATTGAAAGAATTAAGAGTAAGACGGAGAATAGGATAGCAGATGAACAAGGAGGCTTTAGGAAAGGTAGGGGGTGTGTGGACCAGGTGTTTACAGTGAAACATATAAGTGAACAGTATTTAGATAAGGCTAAAGAGGTCTTTGTGGCATTTATGGATTTGGAAAAGGCGTATGACAGGGTGGATAGGGGGGCAATGTGGCAGATGTTGCAAGTGTATGGTGTAGGAGGTAGGTTACTGAAAGCAGTGAAGAGTTTTTACGAGGATAGTGAGACTCAAGTTAGAGTATGTAGGAAAGAGGGAAATTTTTTCCCAGTAAAAGTAGGCCTTAGACAAGGATGTGTGATGTCACCGTGGTTGTTTAATATATTTATAGATGGGGTTGTAAGAGAAGTAAATGCGAGGGTCTTGGCAAGAGGCGTGGAGTTAAAAGATAAAGAATCACACACAAAGTGGGAGTTGTCACAGCTGCTCTTTGCTGATGACACTGTGCTCTTGGGAGATTCTGAAGAGAAGTTGCAGAGATTGGTGGATGAATTTGGTAGGGTGTGCAAAAGAAGAAAATTAAAGGTGAATACAGGAAAGAGTAAGGTTATGAGGATAACAAAAAGATTAGGTGATGAAAGATTGAATATCAGATTGGAGGGAGAGAGTATGGAGGAGGTGAACGTATTCAGATATTTGGGAGTGGACGTGTCAGCGGATGGGTCTATGAAAGATGAGGTGAATCATAGAATTGATGAGGGAAAAAGAGTGAGTGGTGCACTTAGGAGTCTGTGGAGACAAAGAACTTTGTCCTTGGAGGCAAAGAGGGGAATGTATGAGAGTATAGTTTTACCAACGCTCTTATATGGGTGTGAAGCGTGGGTGATGAATGTTGCAGCGAGGAGAAGGCTGGAGGCAGTGGAGATGTCATGTCTGAGGGCAATGTGTGGTGTGAATATAATGCAGAGAATTCATAGTTTGGAAGTTAGGAGGAGGTGCGGGATTACCAAAACTGTTGTCCAGAGGGCTGAGGAAGGGTTGTTGAGGTGGTTCGGACATGTAGAGAGAATGGAGCGAAACAGAATGACTTCAAGAGTGTATCAGTCTGTAGTGGAAGGAAGGCGGGGTAGGGGTCGGCCTAGGAAGGGTTGGAGGGAGGGGGTAAAGGAGGTTTTGTGTGCGAGGGGCTTGGACTTCCAGCAGGCATGCGTGAGCGTGTTTGATAGGAGTGAATGGAGACAAATGGTTTTTAATACTTGACGTGCTGTTGGAGTGTGAGCAAAGTAACATTTATGAAGGGATTCAGGGAAACCGGCAGGCCGGACTTGAGTCCTGGAGATGGGAAGTACAGTGCCTGCACTCTGAAGGAGGGGTGTTAATGTTGCAGTTTAAAAACTGTAGTGTAAAGCACCCTTCTGGCAAGACAGTGATGGAGTGAATGATGGTGAAAGTTTTTCTTTTTCGGGCCACCCTGCCTTGGTGGGAATCGGCCGGTGTGATAAAAAAAAAAATAATAATAAAGTTAGCGGTCTCGGCGATGTTTACGGATCGGCGATTTTGCCCACTTTGAGCCCCATTTTCGGCCAATTTCACTGTACTAGTCGACAAAAAACATGAATATTTCGCTAGAACTCCATTTTTTCTATCGAATGGGTGCAAGAAACCACCCATTTATAAATTCAACTATCCAGTACAGTGGTCAGAATTTAGCAATTTTGCCAATTTCACACAAATTTCAAAAGATGCCAATTTCGGAATAGGGTCCAGAATAAACAAGAAAGACATTCCTGGCACTAAAATGACATTTCCTCTAGTCATTAGTCACGTCTCAAGGCCCCTCTTATATTCTTTTGCTTTCCACTTTGAATTTTTATTTTCACAAAAAATATAAGATTTACTGTTATGCAGACTACTGCATTAGTGTAAAAAATGGTATAAATATTATTGGTGCACTTGTGAAAGAATATTAGACTCACCAGTTGACGTGTATTGCACGCTTGGCACGATTTGTTTACTTTTGAAGTTTGGTAAAAATCGAACATTTCTGCTACTTTGAGCTCAATTTCAAGGCACCTTTCATTGTAAAACCAGTCATAATCATCTCAATTTCAGTAATATGTCTTTCATTCTATAAAATGAGACCAAGAAAACTAGAATACAACAATAAATACTATACGAAAATACACTGCAAAGTCGCTGATTTATTAAAAAAAAATGGAAAAAGTTTTTTTTTTCTCATTATGCACCGTGTGCTGCAGGATTTTTTTTAGACTGTGCACACTGACCACATAGACCCATTCTTTCATATGAAGGCCTACCAGCTTTCTCCCACTAGATTTGAGGTCGCTAGAATTTATGAGTACTAGTACGTCAAAAACCCCTACGCGTAAGACGTACTAGTACGACGAAAACCCTCAAAGGGTTAACAGTCTTTGGTGTGGAACTCTTTCAAAAGCCTTACTAAAATCTAAGTAAATAATATCAAATTCTTTATTGTGATCAACAGCCTCAAAAGCTTTACTGAAGAAAGTTAATAAATTAGTTAGACAAGAACGGCCTCTTGTGAATCCATGCTGAGTATCATTAATCAAACTATGCTTATCGAGATGGCTTCTTATAATTTCAGATATAATTGACTAGTAATTTGCCTACAATTGAGGTCAGGCTTATTGGGCGGTAATCTGATGGTAACGACTTGTCCCCTGCTTTAAAAATAGGAATTACATTAGCCATCTTCCACATATCAGACACTACACCTGTTTGAAGAGATAAATTAAAAATAATAGTTAATGGTTCACAGAGTTCCATTTTGCACTCCTTAAGAACCCTTGAAAAAAGCTCATCAGGACCTGGCGACTTACTTTGCTTCAGTCTGTCTATCTGCTTCACAACCATTTCACTAGTGACTGTGATGTTCCATAATTTATCTTCTTCAGGCCCACTATAAAAATTTATTACTGGAATATTGTTAGTGTCTTCCTGTGTAAAAACCGAGAGAAAATAATTATTTAAAATCGAGCACATTTCATTCTCTTTGCCAGTAAGATGCCCATAGTTATTTTTAAGGGGACCTATCTTATCTCTAACTTTTGTTCTATAGACCTGGAAAAAACTTTTTGGGTTTTTGAATCCCTAGCAACCTTAATTTCATAGTCCCTTTTAGCTTTTCTTATCCCCTTTTTAATATCCCTCTTAATGTCAATATATTGATTCAAAAGATGACCCTCACCTCTTTTGATATGCCTATAAATTCCCTTCTTATGCCCTAGTAGATATTTCAGCCTATTATTCATCCATTTTGGATCATTTCTATTTGATCTAATTTCTTTATACGGGATAAACGTTCTTTGAGTGGCATGTATAGTGTCAAGTCACAGCTCCTGGCCCTGCCTCTTTGCTAGCTGCTACTAGGTTACTCTCTCCTTGCTCCTAGAGCCTTATCATACCTTTTCTTAAAGCTATGTGTGAAACTTGCCTCTACTACTTCACTCTCCAGATTATTCC